>NC_090375.1:145703706-146043706 GCF_036365525.1 Heterodontus francisci | reverse complement strand
ACAAATGAGGCTGTATGTCTTTAATGTCTTGAACAGATTTAAAATATTTGGCAGTGGGGGGGGCGGGGGTAGTGGGGAAATGAAGAGAGGTTGTTTTACATTGAGTTGTTTTGATCTGAAATGCACTGCCTGAAAGGGTGTTCTAAGCAGACTCAGTAGTAACTTTCAAAAGGGACGTGAAAAGGAGAAATTTGCAGGACTATGAAGAAAGAGTAATGGAGTAGAAAAGGAAAGCTTTTTCAAAGAATCAACACACAATGGGCAGAATGGCTTCCTTCCATACTGTATAATTCTGTATCAGCTTGGCTCAATTGGTAGAACACACCCATTTGAGTGAAATGCTTTTGGCTTCAAGTCCACTCCCCAAAATTAGGCACATAATCTAGGCTGACAATTCATTGCCATACTGAACAAGACGTGATTCATTAAATTGAGACATGTAAATTGTGGTGCTCTTGTCTTGGTCGGTATGTTTCCAGCAAATTTCATGCAATTTGGTTGTAGCATTTGCCTATATAATTACACGGCTGCACATCAAAAGTAATTCATTGGTTGTGAAGTGCTGTGAGCTGTCCTGAGACTGTAAAGGGTGCTTTGGATATTCTGGGGATGTGAATGGTGTGATTCTTTTTGTGGCTTTATTTCCAGACCCTTTTGCAGTGTTGCCAAACTGCAGTACCCCTCTACTATGGTCCTGAGCTCAAAGGTTCACTTCCCATTGCTGTCGATCACCGGGACTCTCTTTTTTGTTTTCTCTGTCCCCTCCCACCTATGCAGCTCTGCTGCAAAACCCAAGGTTCTATTCTTCCTCGCCCCCTCCACCAGTGCTGCAAACCTCGACATCACAATCACTACCACAAAGCTTCCAAACCTAATGACACCTTAACTTGTACTGCTAAACCTTAAGATGTTCTCCAGTGCTACAGAACCTTAGGATCTCCAACAGAGTGCTGTTAAGCAAGAGAACCTCGACCCTAGTTTTAACTAGCACCAGATCTGCCTCCCCACCCTATGCTACTAAGTGCAATGTCCCCACCCCTTCACAAGTTTCTGAATGTCAAGTTTTTACCTCTAGTTTGGCATCTTTTGTTTATTGTTCTGTTTGTCCTGGCGTTTAAAAAGGATGATAAATATTGAGTATGTTGGTAATGGAACATATTGCAATAATTATCAAGATCACTGATTTATAGTTTCTGTGTAAAGATGGACAGCATTTTAGAACTTGATCTCCAAGACATTTGCAATAATCCCCTAATGTGATAACATTACCAAGATGCAATCTGGCTTAATCAATAAAAGAAAGACTTGCATTTATATAGCTCCTTCACTACTTCAGGTTGTCCCAAAGGGCTTTACAGCCAATGAAGTACTTTTGAAGTGTTTTACACTGTTGTAATGTAGGAAAAGCGGCAGACAATTTGTGTACAGCAAGCTCCCACAAACAACCATGTGATAAGATTTTTTTTTAGTGACTATGAATAAATATTGGCGAGGGCACAGGGAATAACTCTGTCCTGCTCCTCTTCGAAATAGTGCCATGGGATCTTTTACTTCTACCTGAGAGTGCAGACAGGGTTTCAGTTTAACATCCCATGTGAAAGACAGCACCTCAGACAGTGCAGCACTCCCTTAGTACTGCACTGACGTGTCAGCCTAGATTTTTGTGATTCAAGTCTCTGGAGTGGGGCTTGTACCCACAGCCTTCTGACTCAGGTGAGAGTGCTCCCAACTGAGCCAAGGCTGACAATAGCCTTTATAATATTTTGTATTGTATGACAGAACATCTAAGTGAGCAATTCCACAGGAAAGCTGCTTGTATGGAGTCATAGAGTTATACAGCACAGAAACAGGCCCTTTGGCCCATCGTGTCTATGTCAGCCATCAAGCACCTAACTGTTCTAATCACATTTTCCAGCACTTGGACTGTAGCTTTGTATGCAATGGCGTTTCCAGTGCTCATCTAAATACTACTTAAATGTTGAGGGTTCCTGCCTCTACCACCTCTTCAGGCAGTGTGTTCCAGATTCCAACCATCCTCTGGGTGAAAAATTTTTTTCTCAAATCCCCTCTAAACCTCCTGCCCCTTACCTTAAATCTATGCCCCCTGGTTATTGACCCCTCTGCTAAGGGAAAAAGTTTCCTCCTATCTAACCTATCAATGCCCCTTGTAATTTTGTATACCTCAATCATGTCCCCCCTCAGCCTTCTCTGCTCTAAGGAAAATAACCCTAGGCTGTCCATTCTCTCTTAGCTTAAACGCTCCACCCCAGGCAACATCCTGGTGAATCTCCTCTGCACCCTCTCCAGTGCAGTCACATCCTTCCTATACTGTGGTGCCCAGAACTGTGCACAGTACTCCAGCTGTGGCCTAACTAACCCTGCTCCTATATTCTATGCCTCAGCTAACAAAGGCATGTATCCATATGCCTTCCAAACCACTTTATTTCCCTGTGCTGTTGCCTTCAGTGATATGTGGACAAGTACACCCAGTTCCCTCTGACGATCTGTACTTCCTAAGGTCCTACCATCCATTGTATATATAATAAAATGGTACATATAATGTGCTTTCCTCCATCACATTTTTCCATTTCTCATACATCAGGTCTCCAGTTTACTGTCTGTCACAGCTTAAATGTCAAGCTTAAGGCTCTGTGTCACATGTAAAAGCATACAGAAATAAATGCAGCCATTTGTAATGTTCAACAAAACTATCTGGGAACAGATCAGAATGTTTGCAGTCTCTTAATTGGCCTTGCCAAATAAAGGATGCGGCAGGGTTTTGACATGCAGCCTGAATAGCATTTTAACTTTTTATTTATTCCATGTTTACTTACTAGCAATTGAAATTTTCTTCTCCTTTAAAGGGGCACAGTTTTGCTAAACACAGAAGAATATATGGTATAATGCTCCTGTCATTATAAAACAGCATTTTCTTCTGATGTACTATGAACCATGCCACAGGAGATACGCTAATACATTCAAATAACATGTTTAGTATGCATTTCCTGACCATCAGATTTTGTGCCACAAATTTCTGTTACTTTTTTTTTTAAGTATAAAGAACCAAAGGCAATCATTTGGAATGCACACAGTCCCATGGCACTTGAAAACATGTGAATTGTCAAAGGCACTAGAGTGTCTTCTTAGCCCTGATTGTCCTTGCCAATCAATGTCAAAGAAAAGAAATCCAGGATTTTGACCTGGTCAGTATACTAATGGAGAAAGGAAGCTAGAAATTGCTTGCTTTTTTTTTGGGACTAGATTGTCTGGCCTCTTCCTCAAGGAACCGACTCAGACAGCTGTCAATGTAGAGAAGTGTCCAAATAGCAATTGGCTTCTGATTGATCTCAGGTGTTTATTATTCAGATTACTTTCCTACATGCAGTGTCTGAGCTGTGACGTAAAGTGACAGGTCAGATTAGCAGTCCAATATCACAAGTGTGCACTATACTTCAAAATCGCATAACCCAGCAAGTGATCAATCAGTGCAATATGTAAAAGTTTTTGTTCATTGTGCTGGAAGCTTGCAATACACAATACTTCAGAAATGTGCTGTCATTATTTTTCTGGTTGCCATTATTAGAGATGAAAGTCTTGAAGGTATATATAGAATTTTCCTTGGACCAGCCAAAGGGAGGGCTTCATTTTGTCGTGCCCAATATGGAAGGCAGCATGGCTGAGCGAGGTGCACATGTCTTCTCGTTTGGGTATGAAAATTCTACCAGGTGAGTAACTAAATGCTTTAGAATAAATTCTTTTTAATACTTATACACATTTTTTAAAGCTTGTCTAATTATTACTAGAATGATAGAATGATACAGCACAGAAGGACGCCATTTGGCCTATCATGCCTGTGCTGGCTCTTGAGAAGAGCTATCCAATTAGTCCATTCCCCTGCCCTATCCCCATAGGCCTGCAAAATTTTCCAGTTCAAGTGTTTATCCAATTCCCTTCTGGAAGTTATAATTGAATCTGCTTCCGCCACCCTTTCAGGCAGTGCATTCCAGATTATAATAACTCATTCATTCTCCTCTGCTGCTTCTGCAAGTTCCCTTAAACCCGTGTCCTTCGATTACTGGCCCTTCTATCCCTGGAAAAAAGATTTCTCGATTTTAACTCTCCTCAAAACCCTGGATGATTTCGACCACCTCTATTAAATCTCCCGTTAACCTTCTTTGCTTTAAAATGTACACTTAAATAGTTATAATTCAGTAAATCGCAACAAATGATTGTTGCTGCAGCACAGTGGGGCTGCGTTTTACCATGCCATGCTGGAACAGGCTCATGTCAGGCTGCACTCAATTCATGATCTGAGTTACATTGAGTGATATCAGTATTCAATAGATGCTATTATTTAGGATCCTTAGAAAGGAGAGAAAATTGCAGGTGAAACATAGGTTTGTGTTGAATAAATTTCAGTATTTGAGCCAGTTGGAGGATAGAAGAATCTGCAAGAATTTTGACTGGTTATGCAATTTGTTTTTACTTTGTAGATTTTGGTTTCCCTGTGTTGACTCTTACTCTGAACTTTGCACATGGAAATTGGAGTTCACGGTTGATGCTGCCATGGTGGCAGTTTCCAATGGAGATTTGGTGGAATCTGTTTATACCCATGACATGAGAAAAAAAACTTTTCACTACATGTTAACCATCCCAACAGCAGCACCAAACATTTCACTTGCTGTGGGCCCCTTTGAAATACTGGTTGATCCTTACATGCATGAGGTAAGTAGAACTGAACCATGTTTGGTCTAACTGTTAGGAATAAAAATCTTGAAACTCCCAATTTTCTATATTTAAAGCTCAGAGATCACTTGCATATTAACTGTTCTTATTTCTCGATATTTTAGGTACTTCTGTAATGTGGCAATTGCATGGATGGTTTAAGTTGTGATATGTAACATTTATAAAGTGAATATAAGTTGACATGGGAAACTTAAGTGCATTCATTAAGCTGCAGCAGCAAATATCTGGTTCTGCCTTGAAAATTACTAACAAGGTAAACGTAAAAATATTTAACATAGTCAGAACAAGAGGAAATAAATTAGAAGCAAGGTAAAAAGACAGTTTATATTTAACTGCTTTCCCCAGACTATTGAATTTATGGAAGTGATTGCAAAGGCAGGCAGTGGGGCTGATGGATTGTTATCACCAAATTGAGAGTTGGTGAAAAATTTGGTAGAGGGTTGTGAGGTATCAGATAAGAAATTTTCTTGATACTGTGATCAGCCTGGGCAGTTGAAATGGTATTTTTGTCCTGCGTTTTCCTATGGGCGTCACAGGATATATTTCTAAATTATTTTACTCCTAATGCCATTATCTTAAGCCCTACTCTGATAGTTTTTAGGAAATAGGTGTAGTTAAACACTATCTTTTTAATGTCCAGCATTTTTCTTGAAAATCGGAGAGGGGCATTGAATTTTTGTGGATTTGATGGTGTCTGATATCAGTGCTGGGGAGTACAAAGTATTTTATTTGGGGCACCCAGTCACATTAAGTATCTCATAGGTTAGGTGTAGAGGTCAGATGCAGTGTAAAGTTCTCTGTACTTCGCCTCAACTGCAGGAGAGTACCTCTTAGTGCATTAGTGTGATCTGTCCCTCCGCCTTTCCATTTCTTGTAGCTTCTCGGGAGAGCTACCAATTAATTCAGGTGTGGGCACTTTGGTACTGCAGATTTCTATCCTCTAGGAATGGGCTGCAACTTGCATATAGGACTTGCAGCTTGTGTCTGGTTTTGGTCTGTGTAAGTAAAATGGGCGAATTTGACTTGAGGGTGGGAGACTTCAACATCCATCAAGAGTAGCCTGATAGCACCACTGCTGACCGAACTGGCGGAGTCCTGAAGGATATATCTGCTAGACTTAGCCCAAGGCAGGTGGTGAGGGTACCAACAAGAGGGAAAAACCTACTAGACCTTATCCTCAACAATCTACCTGTTGCAGCTGCAACTGTCCAGGACAGCATTGGTAGGAGTGACCAGCGCACAATTCTTGTGGAAACAAAGTCCTGGCTTCACACTGAGGATACCCTCCATCGTGTTGTGTGTGCTAAATGGAATCGATTCAGAACAGATCTGGCAGCTCAAAACTGGGCATCCATGAGGTGCTGTGGACCATCAGCAGAATTGTATTCAACCACAATCTATAACCCGACATATCCCTCATTCTACTATTACCATCAAGCCAAAGGATCAACCTTGGTTCAATGAAGAGTGCAGGAGAGCATGCCAGGAGCAGCACCAGGCCTGCCTCAAAATGAGGGGTCAACCTGGTGAAGCGACAACACAAGACTACTTGCATGCCAAACAGCAGAAGCAGCATGCAATAGACAGAGCTAAGCAATCCCACAACCAGCAGATCAGATCAAAGTTGTGCAGTCCTGCCACATCTGGTTGTGAATGGTGGTGGACAATTATACAGCTGACAGGAGGAGGAACGTCCACAAATATCCCCATCCTCAATGCTGGGGGAGCCCAGCATGTTGGTGCAAAAAAAAAAGGCTGAAGTATTTGTAACCATCTTCAGCCAGAACTGCAAAGTGGATGACCCATCTCGGCCACCTCCTGAGGTCCCCGGCATCTCAGATGCCAGTCTTCAACCAATTCGATTCACTCCATGTGTTATCAAGAAACCGCTGAAAGCACTGGATACTGCAAAGGCTATGGGTTCTGACGGCATCCCGGCTGTAGTACTGAAGACTTGTGCTGCAGAAATAGCCGTACCCCTAGCCAAGCTGTTCCAGTGCAGCTACGACACTGGCATCTACCCAACAATGTGGAAAAATTGCGCAAGTATGTCCTGTCCACAAGAAGTAGGACAAATCCAATCTGGCCAGTTACTGTCCCATCAGTCTATTCTCGATCATCAGCAAAGTGATGAAAGATGTTGTCAACAATGCTGTCAAGCGCCACTTGAACAGCAACAACCTGCTCACTGATGCTCAGTTTGGATTCTGCCATGGGCTCATGACCTCATTACAGCCTTGGTCCAAACATGGACAAAAGAGCTGAACTTGAGGTGAGGTGAGAGTGATTGCCCTAGATATCAAGGCAGCATTTGACTGAGTGTGGCATCAAGGAGCCTTAGCCAAATTGAAGTCAATGAGAATCAAGGGGAAAATTCTACGCTGGTTGGAGTCATACCTAGCACAAAGGAAGGTGGTTGTGGTTGTTGGAGGTCAATCATCTGAGCTCCAGGACATCACTGCAGGAGTTCCTCAGGGTAGTGTCCTAGGCCCAACCATTTTCAACTGTTTCATCAGTGACCTTCCTTCAATCATAAGGTCAGAAGTGGGGATGTTTGCTGATGATTGTATTATGTTCAGTACCATTTGCAACTCCTCAGATACTGGAGCAGTTTGTGCCCATATGCAGCAAGACCTGGACAGCATTCAGGCTTGGGCTGATAAGTGGCAAGTAACATCTGCTCCACACAAGTGCCAGGCAATGACCATCTCCAACAAGAGAGAATCCAACCATCTCCCCATGACATTCAGTGGCATTACCATCGCTGAATTCCCCCAGTATCAACATCCTGGGTGTTATCTTTGACCAGAGACTAAACTGGAGTAGCCACATAAATGCTGTGGCTAAAAGAGATCAGGGGCTGGGAATTCTATGGCGAGTAAACCACCTCCTGTCTCACCAAAGCATGTCCACCATCTACAAGGCACAAGTCAGGAGTGTGATGGAATAATCTCCACTTACCTGCATGAACGCGGTTCTAGCAACACTCAGGATGCTTGAAACTATCCAGGACAAAACAGCCCACTTGATTGGCACCCCATCCATCACCTTAAATATTCACTCCCTCCACCACCGACGCACAGTGGCTGCTGTGTGTACCATATACAAGATGCACTGCAGCAAACCACCATGCCTCCTTCGACAGCACCTTCCAAACCTGCAACCTCTACACCTAGAAGGACAAGGGCAGCAGACACGTGGGAACACCACCATTTCCAAGTTCTCCTCCCAGCCACACATCACCCTGACTTGGAAATATATCGCCGTTTCCTTCACTGTCGCTGGGTCAAAATCCTTGAACTCCCTCCCTGACAGCACTGTGGGTGTACCTGCACCAGATTGTTACGACTGAGGCTGGAGGAGTGCACTGTCTTTTTCTACTTCCACCTCTCCACGGTTCACAACATGTATTTAAATGTTTCAGTTATATACTATTTATAATAAATTTATTATAAAACAAGACGTTTTCAATAAAGATGCAAAGCTTATTAACACACTTGTTGAAATATGAAAGTTCCCTTTAGCTCAACACACACACACAAGAAAAAAGACGTTTTCTCTGCAGAGATATTTTTGCAAACAAAAGACAAAAACTTGTTCATTCTTGAAGGAAAGGGTAAGATATGGAATGGTTTCAGTTGTCCTTTTTCTGGCGTCCCAAATACGCGTAGATGACTGTCACTGGGATCTTTTTAGAGCAGTTCTCTTCAGGCGATGTCAGAGATTAGTCTAGCAGACTTTCCAGGAGAAATGCGGCATCCGGGGTTTCAGCTATCACACATTGGATTCTCAGTTTCTCAGCGAGGAGGAGAAAGGATGAGCTGGTTGTTTCTCTTATCAGGCTGCAAACCCAACTGACTCAAAACAATATCCAAAGAGAAACCAACTCTTGAGCACCATGAAACTTGACATATCACTTCTTTGTGAATAACTTCCATAGTCAGAAGGCACCTGCTGTTTACTTAGCTGAAGGCATGTGACTTCTAGTGAATGTTTTTAAATAAAGTTTCAGTCCTTCCAGAGACCCTTTATTTAAAAAAAAAAGTCCAGTATCTATGGAATCACTTCAGTCCTCCAAAGGAATCCATTTCCACAATTTTAAAACACGAGTCCTCAGGAATATAAAAAAATGGAAATGCCATTTTTAAATATGTTTCATTACAAGGAGTGGAAAAAGATCAAGATGAAAAACAATTAAAATACATTCACACACTCATTCTTAGTCACTGTTTACCTGTCACTAATACATTTCTGCTTTGTACCATCTTGTACTCCGATAGCTCGAAGCAAAGTTAAATTCTAGACAAAGCATCAGCAATCACATTAGTTTTCCGCCAGTTGGATAACCATTAAGTGATGGGGCTGCAATAGTAAACTCCAACAAAATAGTTTGGCATTTTGGTTTTTGTATTTTTCCACAAACGCTAGGGGTTTATGATCCCTATATACAGTGTCTCTCTGTAGTTGTAGCAGACATATACTTCAAAGCGTTTAAGAGCTAGTAGTAAGCCCAGGGTTTCTTTTTCCACTGTTGAGTATCTCTTTTGGTGTTGATTTAGCTTTTTGGAAAGTTATCCCACTGACCTTTCTATGCCCGATTCATCATCTTGTAACAGGACTGCTCTGACCCCCAGGCTACTGGCATCAATTGGCTTGGTTATATTTGGGGCAGCCAGCACTGGTTCATTGATCAAAATGGCTTTCAGCCTTTCAAAAGATGCTTGGCACGCTCCTGACCACATGATCTTGGCTTTCTTTTTTTGTAGCAAATCTGTCAGTGGAGCAGCTATAGTACTAAAATTTGGCACAAGCTTGGGGTAGAAACCACACATCCACAAAAACCTCATGATTTCTCGTTTAGTCTTGGGGGCAGGGACCTCCACCAATGCTTGTACTTTTGCTGTTCTTGGCACACTTGTCCTTGCCCTACTATATGCCCTCGGTAGGTTACCCGCGCTTTTGCAGATTCACTTTTCGCAAGGTTTACCACCAAATCAGCTGGCTGTAATTTTCTAAACCGAGCTTCTAATTGTTCCAAGTGGTCCTTCCAAGTGCACATCATCAAGGTAATCCACACAGTTAGGAACACTGGCTACCACTTGGTTCAGTAGTCTCTGAAAAGTTGCTGGGACATTTTTTACCCGAATTGTATCACTTGGCATTGGAAAAGACCGTCTGGTGTGACAAAGGCCTGTATTTCTTTAGCTTGGGGTGTTAAAGGAACTTGCCAGTATCCCTTTAACAAATCTATTTTTGTAAGAAAAATTCTTACCAATTCTGTCAATACAGTCTTCGAAGCAAGGAATTGGGTAGGAGTCTGCCTTTGTTACTACTTTAACCTTTCTGTAGTCTATGCAAAATCTAGTTGAGCCATCAGGCTTGGGCATTAACACGACTGGGGAACTCCCGCTGCTTTGAATGGGTTCAATGAGGCAGTTTTCCTACATGTATTGGATTTCTACTTTCACCTGGGCCTGTTTCTGTGGACTTAAGCAATAAGGATGCTGTTTTATAGGGGAGGATTCTCCTACATCCACATCATGTATGGCTAAGGATGTACATCCTGGTTTATCCCTACAGGCTCCTTTAAATGCTGTGAGTAGCCTTGTTAGGTCTCCTCATTGTTCTGCATCTGAATATGAAAGCATAGTGTCTAATCTCCCTAACAATTCAGCATTAGCTAAATGGGTAGTAGGCGGTTCAATTTGAGAATCGTCTAGGCCTCCTCCTGCCTCATCCTCACTGTACCTTTCATCTTTCACTGTCCCTACTACCTGTCATACCTATACTTGCTGATCCTCCTCCGGCAGTGATATTGTTTCAATATATTGATGTGACACAGCCGATCCTGTTTTGGCGATCTAGGGTGTCAATCAAATAACTTACTGTACCAATCCTTTTGAGTACTCTCTATGGTCCACTGAACCATGTTTTCAGCGGTTCACCCTGTAAAGGCAGTAATACTAACACCTCATCCCTGGTTGAAATATTCGGGTGTTGGCTTGCTTGTCTGCCCATTTCTTCATGGTTGTTTGGAAAGCTTTTCGGTGGTCCTGAGCCACTTTACAGGCTCTCGTGAGCTGTTCACGGAACACTGATGCATAATCTAACACGGAGGATTTGTCCCTCTGTTGTAAAAACTTTTCTTTGATTAGTTTTGGAGGACCTCTTTCATATCCATAAGCTAATTCAAAAAGACTAAAACCGGTAGACTTTTTAAAAATTCATTCATGGGATGTGGGCGACACTGGCCAGGCCAGCATTTATTGCCCATTCCTAATTGCCCTTGAGAAGGTGGTGGTGAGCTGCCTTCTTGAACCGCTGCAGTCCATTTGGGGTAGGTATACCCACAGTGCTGTTAGGGAGGGAGTTCCAGGATTTTGACCCAGCGACAGTGAAGGAACGGCGGTATAGTTCCAAGTCAGGATGATGTGTGACTTGGAGGGGAACTTGCAGGTGGTGGTGTTTCCATGTATTTACTGCCCTTGTCCTTCCAGTTGGTAGAGGTCGCAGGTTTGGAAGGTGCTGTCTAAGGAGACTTGGTGCATTGCTGCAGTGCATCTTGTAGACTCATTAGGTGAATCCCTTGTTGCAAACATAAGAAATTCCAGCCCTTTATCCCAATCATGGGTATATTGATATGTCCTGATCATCGTTTTGAGGGTCTGATGGTACTGTTCTAAAGCCCCTTGTGTCTGGGTGGTAGGCTGAAGACTTTTTAACTGTTATACCCCGATTACTCAACTTCCTGAAAAATTCGAGACACAAAATTGGAACCTTGATCCGACTGGATCTCAATCGGTAATTCATATCTAGGGAAGAACTGAATTAACTTTTCTACTGCAACCTTAGCAGAAATTGTTCTCAAGTGACTGGCCTCTGGGAACCGAGTAGCCATATCCATAATAGTGAGTATATTTTGATATTCCACTTTTGTTTTCGGTAAAGGTCCCACACAGTCTACCAACACCCTACTAAATGGTTCCCCAAAAACTGGTATGGGAATTAGAGGTGCTGGTTTTATGGCAGGTTGCGGTTTTCCCACAATCTGGCACGTTTTACAAAACTGCACCAAGACCTGGTAAAGAGCTGGCCAGTAAAAATGTTGACTTATATGTGATTGAATTTTCCAGATCCCCACATGCCCCGCTATAGGAATTTCATGCTCTATCTTTAATATTTCCCAGTGATACTTGGGCGGTATGATTATCTGGTTAATTACAATCTATTCTTTATCCGCAGGTCTGTGAGGAGGTGTCCACTTCCTCATCAGAATCCCATTTTGAATACAGTATCCTTCCAGAACTCCCTTTGCTTCAGCTTCAGTTAGAGACGATTGTGCCACTTTATTAACTTTGAATTGGCTTGCTGAGCCTTGATCAGAGAAGTCTTATTGAATATTTCCTTTGGATTATCCAAATCTGCAAAGAGAATTTCAGATATTTGGCTATCTGTTTGTGGTGCCAATTTGACTTCTGACCATGGAACTTGTTTAGCCATTGCTCGGGTGAAGGAAAAATTCCTGTAACCTTTTCCTACAACTACTCTGTCTCTTTGATTTCACTTGGCCTTTCCGTGACTACTGGAGAATCTACTAACTTTGCTACGGCCAAATCATTCCCCAGGAGTAGGCCAACTCTATCTACCGGCAAACTTTGGACAACTCCTATGGTTACCGTTCCAAACATTAGGTCACACTCCAGATGCACCCGATACAAAGGTATGGGTACATACTCCCTGCCGATCCATTCACTAAAATCTTGCATTCAGTGGACTCTGGAAAAGTTATGCCTTTACCCAGCATGAGTTTGGGTGGCTCCTGTATCCCTAAGTATAACCATAGGGTTATCTGCCTCACTTGAGGGATAAGGAGTTACTTTTCCTTTTGAAAAGAATTCCCTATAACTCTCTTGGCCTTACAGTTGCAGTCAGAGCTACAGTTTGCTGTGTTGTACTCTGTCAGGGCCCCTTTCTCTGCATTGTGTACCCCAATTAGTCCCATGGGTTTACCTCGCAACTTCCAGCATTCTGTATGAAGGTGTTCCATCTTGTGACAATGGTAACAATCGGACCTCACTTTCGCCCTCCGCATCTTCCTGTCTGGCCTGAAGAGGAGATCCCAGGGCGTTCCCAGCTGTCCCTTCTTGTCCCCAGCTCCTTGCCTTCCTTTCACCTTCCCACCTTCTGTCCTTCTCGGGTTTGTTGGGGTGACGGAAAAAGGGTTTGGGCTTGTAAACAAGCTCATAATCATCAGTGATTTCAGCTGCCTGTCTGGCTGTTGAAACCTTCTGGTTCTCTAAATAGTGTTACGCCCAGGTGAGCACGGGATCTAGGGCTCCCATCTCAGCCTTTTCCTGGTTTGGCTGTAACGGCGTTTAGTTTTTTAAAACACCGTGTTTTTAGCTTTCCCTCAGCGAGTCCCTGCTCACTGCTCTCTAATTTAAGTTTATTAACCTTAAAACTCTAATTCAGTTAAAACTACTAAAAATATGCGACGTGACCACGCTAGCATGCGTACGTGATAAACACACACACAAATAGAGACGGGGGGGCAGAAAGAACTAAAAGGTGGGGAAGGTTTGAAGTCGTAGATGGAAATTCAGTTACTGGTTTTGAGTTGGATGTGAAGTCTTTGTTTGAAGTTAAGTCTTGCAGTTCTTGGGGGACCAATGCACACTTTCAAACTTGTTTTGCTGGTCTTCTGTCTTGAGGCTTAGTTACTTCCGTTGGTCCCTGTAACTTGGCGTGAGAGAGAGAGAGATGCTGTCTTTTTGAAGTTCGATTGCAGTCTGTTCCCAAACTGTTCTGTGTCAGGCACAATTCAAAAAACACCAGGTTGGCCAGCAGGTTAGTCCTGTGACTAGCTCCTTGTTTAGAGCAGTCTCGCCTGCGAGATTTGTGGATTCCTTCAAGCTTAACAGACACGCTCAGTGAGTGGGGGTGGGAGGTGGGGGGGGGGGGTGGGGTAGAATGCTGGCTCAATAACTCGCAATGTCTCTTGATCATCGTGATTGACAAAATCCATCTGGCTAATTGAATCAGGAAATACTCCCATAGTCGTCTGAATGCGACTGTCTTTTAGAATGCAACTATGCAGCCATGTTTTCAGCCACTGTTGTGGTCTTTTTAAATAAGTTATTTCAAGTCCGGTAACAGTTCAAAAATAATGTTCCATATGACGAAATTAATATATCATTTTGGCAGGTGTGCTTTCTGTCACAATACGTTCTTACTAATGGCGGGAGTGAAGTTTTAAATTCTTCCAGGATAATTATTTCCCTAAGGGTCTCATTTGTGGCCTCTACCTTTAGTGCCCTCATCCAACAATCAAAGTTAATTTGCTTTACCCTCAAAATCTATATGTTTGCCCAGGCTGTTTCCGGAGGTTCTGAAATTTCTGCCTGTAACCTTCAGGGACTAACTCATATGCAGTGAGAATAGCCTTTTTTGCCATCTCATAATCTACAGAAGCCTCGTAAAACATAGCATAAACTTCATGAACTCTACCTGTCAACCTGGTTTGCATGAACAGTGTCCAGTTTTCTTTCGGCCACCTCATATGTTTAGCTATCTTTTGAAAAGAAATGAAAAATGCCTCTGTGTCTCTTTCCTCAAACTTTGGAAGGGCTTGCACTGTGTCCCAGGTTGGAGTCAGATCTTTCCCCCTGAATTTTCATCAGGCCACCCTTTTGTTTTAGCTCTACCTTTTATTAATTGGAATGTCCTTGTTCCCTTTCTTCTCTTTCTCTTTTCTTTCTTCTGACAGTCTGCTTGCTCCCTTTGAAATGCCCTTTCTTTCTCCTGCCTCTCTTTACTTTTGAAATGCCCTGTCTTTTTCCTTTTCTTCTCTTTGAAATGCTTCTCTTTCCAGTTCAAGTGTCTTCGTTATCAAATCTCTTTCTTGTTCAGGCTGTTTCATCTGCAACTGAATTCTAGCTAATTCAACTGAATTGCCATCTGGATTGCCATTTCAAATGCTGAGCACCTCAATTATGTTTGCTTTCTTAGCTCCTGGTTTTAATTCTAACTTCAACTTTTCTGCCAGTGCTTTTAGCCTAGCCTTGGTTAAGATTTGCAAATCACTCAGATAAATCCTCCCTCTCCAGAAAGGTCGTAGCAACTGATAAGGCCATTCCAGTAGTGTGAACTTTACTCTAGTACACAAGAAAGCTAGTGATTTCCTTTTTCCCTTTTCAATTATTATTACCCCACTTATAATTGCATGTTGTCGGCTTTGGGTTATTTCGCACAGAGCCCCTAATTCTATCTTACAACCAAGGCTAGAGGAGTGCACTGTCTTTCTCTAGTTCCACTTCTCCATGGGTCACAACATATATTTAAATTTACTGACGCGCCCAATTATATACTCATTTTATTTCAGAATAAATTCCACCAATCAGGTTTCTTTAATAAACAAAATTTTGTAAACAAGACTTCAATTAAGATGCAAAGCTTATTAATACACAGGTTGAATTATGAAAGTTCCTGGCATGGACACAACTGGCTGAATGGCCTCCTTCTGTGCAATAATTTTTCTATGGTTCTAATTAACCCAATACAAATGCACTGGTTGAAGAAAAATAGAGGTTTTTCTCTGCAGAGATCTTTTTACAAAAAGGACAAAAAAAAAACTTTGTCTAAGTACTTGTTAATTCCTGAAGGAAAAAAGAATAATATGTGCGATGTTCTCCTTTTACTCTGGCGTCCAGATCCTTGCAGACAGCTGTCATTGGGATCTTTTTGGAGCAGTTCTCTTCCAGCAACATCGGGGATTAGTCTGGTTGGCTTTCAGCAGAAGTGCAGCATCAGGGGTTTCAGCTATCACACTGGATTCTCCGGGTTTCTCAAAGATGTGGGAAAAGGATGAGCTGGTGGTGTCTTTCTTAGCAGGCTTTCCCTCAACTCGCTCTAAGTAATATCCAAAATGAAACCAACTCTTGACCACCGAAAATCTTGACATGTCATTTCCCTAAGCAATTCCCTAGTCACCAGGGCTCTTGCTGTTTACTTAGCTTAAGACATGACATCCAGTAAGGGTTTGCTTTTAAGTACAATCTCATGTCCTTCCAGTGACCTTTTATTTAAAAAGAAACGAAGTCCAACATGTGTAGAATCTCTTCAGTCTTTCAAATGAATCCATTTCCACAATTTTTAAACACAAGTCCTCGCAAAATATTAAAAAATGGAAGCACTTTCATAACAGGATGGATTGCAACGGTTCAAGAGGGCAGATCACCACCACTTTCACAAGGCCAATTAGGATGGGCAACGAATACTGGCCTTGCCAGCGATGCCCACATTCTGTGAAACGAATAAAAAAAAAAAAAATCTCTCATAATTCAATAGGGAATTCAGGAGGAACATCTTTACTGGACAGTGGTTAGAATGTGGAACTCGCTACCACAAGTGATAGTTGAGGTGAAATAGCAAGGATGCATTTAAGGGAAGGTAGGTAAAGCCTGGTGACCCGACCAAAACCTGACTAGATGCAACTACATGTGTCAGGTTTGGGTCAGGTTGGGTTGAAATTCCGAGTCCAGCATTCGGGGTCGGGTCAGGCTGGACAGTGCTGCTTCCGGGAAGTCACAGGATCAGGCTTACCCATGATTCCCCCAACTCCAGCTGCAGGAATAGCCTGCTGCCGGAACGGATGAAGGATATTCAGGTCGGGTCGGGTGCGAAAAAAAACTAAAGGACTTGGGCCCGGTTCGGGTTGGCTGTGTTGCCGGGTTGGGCCCGGGTCGTCTTTTAATTTTATACCTGAGTCAGGCTTTAAAGGTAGGTAAGCACAAGGGAGAAAGGAAATAGTAGGATATGTTGATGGGGTTAAATGAAGAAGCGTGGGGAGGGGACTTGTATGAAGCATGAAACACTGGCATGGACCTGATGGGATAAATGGCCTGTTTCTGTCCTGTAAATGTTTTTAATAGTTTGTAAAACTTGCATTCATAGAGCATCTTCAAGACAATACAACCTTCCAAAGTGCTTGATACAGTTGAGAACAGATGCTCGGCATTGAACTGAGAAGGTTTAGGGGAGTTGGCCAAAACATTGGCAAAGTAGGTTTACAAAGCCTTTTGAAAGATGTAGCAAACTGGAGAGATTATGGGAGAATGGCTATTCTAATGGTGCCTGTGATGTAATGCTGGCATAATAAGCTAAAGTGGCCATTTGGTGAGTTTGCATGATGCTGTTTGTTTTTATTGAAAAAATAATTACCAGCCAGGTGCTGCTGTGTAATCTCAGATTTATCTTTATTTAGTGCGTTACATTTAAAGTGCTACTTTTACGGTAATGTCTTCCATCAGTTTTGTCATAATTGATCATAAGTAAAGTGCAGCAGCATAAAATACTTTGCGACTTAACGTGAAAGGTTTAGATCCCCTGCTGTAGCTTTGTGAAAATTTGTTTTATGTATTTTCACTATTTACATAGCCCTTCAGATTAGTGGAAATAATTAGTTTCATATATGTATGAACTGCTATGCCATCTGTGGAACTAGGCTCCTGCTCAAGGAAAACAAATTGAATTTTAAGGAGAACTTTGTGGTGGTGATAAAAGTCTTTGCATTAATTAGCATGCTGCATGAGAGCACAATGTATTCATTTTGTTTATTGATGTTGTTTATGTAATAACCCTAATAGTTGAGTTTGTACATGACTTTTGCTGTTGATCTTTGCATGTTGGAAAAATTGTGAATTGCATTGCTTCATAAATCTTTACTGTTATTTTAGTTCATATTTATTCAATACTTAAAATGTTGCCATTCATGTATTTGAAACTGGACTGAACATAAATTTTGTTAACAGAAATAGTAATTTTAATCTACTGAAATCTGTTAGTGTTAACTAGTCCAACATGGAGCACCATATATTTTAACGACTCTAGATCAGAATGTGCTGATCATATTGCCCATATTGCAGAAAATGTGTCTTCCTCCTAAATGTGATTTGGTTACTTGCTGAGAAATGATTGGCCTATATATAAAGACAATAAAGGAATTTGTTCTTTTTCAAAGTTGTAAATTGTAATTTAAAAGTGCTGTAATTGAGAGCTACACATGGGGGCAGCAAGAAGCAATGAGTAAGGGGAATTTAGATTGAAATATGGGGGATTAAACTGAAGACCTCAAACACTGATTAACATTTAGACAGTGCATTTTATGTGATGCTTCAGAATTTGTTACCTTTCTGTAAAGGTAGTAATTTATCATGTAATAAAAAAAAAGAAATGCTGGAAACACTCAGCAGGTCTGGCAGCATCTGTGGAGAGAGAAGCAGAGTTAACGTTTCAGGTCAGTGACCCTTCTTCAGAACTCACATTATTAATTAATTTATCATGTAAACTATTTTCTCTAAGACTAAACGGAAACATTTGGAAATAATTAGTCAGTTATAGACTTTCAAAACTGGCACTTCTACACTTTTTCTATATCAAATCTTTTAAATTTTGTATCCTAAAAGAACATTTCTCATTTTATGATGCAGTATTTTAACAAAGCTATAAATTAAGAAGTGTTCTATATAATGTAATTCTATTGCTGAGAAAAGAGCCACGCTGTTGAAGCTTTTCCTCTTGCAGTCATCAGAACAGACACAAGAATGCCAAATTTCAAAGGGAGCAATAATTTATACTGCATGAGAAAAGGGTGCTGATTGGCTGGTAAGTCGACTGGTCAAGACCTTGCCATGGAGAATGCACCAGGGAACTATTATCCCCCACGCTTTGTATAATACAAAAAGGTGCAATGCCTGGATAAGTTCCTTTTGCCCGAAGAGGACAAGTCCCTGCATATGAATGTATGTAGCTTCTAGCAAGTGTAAGTGAGCCACATTGTGAGTCTGACTCTGATCCCAAAATCAATGCTTAATGAGATATCTGCTAATGGGTTCTCTACTACTCTCTACCACAAGCCTACTTTCACTGGCCAATATCCTAGTTGGGATTCCTACATGTCCACGTGCTATAAGATTGGCCTTATCGGTAATCTCGTAAATAGGGCCCTGAGTCATTTGCTCACCATGCAAGGTTGATGCCAAAATAGGGCGCATCAAAACTATCCTGCAGGAGAATGGCTACCCCAGTCAGATTGTTGTGTATCGTGCATACTCACGAATGGGCCTGAGGCTGCCACTTTCGGACAAGAAAAGTGGCCATTCTACCTTAAATTACCCTGGAAGGGTAAGGTATCTCCAAAAATTTTGAGCAACAGGTGAAGCTAGCCGTTTCACACTGTTACTATGCAGTAGCAACACGTATTTTCCACTGACGGGATGCTGCCGTCAAGCCAAAAAGAAGTTCTGCCTACCATGCAAATGGGTAATGTGGTATATGAATTCTAGTGCTGGTGCAATGCCAGGTATGTAGGCCGTACGTCCTAACGACTGGCAGAGTGTATCAAACAGCATGTCCCTTCAGCTGTTCGCAGTAGGCAATGTACTGACCATACTCAACTAGCAGGTACTTGCAAAACTCAGGACACAATGTCTAACATTTGATGTGATTCTGCGATTCGGCAGCACTTACTGAACACTCCCGAGTCTGCTATGAATTACACTAACAACCAGTTTAAGATTATCAGCCAGGCTTGCAATATGGGTTCATTACGCTTGCTAGAAGTTACATATATTCATATGCAGGGACCTGCCCTCTGCAGGCAAAAAGAACATGTCCAAGTGTTAGGCCTTTTTTGAATTAAACAAAGTGTGGGGGTAATTGTTCGCTGGTGCATTCTCCATGGAAACGCCTCAACCAATCAGCATCATTTTCTTATGCAGTGTAAATTGTTGCTCCCTTTGAAATTTGGCATTCTTGCGTCTGTCCTGATGAGTGCAAGATGAACAGCTTCAACAGCATGTCTCTCTTTTCAGAAAGTTCTGTACTACCAAGCGACTAATGCAATTCTACTTCAGAACATAATTTGTTAGAAGACTGCATGAAATTGTGTTTAATACAAAAGAAAGGCCATGCATATTTTGAAAGCTTGAAAATTATTTTTTGTAGTCTGATCTAGGACTGACCAAGCACAATAAATGTTCCATTTAACTAAAATTGTGAATCGGATTGAATGAATTTCTTGCAATGGAAGTTGTACGTGGGGCAAAAATAAATATAGATTACTGAAATAAAAACAAAGTGCTGGAAATACTCAGCAGGTCAGGCAGCATCTGTGGAGAGAGAAGCAGAGTTAACGTCTCAAGTTTGAAACGTTAACTCTGCTTCTCTCTCCACTGATGCTGCCTGACCTGAGTATTTCCAGCACTTTCTGTTTTTATTTCAAATTTCCAGCATCTGCAGTATTTTGCTTTTATTATAGTATTTCTGATTTTGTTTTAATCCAAAAATGTTATTTTATTGAAATGAGACTGTGTCTGTTTCACATTTTGATGTCATGCTTTCCAGGTGACACATTTCTGCTTACCCCAACTGTTACCACTCCTCAAACACACCACATCCTTTCTTCATGAGATTTTTGAGTTTTATGAAGAGATTCTGACCTGCCGATACCCCTATGCCTATTATAAGACAGTATTTGTTGATGAAGCCTATATAGAAGTAGCTTCATATGCATCTATGAGTATTTTAAGGTGAGTCTCTATTGGGAAAATCCTTCTCTTCTGGAGGAGGTGTTGACTAAACGGTAGACATTCCCCATAGTGAGGGCTACTCAGAGTGAGATTTTCTGGCTGCTTTCAAACATTTGTTAGTTGCTTGTTCAAATGGAATTGGCAGAAGCTTATAAACAGAGTGTTTGCCTGTTTAGACTGGGTTATGATGCATGTTGCTGAGAAAACTGGAAAGAAGAAAATATTTTTTAAACTACTGTTTGCCAGTTAAGGAAGCAGATTGGAGTTTTAAATGGAACATAGAACTCACCTAGTGCTGTTCTTGGTAAAGGCACACTCCAGTAAAACAGCCATTTTTCCTGGAAGATCACAGGTTCAATCCACACTTCGTGCTAAATTAGCTGATCTTTGATAATGCAGGAGCACTACCAGGCTCAACAGCCTGGGTTAAAGCATTAGATTTAGAATTAGAAAACCATTAGAGAGTGAGGGGCATCGGAGTGTGACCATGTATTTGCCTGATGACCACACAAGCACTTTGTCAGAGTCACTGGATAGTAATTAGGAGCAGGAACCCTGGCCATTTTTCCTCTGCTTTCCTACCCGCAGGGTACTGAAGCAGTTGTAGTGCTTGCCCACTGTCTCAATTGTGATCAGCTAACTGAACACCTATTACAGACTGAACCTGTGATCTTTCTTCTCTGTAGGCTCAATACAACAGTATACAGTGTTTAATGCATTGAGCCATCAGGGTAAGTCTGCTTGTAAAACTTTGTCAGTTAAACTTGAATGGGAGCCAAGTCTGAGGTTAGATTCCTGCCTTTTTGAATGGAAGAAAGAACCATTCTACCTCCCTATACCAGCAATTAATGTTGTTCTCATGTTTCTTAAAGTAGAAGATTACATTCAAACCATCTAATTAAATGTGCAGTGATGATTAATATAGTAATATTGTGGTCTGACTCGGGGTGTTTCCGTTCCAGGAGAAGTCCTGGCGAGTGTTTTGAAGCTTCCAAACGAAAGCTTCATGTTTGCACATTAGAGCCTAGATTTTTAAAAAATTCTAGAACTTTATTTTGACCTCTAGTTTAAGAAATGAATCTCTGAATTTATAATTCAGTAAAGTGCGTTGAAGTTATAACACTTAGAAATAAAACTAAGCAATCATTTTTGTTTTAAAAAAAAAGTTTTGACTTATGTTAACTCATTTGGTAGTACTGATATGTCTAGGTCACATATAGCAAGATGCAGATTCAGCTCTGTCTCAATAATAATATAATAGTCTCAGAACATAGTTTTTTTTTTCATCTTTGTTCCCCCTAATTTTCTTCACCCCATTTGTCTCTTGACGCTGTTAACAGTTCCATGTGTACCTCACCCAGGTGGTCACTATTCTTACGCATATCCTGATTTCAACTGACATCTACAGTGGTGGTCACTGTAAGCATTCCAAACGATGAACAGCAGCCCTTTTTCCCTTAATCCTTCCATCTGATGCAGAAGCCAGGTGTTGACATGGCCGAGATCAGACAAACTTAACTTAGAATCTGGGGCCTCATGGTCTTTATCGCTCAACTGCAGCAGTCACTTGATAATCTCAACAAGCATTTGGCTCCCCCAGTGGCTCAAATGTCAGTTAAGCCATTAGATGTGGTCGGCTCCAGCCTTTTATTGATTAGCAGTTTGAGCCACAAAATGGAGCTATGTTGGGCTGTTTCACATAGGGAAGACCAGCTTAAATTTAGATAGCATGCTATTACGGAAATGCTATTGGCCAACTCCTGAAAAGCAGAAAAGAGAAGATTTTGTTTTTCTTCAGCTTCTTGGCTAGGAGATGATGTATGGCATAGGGAAAGCATAAAGAAGACAGGAAAATCGCTATCAGTTAAATATAAGAACAAAATCATAATTAAAGTTCAATTGGCTAATGACATTACTGCAGCACAGTGGCGCAGTGGTTAGCACCGCAGCCTCACAGCTCCAGCGACCCGGGTTCAATTCTGGGCACTGCCTGTGTGGAGTTTGCAAGTTCTCCCTGTGTCTGCTCCGGTTTCCTCCCACCACCAAAAGACTTGCAAGTTGATAGGTAAATTGGCCATTATAAATTGCCCCTAGTATAGGTAGGTGGTAGGGGAATATAGGTACAGGTGGGGATGTGGTAGGAATGTGGGATTAGTGTAGGGTTAGTATAAATGGGTGGTTGATGGTCGGCACAGACTCGGTGGGCCGAAGGGCCTGTTTCAGTGCTGTATCTATAAATAAATAAATAAATAAAAATAAGGAAACATCTGTTAAGTACTTTTAGTGCACTGTACACTCGCAAAAAGATAATAGACAATAGATCAAAATTCCCCTTCCAAATTAATAGTTCACGAAATACTGTTCCTAGATTTTGAACACTTTAAAACATTTTGTATTCATTTCCGGTTCTTAGTTGTTTGTAGTCTTTAAGAACTGAAAAGTCCCAATGCGTTTGTTCTTAACTTTAAGATATAGTTGACTAATGGAATATTTCTTTCAAAACATTGAATTTGCAAATGTAAAACAACTGCCAATTGTTATGTGATTACTGTGCAGTGGGAGTTTAAAGCATGAATATGAAAGGGCTGGCAAGCTACATGCTTCTAGTGATACCATCAGTTGACGAAATACAGAGTTAATGTTGTTAACATTTGAACAGAATTTCTGTCACCTTTGGACCACAGTATTTGTTTTGACTAAATAAAATGTCTTGCTTGCCTGAAACCTTAGTTCAATTTTCTCATCTTTCATTTAGCACAAACCTCCTGCACAGTGCCATGATTATAGATCAGACGCCACTTACCAGACGATGTTTAGCACAAGCTTTGGCTCAGCAGTTCTTTGGCTGTTTCATTTCCAGAATGTCTTGGTGAGTATATAACATGGTGGGAGCCAAGGACATGTACCTTTGTAAATTTACCACATTGATAGTTTTGTATAGACTACTCCAGCTCTATGAAAATTTCACAATGTTTATAAAAAAAATTACAATGAACACACTGTCTGAAATTATCAATGTCAGCATGATTTAGTTGATGATACTGTTGGCTCCGTGACAGAATTTTATGGATTCAAGCCCCTTTATAAGCTTAAATGCACAGTTAAGGTGATGCTTCAATGTAGTACCAAGGGAATGCTACAATGCTGAAGGGAGAGACGTTAAATTGAGACCACGTCTGCCTGAATGCAATGACGACATTGCACTTTTCGCCAAAACTTATCCTTCAACCAACACCACCAACATCAGATGAACTGGTCATTTATCTCGCTTCCGGCATGCAAATTGGTGGTCATATTTGCTTACACCACAGTGACTGTGCTTTAAAAGTAACTGGCTGTTGTGCACTTGGGACATTTTGAGATTGTAAAAGGAACTATATAATTGCAAGTTCCTTCTTAATTAAGTATTAAGATTCAGATTTGGATTCACGACATTTGAAAGTAGTAATAAACATGTATTCAAAGTAATGCACTAAATTCTATTATGTTCTTGGAGACTTTATTTATTTTGCACTATAAGGCTGAACTAATGCCGATTGCAATCTCTTTTTAAAACAAAAACAGGAAATGCTGGAATGCTCAGCAGGTCAGGCAGCATTTGTGCAGTTTTCCCAACGTTTTCTACAGACATGTAAATAGTAAATGGCTGGTAAAAGGAGGAGTGGGGCTGATTAGGGACCAAAAAGGGAATTGCGCATGGAAGCAGAGGGCTTAGCTGAGGTATTAAATGAATACTTTGCATCGGTCCTTACTAAGGAAGAAGATGCAACCCAGGCAATGGTGAAAGAGGAGGTAATTCAGACACTAGAAGGGTTTAAAATTGATGAGGAGGTATTGGATAGGTTGTTTGTACTTAAATTGAATAAGGCACCAGGACCAGATGAGATGCATCCAAGGATAATGAGGGAAGTGATAGTGGAAATTGTGGGGGCGCTGGCCATAATTTTTCAGTCTTCCTTCGACTCGGGTGGTGCCAGCGGACTGGAGAATTGCAAACGTTAACACTCTTTTTTGAACAAGGGTGTAAAGATAAGCCCAGCAACTATAGGCCAGTCAGTTTAACTTTGGTGGGGAAAATTCTAGAAAGAATAATTCGGGACAAAATTAATAGTCACATGGACAAATGCAGGTTAATTAAAGAAAGCCAGCATGGATTTCTTAAGGGAAAATTATGTTTAACTAACTTGCTGGAGTTTTTTGAACAGGTTAACAGAGAGGGTTGGTGAGGGCAATGCAGTTGATGTGGTGTACATGAACTTCCAAAAGGTGTTTGATACTGTGCTGCACGACAGATTTGTGAGCAATGTTGTAGCAACATGGATATGGAATTGGCTGAGTGACAGGAAACAAAGAGTAGTGGTTAATGGATGCTTTTTCGGGCTGCAGGAGGGTTTGTAGTGGAGTTCCCCAGGGGTCACTGTTGGGACCCTTGCTTTTCCTTATATACATTAATGACTTAGACCTTGGTGTACAGTACACAATTTCAAAGTTTGTAGATGATACAAAACTTGGAAGCATTGTGAACTGTGAAGAGGATAGTATAGAACTTCAAAAGGACGTAGACAAGTTGGTGGAATGGTCAGACAGGTGGCAGATGAAGTTCAATGCGGAGAAATGTGAAGTGATACATTTTGGTAGGAAGAATATGGAGAGACAATGCAAAATAAAGGGTACAGTTCTAAATGGGTGTAGGAGCAGAGGGACCTAGGTGTCTGTGCATAAGTCATTGAAGGTGGCAGGACCGATTGAGAGAGCAGTTAATAAAGCATACAGTATCTTGGGTTTTATTAATAGGGGCATAGAGTACAAGCGCAGGGAGATTATGTTGAACTTGTATAAGACACTAGTTCGGCCTCAGCTGGAGTATTGCGTCCACTTCTGGGCACCGTTCTTTAGGAAGGATGTGAAAGCTTAGAGAAAGTGCAAAAAAGATTCACGAGAATGATTCTAGGGATGAGGAACTTCAGTTTTGAAGATAGATTGGAAAAGTTGAGACTGTTTTCCTTGGAGAAGAGAAGACTGAGAGGAGATTTGATAGAGGTATTCAAAATCATGAGGGATCTGGACAAAGTAGATAAGGAGAAACTGTTCCCACTCGTGAAAGAGAGGGCACAGATTTAAAGTAATTGATAAAAGAGGCAAAAACGACATGAGGCAAAACTTTTTCTCACAGTGTGTGGTTAAGGTCTGGAATGCACTGCCTGAGAGTGTGGTGGCGGCAGGTTCCAAAAGGGAGTTAGTTATATGAAAAGGAAGAATATGCAGGGTTACAGGGAGAAGGCGGGGGAGTGGCACTAGGTGAAATGCTCATTAGGAGAGCCGGTGCAGACACGATGGACTGATTCGCCGCCTCCTGCACTAACGATTCCGTGATTCAGAGAGAAACAGTTAACGCTTCAGGTCGATGACCTGAAGGTTCTGATGAAAGGTCATCAACCAGAAATGTTAACTCTGTTTCTCTCTTCATAGACACTTCCTGACCTGCTGAGTATTTCCAAAATTTTTTATTTTTATTTCAGATTTCCAGTATCCACAGTATTTTGCTCTTGTCTCTTAAAAAATTTGAATAAAGGTTCTCCAAAAACTAAATTGGGCATTTCCATAGAGGGCATAGAGAATGCAACTGTGAAATATTTAGCTTATTCTTCTTCAGGCAGGAATGACTCAAAGTTAAGCATTGTTTTCATCAAACAATGTGTGCTGCCCTATTACTTCAATTGTTCATTCAATAGGTGTGAGATTAAAAGCCAGCTTTACTTGTGACAAAGATTATTGCAAATGTGGCACATGCTTTCATATTTCTCTTACTTTTCATCTCTCAAACGTTTTCTTCAAAATCTCTATAACTGGGATTAAATACTTACACGCAGAGCAATATCTGACGTGCACTGAATGTTCTCAACTTCTTTCCCCATATAATATGTTTTCTTATTTTTTTCCCCCATTTTGCCTACCATGACTGGCAAAGAAGATGGCCTGCAAAACCACTTCCAGGCAATTGCCAGCAGTGCTATATAGCAGCATGAAAGTGACTCACATAATTGACCCTGCTATTATTCCCTGTGGGAATTACCTGATATGCCATGTCTCTGCTTCGAACCTAGAAACCTTTAGAAGTCTAAAGACAAAAGTCAAGACAATAGAGCAGTGTAGCAATTTGGGTAAAGACGAATAGAGTGGACAGGAAAGGACACAGAGTTTAAAGATAATAGTGCATCAATAAATAAGGTTCATGCAAAGAATAGAAGTGAGAATATTAAAATAAAGGATCTTTTTATCTGAATGTGTGATGCATTCGCAATAAGAGATGAATTAGCGGCACAAAGATAAATGGTTTAAATCTAATCACCATTACCAAGACATGGTTACAAGGTGACCAAGGTTGGGAAATAAATATTCCAGGGTGCAGAACATTTTGAAAAGACAGACAGAATGGAAAAGGAGGAGGAGTAGCCGTCATAGTATAGGATGACATAAGAACTGTATTGCGAAAGGATCTTGTTCAGAAGATCAGGAAATAAAATCAGTATGGGTGGAGATCAGGAATAAAAAGGGTTAAGGGTCAGAAAAAGCTGGTGGGAGTAGTTTATAGGCCCCCTAATAGTAGTTATACCATTGGACAGAGCATTAAGCAAGAAGTAATTAGAGCTTGTAACTAAGGTGATGTAATAATTGTGGGGGACTTTAATCTTCATATAGACTAGACAAATCAAATTGGCAATAGTAGTCTGGAAGATGAATTTCTCGAATGCTTTTGCGACAGTTTGCTGGAACAATATGTTGTAGAACTAACTAGGGATAAATCTATTTTAGATCTAGTATTGGGCAATGAGGCAGGTTTAATTAGTAATTTCATAATAAAAGATCCTCTGGGGGAAAAGGTGATCATAATACACTTGAATTCCATATTCAGATTGAAAGTGACATACTTCAGTCCCAAACAAGAATCTTGAACTTAAAGCCAATTACATAGGTATGAGAGGAGAGCTGGCTAAGGTTGATTGGGTAAACAGACTAAAAGGTATGGTGGTAAATAAACAGTTGGCAACATTTAAAGAAACGATTCAAAATGTTCATCAAAAATACATTCCATTTAAAAAAAAACTCAACCAGAAAGATCCATCTGAGGCTTAGTAAGGAAGTTATGGATAGTATTAGATTAAAAGAAGAGACTTATAATGTTGCAAAGAGTTGTCTTAAACCTGAGGATTGGGAGTGTTTTAGCAACCAGCAAAGGGCGATTAAAAAATTGATGAGGGAAAAAATAGAATATGAGACTAAACTAGCCAGGAATATAAAAACAGATCATAAGAGCTTTTCTGTGTATCTTAAAAAAGGAAGAGAGTAACTAAAGCAAAAGTTGGTTCTTTGGAGGCAGAGACAGGAGAAATTATCATGGGGAATGAGGAAATAGTAAAGATGTTGAACAAATGTTTTGTGTCTGCACAGTAGAAGACACAAATTATATGCCAGAAATAAAGGGTAGCCAAGGGGCTAGTAAGAGTGAGGAACTTGAGGCAATCAATACCAGGAGAGAAAAGGTATTGGAGAAACGTAAGGGTCTAAAAGCCGACAAATCCCCAGGACTTGATGGCCTACACCCTAGGGTTCTGAAAGAGGAAGCTGTGGAGATGGTGGATGCATTGGTTGATTTTCCAAAATTCTTTAGATTGTCGAACAGTTCCAGTAGATTGGAAATTAGCAAATGTAACACCACTATTCAAGAAAGGAGGGAGAGAAAACAGGGAATACCATGTCAGTTAACCTGGCAACAGTTGTCAGGAAAATTCTGGTATCTATTATTAAGGAAGTCTTAACAATGCACTTAAAAATCATAGTATGATCAAACAACATGGTTTTAAGAAAGGGAAATAGTGTTTGACAATTCTATTAGTTTTTTGAGAATGTAACTGGGTAGATAAAGGAGAACCAGAAGATGCAGTATACTTCGATTTCCAAAAGGCTTTCAGTAAGGTACCATATAAAAGGTTAATATGCAGGATAAAGGCATATGGAGTTTGGGGTAATACATTAGCATGGATAGAGAATTGGTTAATGGACAGGAAGCAGAGAATAAGGATAAACTGAGCATTTTCAAGCAGGCAGGCTGTAAGTAATGGGAGTGCTGCAAGGATCAGTGCCGGGGCCTCAGCTGTTTACAATCTATATTAATGACTTACACAAAGAGACAGAGAGTAATGTATTTAAGTTTACTGCTGATACAAAGCTAGGTGGAAACGTAAGCTGTGAGGAGGGCGCAAAGGCTGCAAATAGATATAGACAGGTAAAGTGAGTGGGCAACAAGATGGTAGATGGAGTATAATGTAGGAAAGTGTGAGGTTATTCACTTTGGCAGTAAGAACAGAAAAGCAGAATGTTTTTAAAAGGTGTGAAACTTGTAAATGATGTTTAGAGAGACTTGGGTGTATTCGTACAAGGAACACAAAGTCATGCCAGGTACAGCAAGCAATTAGGCAGGCAAATGTCATGTCCCTGGAGTTTAGAAGAATGAGAGGTGATCTCATTGAAACATGAAACATGATGATTCTGAAGGGGCTTGAGAGAGTAGACACTGAGAGTTGTTTTTCCCCTGGCTGGGGAATCTAGAACATGGGGGCACAGACTCAGGATAAGGGGTTGATCATTTAGGGTTGAGAGGAGGTGAAACTTCTTCACTCAAAGGGTTGTGAATCTTGGAATTCTCTAGCCAAGAGGGTTATGGATGCTCAGTCGTTGAGTATATTTAAGGCTGAGACACAGATTTCTGGTCTCTCAGGGAATTGAGGGATATGGGGAGTGTGTGGGAAAGTGGAGTTGAGGCAGAAGATCAACCATGATATTGATTGGCGGAGTAGGCTCGAGGGACTGTATCTTCTATTCCTGCTCTATTTATGTTCTTATGTTCTTCCCATAGCAGTGAATAAAATTAAGAACTTGCATATGTGGCTCAAAGGAGCGTGTTTGCATCCTACCACCTGGTGGTATGCTGGTTCAAGTTTTAGTATGTTGTACGGCTGTCACCCCAACAAGTACTGAATATTTTACACTCTTACATCCAGAACCAGGTAGAATAGTGATTTCCTCATGACTACAATACAGTTGCTTGGTAGCACACCTGTTTATATCAGCATGGTGCTTTTTAGGGCACAACATTGTGAATCACCATTCTGATGGTGAGAAATCACCCCTAACGGGCAGAAGAAATATTTTTGTGCCTTTTTCCTCTCCAAGACTGTATTGGAAAAGGGTACTGAATACATTTCCTCTTAGCTCCCTTTAATTTACAATAATTAGCCCCTTCAACAAGGAAGAATTCTCTCTAATGCTAATGTGCTTGATTACCAGTGTCGATGGTCATTTTAAAGAACGTTGCAAGCTCCAGAATGATATCAATGGTTTGGATGAGTGGACGGGAAAGTGGCAAATGGAATTCAATCCAGAGAAGTGTGAGATAATGCATTTGGGGAGGGCAAATAAAGCAAGGGTATACACAATAAATGGGAGGATATTGAGAGGGGTAGAAGGAGTGAGAGACCTTGGTGTGCATGTCCACAGGTCCCTGAAGGTGGCAGGACAGGCAGATAGAGTGGTGAAGAAGGCATATGGGTTGCTTTCCTTTATTAGCCGAGGTATAGAATACAAAAGCAGGATTGTGATGCTGGAACTGTATAAAACACTGGTTAGGCCACAGCTGAAGTATTGCATGCAGTTCTGGTCACCACATTACAGAAAGGACATAATTGCTCTGGAGGGAGTACAGAGGAGATTTACAAGAATGTTGCCAGGGCTTGAAAGTTGCAGCTGTGAGGAAGGATTGGATCGGCTAGGGTTGCTTTCCCTGGAACTGAGGAGGCTGAGGGGTGACTTATTTGAGGTGTACAAAATTATGAGGGGCCTAGATAGGGTGGACAGGAAGGACCAGTTTCCCCTAGTGGGGAGGCAAATTACCAAGGAACACAGATTTGAGGTGATTGGTACAAGGATTAGAGGGCACATGAAAAGCTTTTCACCCAGAGGGTGGTGGGTGTCTGGAATTCACTGCCAGGAATGGTGGTGGAGGCAGAAACCCTCAATTCTTTTAAAAGGTATCTGAACATGTACCTGAATTGCTGTAACCTGCAAGGCTATGGACCAGGTGTTGGAAGGTAGGATTAGATTGGGCAGCTAGATTTTTTTGGCTGGCGTGGAGACAATGAGCTGAATGGCCTCCTTTTGTGCTGTAATTGTTCTATGGTTCTGTGATGTGTTCAGTCAATGATTGGATGAAATATGAAGTCTTTTAATCGAAGGTGATTGCCTACGATTAATTGTAATTGAATGTTTGCATGGGGGAATAGAGAAAAAGTTTTCCAGTGAGCATACGTTACACTAAACCCTGTCACCAGGTTTCTTGGAGGCACCCAAGATCACGTCGTTGGCACCAGCTGGATCTCATCATCACAAGGCGAGCCTCTTTAAACAGCGTTCAAATCACACGCAGCTTCCACAGTGCGGACTGCGACACCGACCGCTCCCTGGTGTGCAGCAAGGTTAGCCTCAAAGCAAAGAAGCTGCATCACTCCAAGCAGAAAGGCCGCCCGCGCATCAACACTAGCAGAATTTCTCATCCACAGCTGTTACGTAAGTTTCTAAATTCACTTGAAAAAGCCCTCCAAAACACTCCCACAGGGGATGTAGGGACCAAGTGGGCCCACATCAGAGACGCCATCTATGACTCAGCAATGACCACCTATGGCAATCGTGTGACGCGGAACGCAGACTGGTTTCAATCTCACATTGAAGAGCTGGAACCTGTCATAGCCGCTAAGCGCATTGCACTGCTGAACTACAAGAAAGCCCCCAGCGAGTTAACATCCGTAGCGCTTAAAGCTGCCAGAAGCGCGGCACAAAGAACAGTCAGGCGCTGCACAAATGATTACTGGCAACACCTATGCAGTCATATTCAGCTGGCCTCAGACACAGGAAATATCAGAGGAATATATGATGGCATTAAGAGAGCTTTTGGGCCAACCATCAAGAAGATTGCCCCCCTCAAATCTAAATCAGGGGACACGATCACTGACCAACGCAAACAAATGGACCGCTGGGTGGAACACTACCTAGAACTGTACTCCAGGGAAAATGTTGTCACTGAGACCGCCTTCAATGCAGCCCTGTCTCTGCCAGTCATGGATGAGCTGGACATACAGCCAACAAAATCGGAACTCACTGATACCATTGATTCTCTAGCCAGCGGAAAAGCCCCTGGGAAGGATGGCATTACCCCTGAAACCATCAAGAGTGCCAAGCCTGCTATTCTTTCAACACTGCATGAACTGCTTTGCCTGTGCTGGGACAAGGGTGCAGTACCACAGGACATGCATGATGCCAATATCATCACCCTCTATAAGAACAAGGGTGACCGCGGTGACTGCAACAACTACCGTGGAATCTCCCTGCTCAGCATAGTGGGGAAAGTCTTCACTCGTGTCGCCTTAAACAGGCTCCAGAAGCTGGCTGAGCGTGTCTATCCTGAGGCACAGTGTGGCTTTCGAGCAAAGAGATCCACCATTGACATGCTGTTCTCCCTTCGCCAGCTACAGGAGAAATGCCGTGAACAACAGATGCCCCTCTACGTCGCTTTCATTGATCTCACCAAGGCCTTTGACCTCGTCAGCAGACGTGGTCTCTTCAGGCTACTAGAAAAGATTGGATGTCCACCAAAGATACTAAGTATCATCACCTCATTCCATGACAATATGAAAGGCACAATTCAGCATAGCGGCGCCTCATCAGACCCCTTTCCAATCCTGCGTGGCGTGAAACAGGGCTGTGTTCTCGCACCTACACTGTTTGGGATCATCATCTCCCTGCTGCTCTCATGCGTTCAAGTCTTCAGAAGAAGGAATTTTCCTCCACACAAGATCAGGTGGCAGGTTATTCAACCTTGCCTGTCTAAAAGCGAAGACCAAGGTACGGAAAGTCCTCATCAGGGAACTCCTCTTTGCTGACGATGCTGCATGAACATCTCACATTGAAGAGTGTCTGCAGAGACTCATCAACAGGTTTGCGGCTGCCTGCAATGAATTTGGCCTAACCATCAGCCTCAAGAAAACGAACATCATGGGACAGGACGTCAGAAATGCCCCATCCATCAATATCGGCCACCACGCTCTGGAAGTGGTTCAAGAGTTCACCTATCTAGGCTCAAATATCACCAGTAACCTGTCTCTCGATGCAGAATTTAAAAAAGCGCATGGGAAAGGCTTCCTCTGCTCTGAAAAAACTGGCCAAAAGAGTGTGGGAAAATTGCGCACTGACACAGAACACAAATGTCCAAGTGTATCAAGCCTGTGTCCTCAGTACCTTGCTCTACGGCAGCGAGGCCTGGGCAACGTACGTCAGCCAAGAGCGACGTCTCAATTCATTCCATCTTCACTGCCTCCGGAGAATCCTTGGCATCAGGTGGCAGGACCGTATCTCCAACACAGAAGTCCTCGAGGCGGCCAACATCCCCAGCATATACACACTACTGAGTCAGCGGCGCTTGAGATGGCTTGGCCATGTGAGCCGCATGGACGATGGCAGGATCCCCAAGGACACATTGTACAGCGAGCTCGTCACTGGTACCAGACCCACCGGCCGTCCATGTCTCCGCTTTAAAGACGTCTGCAAACGCGACATGAAGTCCTGTGACATTGATCACAAGTCGTGGGAGTCAGTTGCCAGTGATCGCCAGAGCTGGCGGGCAACCATAAAGGCGGGGCTAAAGCGTGGCGATTCAAAGAGACTTAGCAGTTGGCAGGAAAAAACAGAAGCGCAAGGAGAGAGCCAACTGTGTAACAGCCCCGACAACCAATTTTATCTGCAGCACCTGTGGAAGAGTCTGTCATTCTAGAATTGGCCTTTATAGCCACTCCAGGCACTGCTTCACAAACCACTGACCACGTCCAGGCGCTTACCCATTGTCTCTCGAGACAAGGAGGCCAAAGAAGAAGATGAAGAAAAAAATCCAGGAAGCATATACTGTTTGAAAACAGCAAAGAAAATTCAATATTCAATGGGTTAATTGAAATGCAACAAAGACTATTTGTGATAAAGTGAGTGTGTTTTATATTGAGAATAAAAATGACATGGGGAAATGATTTACAGATTATACTCAGGTAGTCAGTCTCAGCTTGGAACCATTTATATGGCTTGCAGGGTGCCAATTCAAATCAAGTTTCAGACCAATTTTTTTCTAAAAAAAAATGTTTCCATTGCTTGTGACACCACCTGGTATCCACAAGTATCTAATGTATTTTGTAAAATCCCCGCTTAATTGTTTCTCCTTTATTTATAGTATGTGGTGCAAGAGCTGCATGGGAGAGTTATCTTTGACAGCCCCACTCTGATCACTGCACTTGAAATGATGCATTTGTAAACATGTCTTCATTGGTGATTTTCTTCTCCCAAAACCTTTTACGTTCTTATTTAATCAATTCCAAATTTTCTCAACTTATTGCTCCCCCCCCTTCTCTCCATAACTGAAGATGGGTGGGGGGAGTGGGCAAGCAATATATTTGAAAAAATGATATTTGTTGCACTGATACTGAATTTTTTTATTCTTTTGAGTACTCATCTTTCCAGCTTTGCTTCTGCAGGTCAGATGAGTGGGTGTTGAAAGGGATCTCTGGATACATTTATGGCCTTTGGATGAAGAAAACCTTTGGTGTTAATGAATACAGACACTGGATTAAAGAGGTACCATGAGCAATGATTGGAATCCGATCTAAGAGGGCTAACTTTATTGTAAAGTAATGCCTGGTTAATTACAAACAAAGTTAATATTGACACTGCTGTTAGCCAATGAGTCGGAAGTGGGGTGACACTTGTGGCAGAACTTACCGCAAAGTCAATTTGACAGTAAACCAAGTTTATTTCAAGAGTTTCGATGAATTAAGCAAACAGAACTCATCACTGGAAACTGCAGCAAAATCTCCCGATAAAAGCACGATTATTTCCCTCACAGAATGCAGTGAGTGGAGAACTGTTACATAATACAAATTATGTGTGTAAAATCAATCCCAGTCTCTTCAAACAGTGTGTCAATGCTGGGGTAAATTACCCAATCATCTCTAATCTGGCTAGGACTTCAGGTGTCACTATACGCTGTCAATTATAAATGAAAATTAAATAATTTAACTAACTTAAAAAACAGTTTACAAACCTAGATTGTTTATTTTTTTATGTATAAAAACATAGGAAATAGGAGCAGGCGTGGGCCATATGATCTCTTGCGCCTGCTTCACCATTCTGCAACCTAATGGCTGATCTTCAGTGTCAGCTGTGGCTCAGTTGGTAGCATTCTTGCCTCTGAGTCACAAGGGGCTTAAGCACAAAATCCAAGGCTGACACTCCAGTGCACTACTGAGGGTGTGATGCACTGGTGGAGGTGCTATCTTTTAGATGAGACGTTAATCCAAGGCCCCATCTGCTTTCTCAGGGTGGATTTAAAAGATCCTGTGGCACTATTTCAAAGAAGAGCAAGGGTGTTATCTCTGGTGTCCTGGCCAATATTTATCCCTCAATCGACATCATAAAAACAAATTATCTGGTCATTATCACATTTCTATTTGTGGGAATTTGCAGTGCATGTACTGGCTGCATTACAACAGTGACTACACTTCAAAAAGTACTTCATTGGCTGAGACGTCTGGTGGTCAGAAAAGGTGCTATATAAATGCAAGTATTTCTTTTCTTCTACCTCAACATCACTTTCCTGACCTAGCACAATTTTTATTGATTCCCTTACTATCCAAAAATCTATTGATCTCTGTCTTGAATGTACTCATCGACTGAGCATCCACAGTCCTCTGGGGCAGAGAATTCCAAGGATACACAACCCTCTGGGTGAAGAAATTTCACCTCATTTCAGTTCTAAATGGCTGACACCTTATCCTGAGACTGTGACCCCAGTTCTAGAATCTCCAGCCAGGGCAGTCTTTTAGCATCCACCCTGTCAAGCCCTCTCTGATGTTTTTACATTTCAGTGAAATCATCTTTTGTTTTTCTAAACTCAAGGTAATATAGGCCCACTGTACTTAATCTCTTCTCACAGGGTATCCCTCTCTTCACAGGAATTAGTTTAGTGAACCATTACTCCCTCCCTAACAGCACTGTGGGTGTACATATGCCACATTGACTGTGGTGGCTTCAGAAGGTGGCTCACCACCACCTTCTCGAGGGCAATTGGCGATGGGCAATAAAGGCTGGCCTTGCCAGCGATGCTCACATCCCATGAACAAATAACAAAAAACCCTTCTAAGGCAAATATGGCCTTCCTTAGGTAAGGAGTCCAGGTATGGTTTTTTGATTTTTTGAGTATTTAAAACATGTCTTGTGTACAAACATTACTTATTTCTGAATAAACTAGATAAAGTTGCTTTAGTGTACAAATGCATAGGTTGCATTCTGGAATTATGAGTGCTGGACAGATTTGTTTTAATTTGGATCACCTGTTGCAAAGTGGAATAAATTTGTCATCTATTGATAGTTGCATTAGAGTATGCACATGAAGGATTTATATTTGAAGTAGATTTTTGGGACATAGAATGGCAAATCAAGTTCAGCACAAACTACTTGTGTGAAAAAAGAAATTCTTAGCATTTTTCCTAACATTGGTGTCTATTTGCAAGTTAGTAGATCGTTGGATGCTTAATGAAGATCTAACTAAAACCAATGATATGCTATATTTTTAAGTCAAGGCATTTTTTCTGAAGCTTATTCTTGATAATTCCAGTGCTGCAGCGATCTTTGTTATCTGTTAATTTGTTTTTGTTTCTTTTTGGTTTAAAAACATTGTTTCAAAATAATTTCAGGAATAATTAATGTTGTAAGAAATATGTTGCAACTGTTCTGTTGAGGGCACTTTTTCTGACGTGTGTTGTGTCATTGTGTTTTCTTGTTCTTATTAACTTGAAAATGAATTAATACATTGGAAATCACTGAAAATCATGTTGCTTTTCAATATCGCTGTAGTTTTTGTCAAGTTCTATTATATTTCATCAAGTATTGCTGCACCATGCTTTCTCGGCTTGAGAGTTCATGTTAGAGATCCGCATCCTGTCTCTCGATACCACAGTATTGCTGATCTCTTTCTTTTTTTAATCTCACCGCACCATGCTCATTACCTCAATCATGGCTGAAATCAGGCACTTTGATTGTAGCAAATTGTGAAATAAGTCTGTATGCTACCGTTCAATAGCAGATTAGGTTTGAAGGTCCAACAAGCCATACCACTCTGCTGCCCATCATTGCTGTCCCATAAATTTTCTGTTTCTGTGTTTCATTGCTGTCCCATAACTTTTTTGTTTCTATGTTTCATTGCTGTTGCACCTTGGATGGTTGACATGCCATAATTGAAAATTACATGCGATGGTTAAGAAATTTCCATGATAACAATATTGTTGAAAATTTAAGTTCCTTAAATATTACTTTGCTAAGATTTTCTTCCTTGTGCGCAGTGTATCATAAGTTTTATTTTCTAGTTCAACTTTAATTTTATTAGTTATAACCCATTAATTAGACACTATGACTGACCAAGTTATCTCATTGTCTTTTCACCTTGAGATTTGGATACAAATCTCTTGCCTTTGTAAGAATTAAAGAAATAACTTTGCATTTATGTAGCACCTGCCATATTGTCAGGATAACTCAAAGCTCTTCACAACCTATTAAACGATTTTAAAATGTCACCGTTGTAATGTAGGTAAACATGACATTTAATTTGTGCAGTTCCACATTAAATGAGCCTGGTGAATTCTGAAACTATGAGCCGATAGCACATACTGCACAAATCCTGGTTATGATATGATTGTGATTGCCCACAAAAAATGGTTTAAAGTTTCGTGTTTATGCAATACAAATTATACATTTTTTAAGGAAGTGTCACAGGCCTCTATTTCAAAGCAACTTCAGGGCCAGGAGTAAATAGACAATACCCAATATCCATCTTTATTCGAAAGAGCTCAACGTTTTTAAATAACAGCAGCAACAATTTCCATTTATATAGTGGCTTTAACCTAGTAAAACACCCCAGGGTGCTTCATCGGAGTGTTATCAAACACTGAGCCACATAAGCAGATAGTAGGACAAATGACCAAAAAACTTGGTCAAAGAGGTTGGTTTTAAGGAGTGTCTTAAAGGAGGTTGTGAGGTGAAGAGACGTGGAGAGGCTTGGGGAGGGCCCAGGTACCTAAAGTTATGGCAGCCAATGGTGGGTGACTAAAATCAGGGATGCACAAGAGGCCAGAATTTGAGAGTGCAGAGATCTTGGATAGTTGTAGGGTTGGAAGATATTGTAGTTACAGGAAGGGGTGGGCCATGGAGTGATTTAGAAATAAGGATGTGAATTTTAAAATCGAGGAGCTTGTCAGACAAGGTGCCAATTTAGGTCAGTGAGCATGGGGATGATGGGTGGATGGGACTTAGTTTTAATCAGGGTATGGGCTGTAGAATTTTGGATGAAATCAAGTTTATAGAGGGTGGAAGATGAGAGGCCGGCCATGAATAGTCAAGTCTAGAGGTAACAAAGGCATGAATAAGGGGTTGAGCATTTGTGGATGAATGTTAAATAATGATTTTAGTCAAAATACATGATTGTAATATTGAAAGATGTAATAATTATGTTTGTACTTTGAAGGAGCTGGACAAAATAGTGGATTATGAATTGAGAACTGGTGGAGTTTTGCTGCATCCCACATTTACAGGGGTGAAAGAGAAAGAAACGTGAGTGATCTCTTATTTGTAATTGTCTGGTGTGAAAGGTTACAGGAGGTTCTTCATTACCTTTTTTAAATCTGTTTTCGCTCCTCAAGTATGACTATACCACTTCAATCTGGTAGCTGTTTGCAGTGCCTGATTATTCTCCCAACTGAATATATAATTGACTGTTATATCCAGGGGTCCAAGCAAAGCTGACTGTTGCCACGTGTAGATATCTTTGAAGAGTTTGTGACATTTGTAGTTGTTTTGGTCTGTTTTGTCAGTTGCCTTTGATTGCTGTGTTTGAAAATGCACAAAGCCCCTATTGTGTTGCTCATTGTTGATTTAAATTTAACAGTTTTCAGAGCATTTAAAAAAAAACACCCATCCAGTCATCACATTATTGTGACCTTAAATTACACTCTATATTAAAGAACAAGACATCATGACAACAACAACTTGTATTTATATAGCATCTTTAACATAATAAAAGGGCCCAAGGCACTCCACAAAGCAAGATTTGACAGCAAGCCACATATGGTGATATTAGGGCAGGTGGCCAAAACTTTGTCAAAGAGGTAGGTTTTAAGGAACTTCTTTAAAGGAAGAAAGAGCAGTAGAGAGGTTTAGGCAGAGAATTGCAGAGCTTAGGGCCTCGGCAGCTGAAGGCATGGCCACCAAAGGGGAAACAGTTAAAATCATGGATGCTTGAGACCAGAATTAGATGAGCAGATATCTCTAGGGTTATGGGGCTGGAGGAGATTAGAGATAGGGAGGGGAGAGGCCATGGAGGGACTTGAAAACAAGGAAGAGAATTTTAAAATTGAAGCGTTGCTTGACCATGAACCAGAGTAGTCGGCGTGCACAGGGGTGATGGGTGAGCAGGACTTGGCGTGAGTAATGACACAGGCAGCAGAGATTTGGCTGACCTCAACTTTATGGGAATGTGGGAGGCTGGTTAGAGTGCATTGGAATAGTCAAGTCCTAAGGTAACAAAGGCATGGATGAGGGCTTCAACAGCAGATGACTTGAGGCAGGGGTGGAGTCAGGTGATGTTATGGAGGTGGAATTAGGTGGTCTTCGGCATGGATATGCTGTTGAATGATCATTTTGGGTGACAACAAGGTTACAAACAGTCTCGTTCAGCCTCAGACAGTTGCCAAGGAGAGGGTTAGAGTCAGCAGTTGGAAATGGTGTTTGTAGTGGGGAATGAAGGCAATGGCTTCTGTTTTCCCAATGTTTAGTTGGAGGAAATTTCTGCTCATCTAGTACTGGATATTGGGCAAACAGTCTGATAATTTAACTAAGTGGAGAAATGGAGGTGAGGTGATGGTGAAGTAGAGCTGGGTGTCATCAGTGTAATGTGAAAACTAACAGTGTGCTTTCAGCCGATGTCATCAAGGGGTAGCATGTGGATGAGAAATAGGAGGGGGCCAAGGATAGATCCTTGGGGGACACCAGAGGTAACAGTGTGCGAGTGGGGAGAGAAGCCATTGCAAGTGATTTTCTGGTAATGATTAGATAGATAAGAATGGAACCGTGAATGTATTCCCACCAGCTGGACGACAGTGGAGAGGCATTGGAGGAGGATGGTGTGTGTCAAAGGCTGCAGACAGATCGGGAAGTTCAAAGAGAGATAATTTACCTTTGTCACAGTCACATAGGAACTACTAGTAATTTGGGCTCTTAGTTGATGAGACCCGAGCTTTCTTTCATGTAATTTACCTCTTTTTCTCAGTCTCTCTCTGATATATAGGGCGGCACAGTGGTTAGCACCGCAGCCTCACAGCTCCAGTGACCCGGGTTCAATTCTGGGTACTGCCTGTGCGGAATTTGCAAGTTCTCCCTGTGATCGCGTGGGTTTCCGCCGGGTGCTCCAGTTTCCTCCCACAGCCAAAAATGTGCAGGTTGATAGGTAAATTGGCCATTGTAAATTGCCCCTAGTGTAGGTAGGTGGTAGGAGGATGGTGGGGATGTGGTAGGGAATATGGGATTAATGTAGGATTAGAAAAATGGGTGGTTGATAGTCAGCACAGACTCGAAGGGCCTGTTTCAGTGCTGCATCTCTCGATGATCTCTATATATCTGTCTTTCATTCAGCCTCTTACTCGCGTTCTCCTGTTTCAGATTTACTGCTACTATGGTGCATGCTATTTGAGTTTATCAGAAAAACAATGACTTCATTATAATCTAGCCATCTCTCTCTCTCACACAAACAATATAGTTATTGTTGAGCATAATATTACATGTGATTTAATTTTTATTGTATTTCCTTGTGTCCATTTGGGAATCTGTCTTTTGGTTAGAATCTCATGACTTTGTTCTGTTAATTTTCTATCCCTACCCTGAAGGCAATGACTCATGTTTAAGTCCAATTCCATGTACACTGGCAGTCCAATGCTGGTATTCAAGTGACAATCCTTCATGTATGAGCCAAACTAGTGAGTGTTGGGAGCTTCAACTCATCACAGTTAAGTTAAATCTTATCTTCATCTGATGTCCACATGCAGGCATTTTCCAGCAAGTGTCACTTAATCGTGTTCAGGAATGACGGCTCTTGATATTCTTTTCATTCTTGGACTGTTGAGGCCAATTGTGCCCCTAACTGCTGTGCTGCCTGAGATTCGGCTAAATCAGCACAGTCCAGAAATTGAATTTTACTCTCCCTGTCATGCAGGCTTCCACCTGCCAAGAATGACGCACATTAACTTCGCCACATGGACATTAAATTTCAAATTATTGCTGGGGAGAAAAGAAGGACTGCAACAAGGGATTGTCAGGGCCCTGGCTGGAAAGACATTTTTGCATATTAACAGACAGTGTTGGAACAAAGGAGCTATCCCTCGCTCCAATACAATCCACAAACAGATCTGGTCAAACCAGTTAGTCACATGACTAACCTGCTTGGCAGTCTTTTTTTTCTGAATTGTAGAGTTTTGAACAGAAAGCTGTTGCTCCTGGATTGAAAAGGTCCTCGCCATGACCTCTCCTGTCTGCTCCTTTCTCTTTCTCACGGAACTCCAAAACCCACTGAAGACATATGAACCCCAAGAGAGAAAAGTCTCCTACAGTGAACAAGTTTAAGAAGAATACTGGGCCCCAACGAAAATTAAGATCTACCTACAATCAAGGACTCTACAGTGAGCTCAAAGAACCATAACAATTCTACAGCTATTGCCTCAAACGTTTCCACTGTATTTTTCTTCTCTTTTCTGTCCCTATCTGCATGTGTGTATCGCGTGTGCATGCTAGCGTGGGCACGTCATGTATCCGTAGGCGTTAACCGAATTAGAGTTGAAGTTTAATAAAATTTCCCTTTTCTTCTTTAAACCTGAGAAAACCCGTTGTGCTGGTTTCTTTGCCTTATAATTGGAAAGTGGTGAACAAAGATTCAACAAGGGGGAGCCAAAAACACGATATGTTTAAAATTAAACCCTGTTACAGTAAAACCAGGTGAAGGCTGAAAGGGAACCCTAGACCTCTTTCTCACCTGGCTGTAACACTCCCCCTTTGCCTCAGAACTGCATGATACCACACCAAACATCTTTTTAGACATTTAGATGGATTGAAATTTGGTTCATATTGAAAGTGTGCAAGTGTAATGTACAGCTGAATTTGAATTGGAAGAAGCAATAAACACTGACTGTTGGTTCTCATATCATCAAATATTTGTGGAAATGGAGCAGTTGCATGTGAAACAGTAGTGGAGTGCTTTTACATTTGTTTTTAAATCCTTGCAGTCCTGCTCCACACTTGCACTTTTCAATTCGTCATCCTCACACGTTGTCCTGGAAGTATTACAAGATGTTTCAGTGTAAAGCCCATCTGGTGATGCGGCTCATTGAAAACAGGATCAGCATGGAGTTCATGCTTCAGGTTTGTACCAAAATTGTTTCCTTAAAAGTTTCCTTAATGAGTTGCTTACTTATGCCTGAAATACTTCATTCTGATTTTGTCTTTGGTTTTTGTTGTCTTCAATTGCTTTCATCAAAATCATAGAAATTTAAGGCACAGAAAGAAACTATTTGGCCCATCATGTCTGTGCAGGCTGAAAAATATCTATCCAGCGTAATCCTACTTTCTAGCACTTGGTCAAAACCTTGTAGGTTCTGGCATTTCAAATGCATTTCCATGTTTTTTCAATGTGATGAGGTTTTCTACAACTACCACCCTTTCAGATGATGAGATCCAGGCCTTAACACCCTCTTGGTGAAAACATTTCTCATTAACTCCCCAATAACCTTTCTATCAATTACTTTAAATCTATGCCCCCTGGTTATTGACCACCCTAAGGGAAATAGGTTCTTCCGATCCACTCTAGCTGGGCCCCTCATAATTTTATACACCTCAATTATATCTCCCCTCACCCTCCTATGTTCCAAAGAAAAGAACCCAGCCTACCAGCCTATCCAAATCTTTCCTTCCAACTGAAATTCTCTATTCCTGGCAATATCCTAATAAATCTCCTCTGTACCGTCTTCAGTGCAATCACATCCTTCCTGTAATGCAGTGACCAGAACTGTACGCTGTACTCTAGCTGTGGCCTTGTGTTTTATATAGTTCTAGCATAACCTTACTGCTCTTATATTCTATGCCTTGGCTAATAAAGGAAACTATCCCGTGTACCTTCTTAATCACCTATACTTTCAGGGATCTGTGGACAAGCATTCCAAGGTTCCTCTGTTCGTCTACTCTTGTTAGTATCCTACCATTTATTGTGTATTCCCTTGCCTTGCTTGCCCTCCAAATGCATTACCTTGCACTTCTCCAGATTGAATTCCATTTGCTACTTTCCTGCTCACTTGACCAGTTCTTTGATATTTTCTTGCAGTCTACAGCCGCCTTCCTCATTATCAATCAAATGGCCTATTTTAGTCATGCCCCCTACATTTAAATATAAATCATTGATATATGCAGCAAAAAAATGAAGGACCTAGTGTTGAGCCCTGTGGAACCCCACTTGAAACAGTCTTTTAGGGACATAAGCACTTGTGGACCATTATACTTTGCTTCTTGCCACAGAGCCAACTTTGGATCCAATTTGCCACTTTCCCTGGTATCCTATAGGTGTTTAATTTTCTGACCAGCCAGCCATGTGGGACTTGGCAAAAGCCTTGTAGACTACATCAAATATGCCACCCTAATCGACCCTTCTTGTTACCTCTTCAAAAAAAATTCAATCGAGTTAGTCCGACAAAGACCTTCCCTTACTAAATCCCTGCTGACTATCCTTGATTAATCCTTTCTAAATGGCGATTGAGACCATCTCTCAGAATTTTTCCAATAATTTGCTCGCTACTGAGGTTAGACTGACTGGCCTGTAATTACTTGGTCTATCCCTTTCGTCCTTTTTAAACAGCGGTATAACGTTAGCTGACTGACACCATGCCTGTAGTCAGAGAGGATTGGAAAATGATGGTCAGTGCCTGTGTTATTTCCTTCCTTGCTTCTCTTAGCCTGGGATACATTTCATCCGGGCATGGCGATTTATCTACTTCCGAAGATGCTAAACCACTTAATATTTCCTCTTTTTCTATGTTTATGCCCGCTAATGTTTCACACACTCTCATTGCTTTCTCACTGCTGTCCCGCTTTGTAAACATAACAGGTGGGAAATTTTTCTATGCCAACAGTGCAAAATGGGCTCATAGTGAATAGGCAGCTGATTTTCCATAATGCCTGTTCTTCTTTCCACTGAAGCTTACAGATGATAGATGAAACTGTTTTTTGGAGACTAGTTTCCTAGTCTCTGTCGCTTTTACTTGGTTTGAAATTAAAAATCTGAACCATATTTTCAAAGTCATTGAAAAATAAAAGCTGGCGCAGTGAAAAAACATCAGCTCCCATTTTGCTACGAGCCTGTTTTGTGCTGCTGGTGTAGACCAATTTCATCGCCAATGTGTTCTGCTTTTTTGGCTGCTTTGATTTCCCTCGAGTGTTCTCTTGCCCTCGGATATATAACTTGTTGCCACTTGTAGCTGAAAAACTGATCCTGTCTGATGACTTTTGCTTTGCTCGTCATTTGCTCATTCTTTTTGGTAATCAAAAGTTGAAGTGGCATTCTTGGTTTGAATTACACATGATGTAAATTTAAATAGATGTAGATATAAAATAATATGTGACAGCCATGGTTTAGTTGGTCACACTCTTGCCTCTGAGTCACAAGGTTGTGGGTTCAGGTCCCACAAAATCAAGGTTGACACTCCAGTGCTGCACAGTCAGAGGTGCCGTCTTTCGGATGAAATGTCTGCGCGCTCGGGTAGAATTAAAAGATCCCGTGGCACAATTTTGAAGAAGAGCAGGGAAGTTATCTCTGGGTCCTGGCCAATATTTATTTCTCAATCGACATCACAAAAACAGATTATCTAGTCATTATTACATTGCTGTTTGTGGGAGTTTGCTGTGCAAATTGGCTGACAGGTTTCCTACATTACTGCAGTACGTCATTGGCTGTAAAGCGCTTTGAGATGCCTGGTGGTCGTGAAAAGCACTGTATAAATGCAAGTCTTCCTTGTTTCTATAATATATACTTCAGTTCCTCCATAGCAATCAATCTCTAGGGCAATTAGGGATGTGCAACAAATGCTGGCCTTGCCAGCGATGCTCACATACCATGAACAAATAACAAATGCTGAAAATTGTGCAACAAGCACCGTAGGGTTTCTCAAACTTATGTCCCATTTTGCTTTTCAATCATAGACACATAACTGTCTGATCTGTAATGGAAAACATTTACTTGCTCCACAATTGTCAGAGCAATTGTTTGTTTAGAAATTTAAACTCCAGCAGAGCATAATTAAGGAACAAGCTTGTTCTGCCATCCAGTTACATCATGGCTAATCTGTACCTCAACTGCACTTACCCACTGTTGCTCTTTATCCTTTTATACCCTTACCTAACAAAACTGTTGATCTCGGTCTTGAGGGTTTAATTTGACCCAAGATTCACAGCCTTTTGAGGGAGAGAGTCCCAGATTTCTTTTGTGTGGAAAAAGTAATTCTGGATTTCACTCCTGAATAGCTAGCTTTAATTTTAAGATTATTTCCTCTTGTTCTGGATTCCCCACCAGAGGAAATGGTTTGTGTCAACCCTGTTGAATCCTTTTATCATTTTAAATATCTTGACTTTAGATCATTCCTCAAACCTTCTAAATTCAAGGGAATACAAACCAAGTTTGTTACCTGTCCTCATAAATGAATCTGCACTGCACCCCTTCCAAGGCCAGTACATGCTGAGATTTGTGCACATGGACTATAAAATCTCTCAGCTCCTCTGCAGCTCCTAGTCTCCCAAATTAACAAAATACTCCGATTTATCTTTCTCTGATACAAATTGGATGATATCTCACTTCCCCATATTTAACTGCAGAGTCAGCAGACATAAGGGGAGACCCTACAAGCAAAGTAACAGAAAGTCCAATGCAAATTGGAAAGAAAACTGCCCCCTCATCCCTACTCCAACTGATGTTACCTGAAAGACTTTGCTTCAACCAGCAAAAAAATATGGCACCAATTGTAGCTTCTTGGATTGTGCTCATTTTATCTGCTAAGTAATCACGGCCTGATATTGCACTGTGGGATACATACGAATGGAAAAAAAGACTTACATTTATCTAGCATCTTTCACAACTTCAATGTCTGTAAATGCTTTACTTTGAAGTACTTTTGACGTGTCGTTACTGTTGTAATGTTAAAAACATGGCAGCCAATTTGCACATAGCCAGCTCCCACAAACAACAGTGTGATTGCCAGTGACCAGATAATCCTGTTTTTGTGATGTTGATTGAGGGGTAAACCAAGAGGACAACTCTTCTGTGCTTTGAAATACTGCCATGGGATCTTTTACGTCCACGTGGAAATCAGACAGGGCCACGTTTTAACGTATTTTCCGAAAGACAGCACCTCTGACAGAGTAGCATTCCCTCTTTACTGCACTGGAATATCAGCCTGGATTTTATGCGCAAGTCTCTGGAGTGGGGCTTGAGTCCACAACCTTGTGACTCAGGTGAGAGTGCTACCAACTGAGCCACAGCTGAATCGATAATGCATTCATCTGAAATTTCCCTCCCCCCACATTGTTTTAGATATGAAGATTCTGCTAAAATAGCAGAGAGAGGAATTTCAGAGGACTGTGTTAAGCATTTATCTGTTTATATTCCTTTGGAGTAATTTTGGTGTCAATACTTTAAAATTTGTAGTGCAAAGCAGTATATTGCTGTCCAACAATATTTGTTCCCTACTTCAGGTCTTTAACAAACTGCTGAGTTTGGCCAGCACTGCTTCATCACAGAAATTTCAGTCACACATGTGGAGCCAGATGCTACTTTCGACAACTGGATTTTTAAAATCAATTTCAAATGTGTCTGGAAAAGATATTCAACCTTTAATAAAGCAGTGGGTGTATCCTTTGAGATTTTTTCTCATTACTTCTACAAAATTTAAAGTTCATTTATAATCAGAACATTGGTACTGCACAGCATGATTGTTCTTTAATGTTCCCCTTTTAGTATATATATAATTTTGTTTGTTACAGATACTTCCACAAAATATAAACCCACAGTCTTCCCTCAAATCTTCGTAAATTTTTGAGTTGTAAAACCTATGCTATCAATTCAAAAATAGGTATTGTACATTAAACTTCTGTAGATTTTCTTGTTCACCAAAAAAGTCATCTTCAGTTACAATGTTGAATCCATGGAAAAACCTTAATTATATACTGTAGTGACCAGAGTGGTGTAGTGAAGTTCTTCGGCAGCTTCGCATTTAATAGGAAAAGAAACATCTTGGAGTTGGAACTGAAGCAAGATTACACTTCTTTGGGAACCCAAAAATATGTGGTAAGGACCAACTAAACTCAACTTTGTGATTGAAACGTTCAGTTCTGATCTTTTAAATTATGTGGAGTCCAGCTTGGCATCCAGGAGTGTTAATAATACATGTTCCCAATTATAACAGTCAGACCCATAGACTAATATATGTGAAGTTTGTTGGATGTCTTCTAAGTGAACTATTCATAGTGGGTCCAGCAGGCTGTTCTACAAAAGTGAATGTTTGGATCATCTTCATAAATCAGGGAAATCTTCAAACAATTGCTTTATTTAATCTTATGAGGACACTGTTTTACATTGAAAATATTATTCTCTCTACAATCCCAAAGTATTCTTTAATTGTGTCTTTTTTTTGTTAATATAAATTTATTCTACAAAAATTCTTAACCTTTTGCAGGGACCACTTAAAGTGACAGTACAAGAACTAGATGGGTCATTTAACCACACACTGCAAATTGAAGAAAATAGCCTCAAACATGATATTCCCTGCCATTCCAAGAGCAGACGGTAGGTGTGAGGGTCTTGGAACATAATATTTCAATGAATTTATCCCAACCAAAATAGTTAAAATTGATGGATGCCTACTTAACTTTTTTCTTCCTCAGTTTCAGGAAAGAGGCCAACAAAATTTAGCCACTTTGTAAGAAGTTGGACATTTACACTATTAATGCATTGTGAAAGTTCTTTCATAACTGTGGGAATATCTATAACTAAATGGATTAGGACAACATTTTTGCATAAGTACAGAATATCAGGAAAATGGTCAGAATTATGGCTTTCTGTTTGTCTCACAAGCTGATTATTGATATATTTTTTTTAAATCTTGTGGAATCAGACCAATTCACTGCCAGTTTTTCTCCAGTGAATTATCTGTTGCACTGTAGAATAAATGAAAGATTATGCACTGATACTTGTGATACTGGGAGCAAAATAATCTCTTGAGCATCTTATATATCCTTTTTCATATTCATGTTTTTGGGTGAGGGAAGCAATAATTCTTGTATATTTTAAAAACTTTAAAATTGTTTATAAAAATTATTCCTATGCTTTGTTTTCTATTCCTAATATTCCCTTGTTGCAAAGTCATTGCCAATAGTATGGGGCTACTAAGCTCTTTGAAGTAAGCTGATCATTAAGGATGTTTAACAGTCGCAGAGGTCTGAATATTATGTTCTTGCATGTATATTTTTACTTTTGCAAATGGATTTGGAAGAACAATTGTGGGACTGTCAAAATAACAATTATGAATATGCAATAAACATTCTTCCTCACATGCAGGTGAATAATTTGTCTTCTGAATAGTTAATACTAGGGCAATATCAAGAGTTTGGTACTATTCAGTTATTTGACATGCATTCCATTCCATCACTCTATAGCCTCATTGTGTTCAAATGCCTTAGTTTCTTTGCTCCTCGTCAGCACATAGAAACATTTTACCTTTCGTCTTACTAGTCATTTCAAATATGCATGCTAATAGTTTTAATAGCTTGTAAAATTAAGACTAAAAATTAATTTTTTGTTGGATTTGCAACTTAGTGAAGTCATCAACGTCAAAATTTTGTTTTCATGGTTGATGAAGGCCTACATTGTTCAGGCCAATTCATTCAGTAACAGTGCTTGGTTTCAAGACTTCATATCTTGCTGTAAATTCTTTGCATTGACAGACACACAAATATTTGCATTTTCTACAGATGTTGCACAATAACAAGCCATTCAGCCTCTCCAGCCTGCTCTGTAATCAGTTTATGACTGATCTATTCCTCAACTTAATTTACACACCATGGCTCAAAATCTCATCTCATAATCTGACAATTGGAACACTCCAATTGCCCCAAAATCCACCACCTTTTGGGAGAGAGAATTCCAGGTTTCAACCATAACCCTAAACCAAAATAAGTCCTGTGCACAGTCAAACTAGTCAGACAGTGCCCCAATATTTTTATTCTGTTGTTGTGCAATGTCAAACATAATCAAAAATTCTAATCTTGATTTATTTTACATGATGACCATATGCTGTAGTCCTCAAAGTAATTTTATATAGCAGTTAATTGCCATCGAGAGGTCCACACAGCTACAACTATAATCCTGGTTAGATTTTACAATAATATTGATAGATTTTGGCAACTAAAAATCATTGTATTTGAGTGTATATATACCTGGGGAATGTTTGAAAGGAAAATGTTTTTAAAGTAGAAAATGTAAGATGACTTCTTAGTATTGACCTGTTAATTATTTTAAGTGGAAGTCATGATTCTCCTCATTCAGAAATAAGAAAAAGAAGATCCCCCTGCTGAATGGAGAAGAAGTGGACATGGATCTTTCTGCAATGGAGTAGGTCTTTTTCATTCTGCTAAAGTAATTTTTATCAAAGAAAATGCTAACTTTTGCTGATACCTTTTGTTATTTGGGAGAATCATTTAACAAGTAATTTTGCTATTTTTCTTATGGCTGAGTAAATTATGTTAAAAGCAATATTTAATTTATGTTTTTACAGTGCTGATTCCCCATTACTGTGGATAAGGATAGATCCAGATATGTCTGTTTTGAGAAAGGTGGAATTTGAGCAGGCTGATTTCATGTGGCAGTACCAGCTCCGCTATGAGAGGGATGTGGTTGCACAGGAAGAATCAATTCATGCTTTAGAGAAGTTTCCTACTCCGGCATCTCGGCTCGCTCTAACAGATATCCTGGAACAAGAACAATGCTTTTACAAAGTCAGAATGCATGCCTGCTTCCGCCTAGCAAAGGTGAACCATGATGGAATTCTGTAACTGATTAACCAGGATGATTTATTGAGAGGTTTGCTGGAACCTGCATAGTAGACATGATTTACCCCTTTCCTTTTTCCAGGTTCAGGATACTATGCAACTGGTTGAATTTCGCTGCTCGGTTAATAACACTCATTTAGTTTTTTTAACATTTGTTTTACTCTCCGCTGTGGCTCAGTGATGGAACACTCATCTCTGAGACAGAAGGCCATCCCACTTCAGAGGCTTGAGTATACAATCTTGGCTAATGCTTTAGGGCAGTAAAGTACAGAGAGTGCTCCTCAGTCAGAGGTGCTGCATTTTGAAGATGTTAAACCAAGGCTCCATCTGCCACCTCAGTTGGATGTAAAAAGATGTCATGGCACTTTTTCGAAGAAGATTTGGGGGTGGGGGGGTTGTGGTTCCCTTGGTAGCAGTGACTATACTTCAAAAGTACGACATTGCCTTTGAAGTCCTTTGACATGTCCTGAGGCTATACATCCAAGTTCTTTTACTTTCACAGGAGGAATGCTATAGTGTAACATATATGTTTAATCCTATGATTGTTTCTGATATTTCTGTAAACAATATTGTTGAATTCCAACAATATTGTTGAATTCCATGTATTCTATTTTAATTAACTTGGCTGAAAACTGCTTACCTAATTTTTTGGGGATTTGCTTTAACAAATTGAATTCTTCTTTGCAATTTTCACAAGAAAATAGAATACTTGTATCATCTACAGATAACGGGAAAGGAGAAATACTACTGGTGGAGTGGGCTTACTGTGCTCCTTTAAAATTTTAAAGATGCTGATCTTTTAATCATCCACGTGACCTTGGCCTCCCACTGTGGCGGCGCAGTGGTTAGCACCGCAGCCTCTCGGCTCCAGTGACCCGGGTTCAATTCTGGGTACTGCCTGTGTGGAGTTTGCAAGTTCTCCCTGTGTCTGCGTGGGTTTCCTCCGGGTGCTCCGGTTTCCTCCCACAAGCCAAAGACTTGCAGGTTGATAGGTAAATTGGCCATTAGCAATTGCCCCTAGTATAGGTAGGTGGTAGGGAAATATAGGGACAGGTGGGGATGTGGTAGGAATATGGAATTAGTGTAGGATTAGTATAAATGGGTTGTTGATGGTCGGCATAGACTCGGTGGGCCGAAGGGCCTGTTTCAGTGCTGTATATTTAATCTAAAAAAATATACCAAAATGTCACTTTGGGCTGCTTATTTAGATGATTATGTTCCCATCATTGGCTGCCTCCCCATCAAGAAAAGAGTTGAAATTATTGTTAATTGCTTGGTTTGGTCATTTCACAGTCAAAAGTCTTTTTAGTCCCTTGACCCAGCAATGGCTCCTCTTCCCACTCCTGGACCATTGCCTGTGGAGTCCCGCAAAGATCTATCCTTGGCACCTCCTATTTCTCATTGACCAGATACCCCTCAGCAACATCATCTGAAAACTCAGTGTCAGTTTCCAGATGTACACTGATGACACCCAGCTCTATTTCACTACTACTTTTCTCGACTCCTCCATCCACTGTCTCTAAATTGTTACTGCTTGTCGACATCCAGTACTGGATAGGCAGAAACTTTATCCAACTAAATATTAAGACCACCAAAGCCATTGTCTTCAATCGCCTCCACAAATTCCGTTCAATGGCCACCAACTCCATCCCTCTCCCTGACAATTATCTGAGGTTGAACCAGACTGCTTGCAACCTTGGTGTCATATTTGAACCTGAGATGAGTTTCTGACCAAATATTTGCGTCATAGCTTAAGACTGCCTGTTTCCACCTCTGTAATGTCAGCCAACTTTGTCCCGCCTCAGCTTATCTGCTGCTTAAACCCCAATCCATGCCTTTGTTATCTCTAGACTTGAGTATTCCTGTGCACTTCTGGCCAGTCTCCAATGTTCTATCCCCCTCAGCCAAAACTCTTCCCGTGCTCTAAGTGGTACCAAGACCCGTTCATCAAACACCTCTGTGCTTGTTGACGTACATTTTCTCCTCGTTAAGCAATGTCTCAATTTTGAAATTCTCATCCTTGTTTTCTAATCCCTCCCTGGCCTCGCCCTCCCTATCTCTAATCTCCTCTTGAAATTTCTGCGCTCCTCTAATTCTGGCCTCTGGAGCAATCTGATTTTAATTGCTTCACTATTGATGGTCGTTCTTTCTGCTGCTGAGGCCTGAAGCTCTGGAATTCCCTCCCTTAACCTCTCCTCCTCTTTCCTCTCTTTCTTCCTTTAAAAGGTTTCTTAAAGCCAACCTCTCATCTGCTCAGATATCTCCTTCTGTGGCTCGGTATCAAATTTTATTTGATAATGTTCCTGTCAAGTGCCTTTGGATGTTTTACTGCCTTCAAGGCACTATATAAATGCAAGTTGCTGTGAAGTTCTTTTAATATTTTCCTGACCACCTCCTTGTTGGCATGAAGTGCCTACCTCGTGGAAATTTTGACCTGAGGAGGATTGGACTATTCCCTTCCCACCATCTCCACACTGCCCCCCCGGCCACTTCCCACCCTTGCTCCCTCCAACCCACCACCCATCCCCAGTATGGGATTTGACAAATTCAGCCATCAAGCAGTATAGCTGGTACTGCACTATTTCAAAGTAAAGGTGCTCAACAGGGCTTAATGTACGGGCCAACAATATAATCTGATAAATCATCATGTGGTTGATCTCCATGTCTGGCTCTTTGCTTCAGTATGTTGCAGATCTAGAGTTCAGTAGATTAATTTCACAGGTCTGCCAGACTAGCATGTCAAAGGAATGCAAATCAAAGCACTGTCTGTCATCAACAAAGGCAGATTTCAAATCCGTTATTCAGTCTCCATTGACCTAGTTTTCAGCCACTGGGATGGTAGAATGCATCCCAATTTTTGTAAACTGAGATTTGTGCATTCTCATTAGCTAGTTATGTATATCTCATACATGTGATCTCTGTAAACCTAAACGATATATTGTGTCGGGAATTGTTCCTTCAGATTGCAAATGCCATGATGAACACTTGGACAGGTCCTCCAGCCATGAAATCACTCTTTACTCGAATGTTCTGCTGTAAGAGTTGTTCAAACATTGTTAAGACCAACAATTTCATGAATTTTCAAAGCTACTTTCTACAGAAGGTAACATTTTTGATACTGCCACAATTGTAAAAGAAATTAAGCCACCTGAGTTCAGTTAGTGAAGTACTTAAAGGGGCACTTATTAAATAAAGCATCACAAATAGCATTCCATGGTGAAGTCGTTGTGAACATTTCTTCTTTCTGTCTATCAGATTCTGTCTTGGACTATCAATTATGATAAATTTTACTGTGGTACTACAGTCTTGTTGCATTTTGAATGAAAACTTTGTTCTGGCAGTTCTCGCAGCACAGTACTTTTTTTATTGAAATGAAAAGAAAGTGCTGGAAATGTTCAGGTCTAGCAGCGTCTGTGGAGAGTGAAGCAGAGTTCAAGTTTCAGGTCTGTGACCTTTCATCGGAAGTGCAGTATTTCAAGCACTTTATGTTTTTTATTTCAGATTTTCAGCATTCGCAGTATTTTGCTACTATTTTCATTGCACTGTAAAATGCAAATTTAAAAAAAGAGAAACTTTTTATTCCTTTGTCCACCTTTTATCATTCTGTTGCCAAGACAAGCAGTCAATCTACTTGAATTCTTTGTAAAATATGATGCATAATTAGCTCCAGAAGCTATGGAACAGCATAATGACTTGCCGTGACATATTTTACTGCGTTTTTTTTCCTCCCCAGTTCCCTCCATGTGGGGAAAGCTGACCTAAGCAAAGCAGTCAGTATGGCTCAATGACAGCATGCTTTGCCTGTGAATCAGAAGGTTTTGAGTTCAAGCCCCACTCTAGAATTTGAGAGCATTATCAAGGCTGACACTTCAGTGTCCTACTGAGAATATGCTACATTGTCGGAAAAACTCGTTTATGGTTGATAAACCAAGGCACTATTTTCCTGTTCAGGTGGCATAAAGATCCCAACACACTATTTGAAGAAGATTAGTGGACTTTCTCTGTATTTTGGCCATTAATTCTTCAGGCAATGCCACCAAAGCAAATTAACCACTTCCGGTTTGTGGGGTTTCTTTTGTGCAATTTGGTTGCCTATTTGCTGACACAATAGTGAGTAAACTTCAGAAGTAATTAATTCGGTGTGAAAGGTGCTGTATAAATTCACTTTCTTTTCTCTGAAGAATACCCTCCTTCAGATTGCGAATTGATAAGAAAATTGTTAATGGCATATACCAAGTCAAGCCCACTCTAGGACACTTTCTTGTAGCTTTAAAGTTAATTTCACTTATCTAAGCACCTTCATTATTCTCTGATATTAAAGAAATGAAATTTCATGGTGAATTACAGTTCATGACTATATCAGCAAATTGTTTCTGAAGACTAGTAATTCGTCCCATTTTAGAAAAATATATATTTATGCAAGTTAATCACTGCATTTTACCTATTTCCACAGACTATGCCTGTTGCTATGGCTTTGCTGCGGGATATCCATAACCAGTGTCCAAAAGAAGTATTGGCCTTTATTTTGGACCTAATTAAATATAATGACAACAGAAAGAACAAGGTAATACATCGCCAGAACTTTCTTTTTTATTCATTCATGGGATTTGGGCATTGCTGGCAAGGCCAGCATTTATTTCGCATCCCTAATTACCTTTGAGAAGGTGGTGAGCCACCACATTGACTCACTGCAGTCCTTGTGGTTTAGGTACAGCACAGTTGTGCTGCGTAGGGAGTTCAGGATTTTGACCACCATTAATCCTTCAAAGCAAACTTCTGGTGATTATATTTCCAAGTCAGGATGGTGTGTGACTTGGGAAACTTGCAGGTGGTGGTGTTCCAATGTGCCTGCTGCCTTTGTTCTTCTAGGCAGCAGAGGTGATGGGTTTGAAATGTCCTTTTGAAGAAACCTTGACAAGCTGCTGTACTGCATCTTGTAGATGATACACGATGTAGTAGTGATGCACAAGTGGTGGAGGTGTTGAATGTTTAAGTTCGTGGATAGGATGCTAATCAAGTGGCTCCTTTGTCCTGGATGGTGTTGAGCTTCTTGAGTGTTATTGGAGCTGCACCCATCCAGGCAAATGGAGAGTATTTCATCTCACTCCTGATTTGTGCCTTGTAGATGGTGGACAGGCTTTGGAGAGTCAGGAAGTGGTTTACTCACTGCAGAATACCCAGCCTCTGACCTGTTCTTGCAGCCACAGTATTTATGTGGTCAATGTTCACTACCAGGATGATGATATGGGGGGGATTCATCAATGTTAATGCCATTGAATGTCATGGGGAGATGGTTAGCCCCTCTCTTGTTGGAAATGGCCATTGTCTGACATATTTAGGGCGCGAATGTTTCTTGCCACTTAGCCCGAGCCTGACTGTTGTCCTGGCTTTTCTGCATGTGGGCATGGACTGCTTCATTATCTGCAGAGTTGTGAATGGAAGAAAACACTGCAATCATCAATGAATGTCCCCACTTATGACCTTTTAATGGAAGGTAGGTCCATGATGGCGATGGTTGGGCCTTGAATAGAACAGCTGGGGTGATTGGCCTCCAACAACCGCAATTATCTTCCTTTTTGCTCGGTATCACTCCTGTGAATGCAGAGTTCTCCCCGCCTCCCCCCCACCGATTTCCATTGACTTCAATTTTGCTAGAGCTTCTTGATTCTACACTCGATCAAATGATGCCTTGATGTCAAGGGCAGTCACTCTCTTCTCACCTCCGGAATTCCCCTCTTTTGTTCATGTTTGGACTAAGGCTGTAATGAGGTCTGGAGCCGATTGCTCCTGGCTAAACCCAAACTGGCTGTCAGTGAGCAGGTTATTGTTGAGTAAGTGCCTGCTGATGGCACTGTTGATGACACCTTCCATTACTTTGCTGATGATTGCAAGTAGACTGATGGGTGATAATTGACTGGATTGGACCTTTCCTTTTAGTGGACAAGACATACCTGTGCAATTCTCCATCGACATACCTGCGCGATTCTCCATCACCATCCCTGGATATGTCCTGGCCCAACAGCAGGACAGACCCATCAGAGGCAGGGGTACAATGATATACAGTCAGGAGGGAGTTACCCTGGGAGTCTTCGACATTGACTCCCAACCCCAAGAAGTCTCATGGCATCAGGTCAAACATGGGCGAGGAAACCTCTTGCTGAATACTACCTGCCACCCTCTCTCTGCTAATAAATCAGTACTCCTTCATGTTGAACACCACTTAGAAGAAGGACTGAGGTTTAGCAAGGGCACAGAATGTACTCTGGGTGGAGAACTTCAATGCTCATCACCTAGAATGTCTCAGTAGCACCACTACTGACCAAACTGGCCGAGTCCTGAAGGGCATAACTCCCAGACTGGGCCTGTGGCAGGTGGTAAGGGAACCAACGAGAGGGAGAAACCTACTTGACCTTGTCATTACTATCTACCTGTTGCAGATGCATCTGTCCATGACAGTATTGGTAGGAGTGACCATTGCACAGTCCTTGTGGAGATGAAATCCTGACTTCACACTGAAGATACCCTCTATCGTGTTGTGTAGCAGTACAACCATGCGAAATGGGATACATTCAAAACAGATCTGGCAGCTGAGGACTGGCCATCCATGAGGTGCTGTAGGCCGTCAGCAGCAGCAGAATTATATTCAACCACAATCAGTAACCTCATGGCCCGACATATCCCTCATTCTATCATTACCATCAAACTTGAGGATCCATGCTGGTTCAATGAGGAGTTTTTTTTATTAGTTCAGGGGATGTGGGTGTTGCTGGCTAGGCCAGCATTTATTGCCCATCCCTAGTATGCTTCTTCCACTGTCTAGTAGGCACTTAGTCCTATTGGTAGTTTCACCAGGTTAGCACTGCATTTTTAGGTATGTGAGGAGCAGCACCAGGCATACCTAAAAATGAGATGCTAACCTGGTGAAACTATTGATGGGACTACGTGTATGCTAAACAGCAGAAGCAGCATACAATAGGCAGAGCTAAGTGATCCCACAACCAATGGACCAGATCGAAGCTCTGCAGTCCTGCCATATCCAGTTGTGAATGGAGAGGGAACAATTAAACAATGGACTGGAGGAGGAGGCTCCACAAACACCCCATCCCCAATGATGGGAGAGCCCAGCATGTTGGTGCGAAAGACAAGGCTGAATGACATCTGTGAAGGTGGATCTCAGGAGGAGACCAAAATGGATTATTCACTCAGCACTTCTGGCTGAAGGTTGCAAACGTTTCAGCCGTGCCTTTTACACTCAAGTATCGGGCTCTACCATCGTTGAGGATGGGGATGTTCATGTTAGTTATTTAATTGTCTACCACCATTCATAACTGGATGTGGCAGGACTTCAGAGCTTTGATATGATCTGTTGGTTGTGGGATCGTTCAACTCTGTCGTATGCTGCGTTTGCTGTTTAGCATGCGTGTCCTTTGTTGTAGCTTCACTAGGTTGGTACCTCGTTTTTAGGTGCACATGGTGCTGCTCCAGTCATGCCCTTCTATGCACCTCATTGAAACAGGGCTGATCCTCTGACTTGATAGCAGTGGTGGCATGAAGGATATGCCGAGCCATAAGGTTACAGATTGCGGTGGAATACAATTCTGCTGCAGCTGATGGCCCACAGCACCTCATGGATGCCCAGTTTTAAACTGCTAGATCTGTTCTGAATCTATCTCATTAAGCACATTGGTAGTGCTACAAAAGATGATGGCGGGTGTCCTCAGTGTGAAGACAGGAATTCGTCTCTACAAGCATTGGTCACTACTATGAATACTGTCATGGATAGGTGCATCTATGACAGGTGATGACGAGGTCAAGTAAGTTTATCCCTTATGTTGCATCCCTCACCACCTGCTGCAGGCCCAGTCTGGCAGCTGTATCCTTCAGGACTTGGCCAGCAGTGGTGCTACCAAACTGCTGTGGGTAATGGGTATTGAAGTCCTCCACCCAGAGTATGTTCTGTGTCTTTGCTTTCCGTGCTTCTTCCAAGTGGTGTTCAGCATGGAGGCATACTGATTCATCAGCTGTAGGAGGGTGGTAATCAGCCTATGTTTGATCTGATTCCATGAAACTTCATGGATTCGGGAGTTGATATTGAGTGCTGCTAAGACTAGTGCTTTCTGATTGTGCCGTCATCTCTGGTGATAGAGTCTGGGATGTTGGCTGAAAGGTAGGATTGTTCTTGAATATGATTGCTTGCTGTTGCTTGACTAGGCTGTGGGACAATTCTCCCAATTTTGCCGTGTGCCCCCAGATGTTGGTGAGGAGCACTTTGTCGGGTCTTCTGGGGTGGGTGTGGCTTTTTCTTGTCTAGTGCCTAGATTGATGCCGGGTGTTATGTCCAGTTTTATTCTTTAGACTTTTTCAAAGTGGATAGATACAACTGAGTGTCTTGTTGGGGAATTTCAGAGGGCAGTTAAGAGTCAGCCACATTGCTGTTGGGCTAGAGTAGCATATAGGCCAGACCAGGTAAGGATGCCCGATTTCTTTCCCTAACGGGCATTCGCCAACCAAATGGATTTTTACAACAATCCAGCGGTTACATGGTCACCGTTACTGATGCTAACTTTTTATTCCAGATTTATTTCATTGACTGAATTGACTAAATTTCCAACCTGCCATAGTGGGATTTGAATTCATGTCTCTGAATCACTTGTCCAGGTCTCTAAATTACTAGTCCAGTAGCATAACCAGGATGCTACAGTTTTGTTCACTTTTAAATCTTTTGAGTTTTAGGATTCTAAGGTTATGATTTGAAAAAAGTCTTAAATCTTAGCTGTACTACCTACTGTGTTTCTAAGAAATGTATTTTGGGTTAAAGTTAAGAAAAATGCAAATATCCTTAACATTTTTTGAAGGCCAGATGTTTTCAATTTTAAAACTACCTGGATCCTGAACAAAAAAAGAGGTCCTTTGATTGTGATGCTCTGACTTTGCACCTCGTTTATTTTAATTATTGCTTTTAAAAATCTCTTCGCTTTTAGTTTTCAGACAACTATTATCGTGCTGAGCTTATAGATGCACTTGCAAACTCAGTGACACCTGCAATTAGTATCAGTAATGAGGTTCGAACGTTGGATAACCTCAATCCTGATGTTCGACTAATTCTGGAAGAGATCACCAGATTTCTAAATATGGAGAAGCTACTTCCAAGTTACAGAAATACTATAACTGTCAGGTACAAACTTGATGAATATTTGCAAATCCAAATTGACAGCATGTTAAGTGAGTGGGAGTCTTAGTGACCGAGTAAAATGCTAATTATGCTTTATATCCTTTTTAAAATTTAAACAAAAACTTGTGGATACACCAATCTGAATATTTTCTACTTTTTATTCCTATGATGCAATTATATGAAGAATCCTTAAAGGCTGTTGCACATTGAGTGTTACAGTAACAGTACTTCAGATGACCATATTTTACAAACTTATGCCCGATAGCATATATCTAATTCAGGTAAATAAAAGATAATGAGTACCTAGAAATAATTGCAGTTCTGTATTTAATTATTTGACTTATGCTCAAGTGCATTTTATTTAGTTTTAGTTTTTTAGTTTTAGAGATACAGCACTGAAACAGGCCCTTCGGCCCAACGAGTCTGTGCCGACCATCAACCACACATTTATACTAATCCTACACTAATCCCATATTCCTACCACATCCCCACCTGTCCCTATATTTCCCTACCACCTACCTATACTAGGGACAATTTATAATGGCCAATTAACCGATCAACCTGCAAGTCTTTGGCATGTGGGAGGAAACCGGAGCACACGGAGGAAACCCACGCAGACACAGGGAGAACTTGCAAACTCCACACAGGCAGTACCCAGAATTGAACCCGGGTCGCTGGAGCTGTGAGGCTGCGGTGCTAGCCACTGTGCCGCCCCCTCATGTAAACTCTAATTCTATTCCAGCACTGACATAGGTCCTATATGGTTTTCTGTTCTGTAGATGAACAACCTTTATTTTTATCCCTAGGTTACAGACCAGCTGTGATCAAAAAGGCAGAGGGAGGCCCATTTCCAGGCCATCTCAAATGCTATACTAAGCCATTTTCTCCTTGATTTTCCTTTGCCTCTGCTCAATCCCTGTCTGTCCTCTGCTTGATGTTTTTATATTGAAACATAAGCAAGACTGTGAATTAGGGGTACCAAGCATATGTTTTACCACTCTGTGGCATTTTTCCATAGTACCCCTTCATTTGACCTATTTCAGTTTCGTAGTACATTTTAACAGCAGTTGTCCGTCCAAGTACACTAATTTCCATGTTCCTGAATGCAGTATTAATAAATTGTATAATTTATATAGCTAAGAGGGAGGCCACTCTGCCCATCACAACTATGCAGATAACTTTTCAACTGGCGCTATCTCCTATAATCCCATTTCACTGTTAGTTTTCTATCTCCATTCCTTTGCAAATACTTACCTACTCTTTTAAATTGAGAAAATGTTTGTCCCAATAATGTGGCGCAGGGGCGGCACAGTGGCGCAGTAGTTAGCACCGCAGCCTCACTGCTCCAGCGACCCGGGTTCAATTCTGGGTACTGCCTGTGTGGAGTTTGCAAGTTCTCCCTGTGTCTGCGTGGGTTTTCTCCGGGTGCTCCGGTTTTCTCCCACAAGCCAAAAGACTTGCAGGTTGGTAGGTAAATTGGCCATTATAAATTGCCACTAATATAGGTAGGTGGTAGGGAAATATAGGGACAGCTGGGGATGTGGTAGGAATATGGGATTAGTGTAGGATTAGTATAAATGGGTGGTTGATGTTCGGCACAGACTCGGTGGGCCGAAGGGCCTGTTTCAGTGCTGTGTCTCTAAACATAAACAACTGTGGTGAAGGATTCAATATTTCAATAACCCACTCAAATATTTTTGCTGTCTTTGTCCTTTATTCACCCAATGATCTTGACTTTATGCCTGTTTGTTCACAACTTGCCAATAATGGAAATAATCTTTCACTATTTATGCACTTGAGCAATTTATATTCAATGCCTCTATGTATAAAACCCAAAATAACTATTTTTAAGGCTTTCTCTATCTGCACTCATACCTTTTAAAGATCTAAGTGTCTTCCCTGCTAATCTCTGTTCTTCCACTCAGTTAAGAAAGTTACTTAGGGTATTCCTCCTTTTTATTGTTAGCAGAATGTACTGCTTCACATTTCTCTGCATTTAACTGCATTTGCCACCTATCTGTTCACTCAGCTAAGCTGTTTGTACTTTCAATTTCCTTACTTTACCACGCCCTTTGATTTGGTGTCCTCAGCAAACCTAAATATCATTCATCTTATGTAGGTGTCATAATTATATAAATGGAAATCAAAAGAAGCCTCAGTACAAATCGATGAGCACACCACTAACTTATCCTTACAATCTGAAATCATTTATTTGCCTCTATTTTCTGTTTTCTATCCATCTCTGTGGTAATGCAGCTACTTTTCCTATAATTTCATGTCTCTTCTGGCATCTTATCCATGTCATCTAAAAATGTATATTTATAACCTCTATCTTGAGCTGACAAAAGCATCGATAAGTGGTGGGGCTGAAGTAGGGTGGAGTTGAACAATGTTGAAGATGTGAAAGTGGTGGTGATGTCATAGATGATGTGGAGTTTGATATTTGGCTCCAAGTCAAACAGGATTGCAAGCTTTTGTGCTGTTTGGTTCAACCTAAGAGAGTGGCCCAGCAGAGGACAGAGTCAGTGTCAAAGTAGTGGTACTTGCAGCAGGACCAGAAACGATGGCTTTTTGATACCCCAAATAAGGTAAATTTTGATGCATCTATGACTTGAAGGCTGACAGCCAGCCAGTGGTGATCATGGCTTTGATGGAAGCAGTGGAGAGCAATGGATAGGTATCATCAGCATGCATGTGGAAGGTCAATCCTTTTGCTGCACTACTTTGATGCTGACTCGGTCCCCTTCCTGGCCGGTCTCTTGGGCTGAACTAAAGAATACAAAACCTGTTTTACTTTGAGCTATCCACATCATGGACAACACCAATACCAATTTCTCATTTTCAGCGTTGTTCACCTCCACCCTACTTTCAGCCCCATAATTTATCCATGCTATTGTCAGGGCAAGGTTTATTTTTTCCTGCAGTATCCTCATTGCTGGACTGCCATCCTTCACCCTGCATAAGTTAATTTCACCTGCTTCACTGAGTTGCGTTGGCTACCCATTTGCCAACACATTGAACTTAAAGTAATTGTCTCATCTTCAAATCCATTTATAGCCTCACCTACATTATCTCTGCAATCTTTCACCCTATAACCTTCACCCCTCCCCGCAACTGTAATCCTGGCCTTTTGATTCATTCTTCTACCCCACCCCAATCACCACCACTGGCAGCAGTGCCTTCAATCACCTTGCCTTGACTCCGTGAGAGTCTTTCTCTACCTCCACCTTTTTTCACTTTTATAAAGCTCCTGAAAGCCTATCTTTCTGACTAAGCTTTCAGTTACCTTTCCTAATTCAACCAAACAATGCCTCAATATCCATTCGTTGCTTATCCATTCTTTTCCAGTTTCGCCCTCCTTACTAAGTGGATTCAGGTAATCTTAATAATATCAGTAGAGAAAAGTATTAAAGTTTAAGGGACTAAAAGCAAACAAATTCCCAGGACCTGCTGGGCTACAACAGGGTTGTTCTACCATTTCCTGTGGGGTGCCACATTACAACTTTTGCCTTACAAAGGGGTCCGGTGAGACAATTTTGGAAAGATAAAGGCATTAAATATTAATCTTGCTATTCATCAAAACAACAACAAATTTTGTTTTTGTGAAGAACCTTTAAATGAGAAGAGTAATTTATTGACTTACTTTCACTTCAGTATGTTGTACACTGATACAGTGAGATACCTGGCATTTTTTTTTTGCTTGCAAAAGTAGTCAATGTTTGTCCGCATGCTTAATGTAGCAACGCGGAATATTGTGGACAGATGTCATTCTGTCAGGAGTGATCTTGATCACGCTCTCTCCCTCTCTGTCTGTCTCACTCTCTCTCTGTGCTGTTCCCCCCCCCCCCCACTCTGCTGTTCCCTCCCCCACTCTGCTGTTCCCTCCCCCACTCTGCTGTTCCCTCCCCCACTCTGCTGTTCCCTCCCCCACTCTGCTGTTCCCTCCCCCACTCTGCTGTTCCCTCCCCCACTCTGCTGTTCCCTCCCCCACTCTGCTGTTCCCTCCCCCACTCTGCTGTTCCCTCCCCCACTCTGCTGTTCCCTCCCCCACTCTGCTGTTCCCTCCCCCACTCTGCTGTTCCCTCCCCCACTCTGCTGTTCCCTCCCCCACTCTGCTGTTCCCTCCCCCACTCTGCTGTTCCCTCCCCCACTCTGCTGTTCCCTCCCCCACTCTGCTGTTCCCTCCCCCACTCTGCTGTTCCCTCCCCCACTCTGCTGTTCCCTCCCCCACTCTGCTGTTCCCTCCCCCACTCTGCTGTTCCCTCCCCCACTCTGCTGTTCCCTCCCCCACTCTGCTGTCCCCCCCCCCCCACTCTGCTGTCCCCCCCCCCCACTCTGCTGTCACCCCCCCCCCACTCTGCTGTCACCCCCCCACTCTGCTGTCACCCCCCCACTCTGCTGTCACCCCCCCACTCTGCTGTCACCCCCCCACTCTGCTGTCACCCCCCCACTCTGCTGTCACCCCCCCACTCTGCTGTCACCCCCCCCACTCTGCTGTCACCCCCCCCACTCTGCTGTCACCCCCCCACTCTGCTGTCACCCCCCCCCACTCTGCTGTCACCCCCCCCCACTCTGCTGTCACCCCCCCCACTCTGCTGTCACCCCCCCCACTCTGCTGTCACCCCCCCCACTCTGCTGTCACCCCCCCCACTCTGCTGTCACCCCCCCCACTCTGCTGTCACCCCCCCCACTCTGCTGTCACCCCCCCCACTCTGCTGTCACCCCCCCCACTCTGCTGTCACCCCCCCCACTCTGCTGTCACCCCCCCCACTCTGCTGTCACCCCCCCCACTCTGCTGTCACCCCCCCCACTCTGCTGTCACCCCCCCCACTCTGCTGTCACCCCCCCCACTCTGCTGTCACCCCCCCCACTCTGCTGTTCCCCCCCCACTCTGCTGTTCCCCCCCCACTCTGCTGTTCCCCCCCCCACTCTGCTGTTCCCCCCCCACTCTGCTGTTCCCCCCCCACTCTGCTGTTCCCCCCCCACTCTGCTGTTCCCCCCCCACTCTGCTGTTCCCCCCCCACTCTGCTGTTCCCCCCCCACTCTGCTGTTCCCCCCCCACTCTGCTGTTCCCCCCCCACTCTGCTGTTCCCCCCCCACTCTGCTGTTCCCCCCCCCACTCTGCTGTTCCCCCCCCACTCTGCTGTTCCCCCCCCCCACTCTGCTGTTTTCCCCCCCCCACTCTGCTGTTTTCCCCCCCCCCCACTCTGCTGTTTTCCCCCCCCCCACTCTGCTGTTTTCCCCCCCCCCACTCTGCTGTTTCCCCCCCCCCACTCTGCTGTTCCCCCCCCACTCTGCTGTTCCCCCCCCACTCTGCTGTTCCCCCCCCACTCTGCTGTTCCCCCCCCACTCTGCTGTTTCCCCCCCCCACTCTGCTGTTTCTCCCCCTCCCACTCTGTGCTGTTTCCCCCCCCCACTCTGTGCTGTTTCCCCTCTCTCTCTTCCCCCCCCCCCCCACCCACACTCTCTTTGTCTTGTGTCCCCCCCTCCTTTTTCTCTGTCCCCCTCCCACCTTTATTAGCTGCCCCGCTTTCTGACAGTTGCAAAGAGTGGGAACGCTCAGCAGGTGGTTTATCTTTTACTATGAGATTACTAATTAACCCTGTCTCATTACGCAGTACTAGATTTAAAATAGCTTTGCCCCTTGTTGATCCCACAACATATTGTCTGGGAATCTGGCCCAGAATGTGAAAACAGATTGCAAGAGCTTTTAGGAGTCCATAAAATGGAGAATATCTAATGTAAATGTTGGTCCCTCAGAGGCAGAGGCAGGAGAAATTATCATGGGGAATGAGGGAATGGCAGAGACGTTGAGGAAATATTTTGTCTGTCTTCACGGTACCAGACACATTACATGACCAGAAATAGAGGGTAACCAAGGGGCTAATCAGAGTGAGGAACTTTAATTAATATCAGTGGACAAAAAGTATTAGAGAAACTTAAGGGACTAAAAGCCGACAAATCCCCAGGACCTGATGGCCAACATCCTAGGGTTCTAAAAGAGGTAGCTGTGGAGATAGTGGATGTACTGGTTATGATTTTCTAAAATTCCCTAGATTCTAGAATGGTCCCAGTGGATTGGAAGTTAGCAATTGTAACACAGCTATTCAGGAAAGGAGAGAGAGAGAAAGCGGGGAACTACAGTACAAGCTAGTTAGCGGGTATCTATTATTAAGGAAGTCTTAACGCACTTAGAATATCATAGTGTGGTCAGACAGAGATGACATGGTTTTACAAAAGGGAAATGGTGTTTGACAAGTTTGAATTTTTTAAGCATGTAACTAGTAAGGTAGATAAAGGGGCACCAGAAGATATGGTATACTTGGATTTCCAAAAGACATTTGATAAAGTGCCACACAAAAGGTTAGTAAACGAGATAAGGGCTCATGGAGTTGGGTCTAATATATTAGCATTGATGGACGATTGATTAACAGATAGGAAGCAAAGAGTAGGGATAAATAGGACATTTTCAAGTTGGCACACAGTAACCAGTGGAGTGCTGCAAGGATCAGTGCTGGAACCTCAACTTTTTAGAATCTTCATGACTTGGATGAAGTGACCCAGAGTAATGTATCCAAGTTTGCTAAAGCTAGGTGGGAATGTAAGCTGTGAGAAGGACACAGAGGCTGCAAAGAGATATAGACCGATTAAGTGAGTGTGCAACAAGATGACAGAGTGTAATGTGGTTATTCACATCGGGGCTTGACAAGGTAGACTCTGTGAGGTTATTTCACCTGGCTGGGGAATCTAAAACATGGGGACACAGCCTCAGGACAAGGGGTGGATTAGTTAGAGAAATTTCTTCACTCAGAGCGTTATGAATCTTCGGAATTCTCTACCCTAGAGCTTTGTGGATGCTCCATCATTAAATATATTCAAGGCTGGGGTAGATACATTTTTGATTTCTCAGGGAATTGAGGGGTATGGAGGCCAGGTGGGAAAGTGGAGTTGAGGCAGATGATCAGTGGAGCAGGCTCGAGTGGCCATATCGTCTACTTCTGCTCTTATTTCTTGGGTTCTTATGTTGGGACATTTTCTACATAGAGGCATTATATGCATGCAATAATTAATTCTTAATGCACAAACTGAAGTTGTCTAAAGGAAAGTGATTTGGTCAAACTATATTTGTGTCATGATAAGATTATCCTTAATAAAAGCAGGTCTTAAACAAAATGTGATTTGGAGCTGAGGGCATATAAGAAGATGAAAACGAAGACGAGATGAAAATGATTGGCCTGTTGACTGCTTCTGTAATGTATTGGAGTGGACGTTGGTTTCTATTGACCTACGTGGAGTCACTTTTCATTCATTTTTTAACACTGTGGCCCTCTTAATTCTTATAGTGTTTCATTACATTTCCAAGGGGCTTTCTAAAAACTGTCTTGCCTTTGCTGACCATTTGTCACCAGCTGTGAGAATGGTTACATGATCACCGATGTCACTCCAGTTGACAGAAGACATTTTAGGGCATGTGAGCCAGACAGTAGTCCCTCTTCACCGCACCACCCACCCACACCCCCGCCCCCCCCCCCCCCCCCCCCCCCCACAAAGTCCCTTACCCTGAGATGGAAAGTCGCATTTTGCCATATTTGGGAACAGAACAAACTTGCCTGGTGCAAACAAATTCATTTGAGTAATAAATGGCTCCAGATATGTAGGAACAGTTTTTGATTCAGTCTAGTGTTGAACCACCAAGAGCACAGAGGCTTCTTTTAAAACAAAAAGGCTATTCCTTTTGTTTAATTTGCAGCTGCCTGAAAGCTATTCGGGTGCTACAGAAGAATGGCCATATTCCTAGTGATCCATCACTCTTCATATCGTATGCAGAATATGGACACTTTGTTGACGTTCGCATTGCAGCTCTGGAAGCAGTTGTGGATTATACACAAGGTTTGATCTTGATGTGTCAATACAGAAGAATTTTAATATGCCGCCATGTTCTACCTCTTCCCTTCCCCAATACAAAATATTTAACAATGGAAAAGTTTGCTAATTTATTTTCAATTATACCACGTGATTTTATCTGCTAATCACGGTACAAATCTGCATCTGTGATTGTGACTTGCATATATATTTTTTATTTAGCAACATAAGATAATTCTGTTCCACTCGAACCTTCTCTGCTCACCGTTCACTACCAGCAAATTCTGTAACTTCTTTTCACTACTTTCACTACTTCCTGTCACTTGGCTTTTTACCGCTCGCATGCGACTAACAGCTTTCTCACTCTCTGCAGCCCCACTTTTGCCTCTTCTTTCCTTCTCAAATGTTTTATTCCTCTGCACAAATCTCACCAAGCTCCCCAGTGTCCACCTTTCCAATATCACATTCAACTTCAAATTTGCATTCCAATCAGTAGAGAAACTGACATCGAACAAATAAAAAATTCAGTATTTTTTATGATTGGTGTACTATTATAAATTACATTAATACTTTATATGCATTGCATATGATTAAGTATTCCATCTAAACTTTTATATCTATAAAGCCTTTCCTCTAACGTTTTCCTTGTTACAATACCCTTACTGTTACAAACCAGTGTATCCTCCAACTCTGAACAATGCCATGAGTGATGTACATATGCACTTAACAAATGTTATATGTATACATTTTAATGTATCATTTCATATAGCTCGCATTAACTCATTCTTATGCATAAACATCTAATTATATATCTTCCAATGTATATTTTCATGTAATTCTTATATTGCATTTATTTCATTGTAATTTCACTCTACTATTTAATCTCTTCTGCATTAATTCATTATTTTAAAGGAATATTTCATCTATTGCTGAGAACACAATCAACATAATGCATTCTCCATTACAACGTATACTCTCCTAAATTGAGTGTGGTTCTAATTCAGATTTTTAAGGAGCTGGGTAAAAATTAGGATGACTGGTACTCTGGCTTTCTCCTAACATTTCTGCAAACAGCAAATGGGCAATTTCCACAATTAGGTGGCATCTGTTATGACCTGCAATGTGGGTCCTTATACTTGATGTGAATGAAGTATTGTACCCAGGATTAACATTTCCACTTGATTGTTCTATCGATCATGGTATCCCTTCAACAGTCAGAAAATACTATGTCATGAGACCAAGCTAAACAAATTTACACAGATTCAGATTTATTTAAAAGTTGAATAATATACAAACAGTAGAGCGCAAGTTACTGTAAGCACAATACATAAAGCAATAAGGGTAAAATCAGTCAGCAGTGATTAAGGTCCCCCAATTAGGACGCATAGCCTGAGAAGTGACAGGACTTTTGGAGTAAAGTCTTAAACCTTGATGTGAATTTGGATCTGGGTGAAGTGAATTTTCATGCAACCAAGTTCAGATTTTTAAATAGAAGTAGAGCTGAGTAATCAAACCTGGAGATTTTTTCAAGTTACAGACATTGGCACTCATGCTTTGTGAGGTGTGAAATCTACAGCTACTACCATCTTTCTGTAAATCGCTCTTTAGTGAGAACAAAGTTGTTAAATTAGTCTCATCCACACTGTTTCGCAATCAATTGGCAATGGCTTCTGGCAGTATAACACTGCCATTGTTATTCAGCTACAATACAGATTCTTGCACGTTGTTGATAGAGGGAAGGGGTTTCAGGGTGGTGGTGGGAGAGAGGTATTCTCTTGAGGCCCAGGATGTTCTGGTTTAACGCGGCTGAACTCATGGATATCAAGATTGATAAGTTAATGGTATAGTTCAGGGAACCCTGTGAGACACAAACAACAATGGGTATTGATACAGTTGAGCTGGAATGGGTGATGAAATGGAACTAGTAAAAATGACTGGTATCAGGACAGGCGCACAGATTTTGATTTGATCTGTATTGGGCAGGACACCAGAGTGATCATTTGAATGTCTGACCCAGCGATGAGCTTCTGACCACACCATCATTAAGACCACCTTCTTCCATCTCTATCAATCGCCCAACTCTGCCCCTCATCCATGCCTTTGTTACCTTTAGACTTGACAATTCCAACACATGCCTGGTCAGACTCCCATCTTCCACCCTTTAGAAACTTAAGCTCTGCTGCCTGTATCCTAACTTTCACCATGTCCCATTCACCCATCACCCCTGTGCTTGCCGTATTACATTGACACTCAGTTGAGCAGTGCTTCAATTTTAAAGTTCTTGGCCTTGTTTTCAAATTCCTCCATAGTCTTGCCCCTCCCTATTTCTGTAACTACCTCCAGCCCTATAACCTTCCGAGATATCAGTGCTTCTCCAATACTGTCCTCTTGTGCATTCCCTGATTTTTAATTATGCCACCACAGGTGGTGCAGTGGTTAGCATTGCAGCCTCACAGCTCCAGCGACCTGGGTTCAATTCTGGGTACTGCCTGTGCAGAGTTTGCAAGTTCTCCCTGTGACCGCGTGGGTTTCTGCCGGGTGCTCCAGTTTTCTCCCACAGCCAAAGACTTGCAGGTGGATAGGTAAATTGGCTATTGTAAATTGCCCCTAGTGTAGGTAGGTTGTAGGAGAATGGTGGGGATGTGGTAAAGAATATGGGGTTAATGTAGGATTAGTATAAATGGGTGGTTGTTGGTCGGCACAGACTCGGTGGGCCGAAGGGCCTGTTTCAGTGCTGTATATCTAAATAAATAAATAAATGATGTGGGAACCAGTCAGGTGCTCCCATTAACTGTGTCAGAACACCTATAGGTACAGCTGATATGGACATTTAACTCATGGCAGGATTGAATCCTATGAGGATTAGTAGGAGTTGTTTCAGTTTGAAGGACTTGTATGTAGGAAAATTGGTTGTTATTTGCACGAGAAGAGAAGCCCTTCCTTAAAATAGCAGTGTCAAGCATTTCTATAAAGTAAAAAAGGCAACAATCATGGAAATCTGTGACAGGTGCACTATTTAAAATTCACGCAAGTTGCCATATTGCAATAAGCACAAGTACCACAAGAATTTAATTTCAACAAAAAAAGAGGTAAAATTATTTTTTCAAAAAGATACTTTCATGAAGTAGTGATGTAATAGTTTAAACTGTTTCCCAGCGAATCTGTATAGAGTTTAAAAAAGCATGAAGCAATATGAAAGGTGACAAGTGCCTAAATTACAAGCCGAGACATGGTATGAAGTTGCAGTTTTATAAAGGTGTGGCTTTCTCTTGACTGCAATTTTTTTGACACCATTTTTTCGCCAACTTCTGTTTTTTTTTTAATTCTTAGTAAAATCATGGCAGCTTACAGAAATCTTTTGCAAACCTTTAAAACAACAGATGTTAAATCTTACTCTCATCTGAGTTTCATTAAATGTGAATGTTTAGATTTGTTCTGTCCCTCATTTTATTTCTTAACCAACTTTTTCCCCTCAGTGGACAGGAGCACTGAAGAATTGCAGTGGTTGCTGGATCTTGTTCAGAATGATGCTGTCCCCTACATAAGGTGAGTGTTGCCACGCCAATCCTAGATAAGTCCGCATCTTTATGGTCTATTGAGGGTAAACTAGGTCAAATGCGTTTTCTTTAAAATTTCAGTATCCTAATGTCCTTTTGAATTGTTTGTGGCTGAAACTATTCAACAACATTTTGAAATATTAACAGTATTTGAAAAAATTGTTATCCCCTAAATTGTACTTATTTACTTAGTTTATTAAATTTTCTCCCTAATCCCTAGTTTACTTTTGTAATCTTCAGTTTACTTTTATATTTAATGCAATTATCATTTTGCAGTTGTTCCTTGTGCAGGATTGCATTTATCTTTATTGAGTTGGGGTCAAATTGGAAGACAAAGCGGCAGGAATGGAGTTTACATGCGAGGGTGTAAGCTTGGAAGCTAGCAGCAAATAGGTCAGGTTTGAACCAGGAGAGAATAACAAAAGTGTGGGACTTGGGAGCCAAGGATATGTAACAGTTAATGGGTATCCTGATCTGATTGCTTAATTATAGACAATCACAGGGATACCTAGCGCAAAGGAAGATGGTTGTGCTTATTGGAGGTCAATCATCTGAGCTCCAGAACATCACTGCAGGAGTTCCTCAGGGTAGTGTCCTAGGCCCAACCATCTTCAGCTGCTTCATCAATGACCTTCCTTCAATCATAAGGTCATAAGTGGGGATGTTCGCTGATTGCACAATGTTCATCACCATTTGTGACTCCTCCGATACTGAAGCAGTCCGTGTAGAAATGCAGCAAGACTTGGACAATATCCATGCTTGGGCTGATAAGTGGCAAGTAACATTCGCGCCACACAAGTGCCAGGCAATGACCATCTCCCACAAGAGAGAATCTAACCATCTCCCCTTGACATTCAATGGCATTACCATTGCTGGATCCCCCACTATCAACATCCTAGGGGCTACCATTGACCAGAAACTGAACTGGAGTAGCCATATAAATACCGTGGCTACAAGAGCAGGTCAGAGGCTAGGAATCCTGCGGCAAGTAACCCACCTCCTGACTCCCAAAGTCTGTCCACCATCTACAAGACACAAGTCAGGAGTGTGATGGAATACGCTCCACTTGCCTTCATGGATGCAGCTCCATCAGCACTCAAGAAGCTCGACTCCATCCAGGACAAAGCAACCCCTTGATTGGCACCCCGTCTACAAACATTCACTCCCTCCACCACCGACGCACAGTAGCAGCAGTGTGCACCATCTACACAATGCACTGCAGCAATGCACCAAGCTCCTTAGACAGCACCTTCCAAACCTGCAGCCCCCACCAACTACAAGGACAAGGGCAACAAATGCATGGGAACACCACCACCTGCAAGTTCCCCTCCATGTCACCCACCATCCTGACTTGGAACTATATCGCCGTTCATTCACTGTCGCTGGGTCAAAATCCTGGAACTCCCTAACAGCATTGTGGGTGTACCTACCTCACATGGACTGCAGCGGTTCAAGAAGGCAGCTCACCACCACCTTCTCAAGGGCAATTAGGGATGGGCAATAAATGCTGGCCTGGCCAGCGATGCCCACATCCCATGTATGAATAAAAAAAAAACTAATGTAGAGGAGTCTGCATCCTGAGCAGTGAATACAGTATACTGAATTGAAAGAAACGCAGGTAAATTGCTCGCATCACGGTCTCCTCTACATTAGGGAGAACAAATGCAGATTGGTTAACTGCTTTGCAGAACACTTCTCTTCAGTCTGCAAGGGTGACCCTGAGCTTCTGGTCCCCTGTCATTTTAATTCTCTACCCCACTCCTACTCTGACCTGTCTGACCTCAGCATGTTGAATTGTTCCAATGAAACTCAGTGTCAGCTCAAGGAACAGCACCTCATCTTTCGATTAGGCACTTACAGCCTTCTGGATCCAACATTGAGTTCAACAATTTCAGATTGTAACCTCTGACCCCATTTTGTTTCATTTTCCTTTGTTGATTTTGACCTTTCTTGCTTTCTTTCCTCCTTGCTTTACTCTTTTTTGCTTTCAGATGGCAGCTGTTCATGATTCTGCTATTCACACTTCCTGTAGACTTATCTTTTGTTTCTTTACTTGTCCCATTACCACTCCCTTTGGCTTTTCACCATCAACCCTTTTGTCGTTTAATCTCACCTGCACTTCACTCTATCACAGACCTTTCATTTTAATTCTTTTTCCTACCCTCTTCTCCACCCCCCCCCCCTTCACTTGCTTACAACCCATTATATCTCTTAACTTTTCCCAGTTCTGATGAAAGGTCATCGACCTGAAACAGAACTTTTTTTTTCTCTCCACAGATGCTGCCAGACCTGCTGAGTATTTCTAGCATTTTCTGTTTTTATTGAAAGCTGATGAAAGTTTTTTCAAATGGGTTTTAGAATGTTTTGTTCATAGACAAGCATTTCCACCACATTATTTTATGAAATGCTTCAATTTTCTCATTTATTATGTTGAGCTGTGATTCAGTTTTCCAAGCTGAGTCTCGATGCTAGGTGGCACCGTGGAGCTATTCAATTGTGGATTAACTCCAGCAGCAGCTTTGATCAGATCATAGAATGATACAGCATAGAGGGTGGGTATTCAACCCTGTGCTAGCTTTTTGAAAGCACTATCCTAATTACTCCAATTCCTCTGCTCTTTCCCCATAGCCCTGCATTTTTTTCTCTTTATCCAATTCTCTTTTGAAAGCTATAACTGAATCTGTTTTCCCCCCTCCTTTCAGGCAGTGCATTCCAGAGTCATAACCCGCTGTATAAATCTTTCCTCATTCTACTTCATTGTGTCCTCTGGTTACCAACCCTTTTTCCACCAGCAACAGTTTATCCTTATTTACTCTATCAAAACTTTTCATGATGTTGAAGACCTCTATCAAATCTCTACTTAATCTGTACTCCAAGAGAACAATCTCGAATTCTCCCATTTCTCCAGATAGCTGAAGTCCCTGGTACCATTCTAGTAAATATCTTCTGCACATCCACCCATCCTAAAGTGCGGTGTCCAGAATTGAACACAGCACTCCAGCTGAGGCCTTACCCGTGTTTTCGCATAGCTTCCTTGTTTTTGTACTCTCTGCCTTTATTTATAAAGCCAAGGACTTGTATGCCTTTTAACAGTCCCCTCAACTTGTCCTGCCACCTTCATATACTTGTGTACATATAACTCAGGTTTATCTGTTCCTGCATCTCCTTTAAAATTGTACCATTTAGTTTATATTGCCTTTCCTCATTCCTGCAACCAAAATGAATCGCTTCACATTTCTATTAAATTTCATCTGCCATGTTCTGCCCATTTCACTAATCTATCTATGCCCTCTTGAAATTTGCTACTGTCCTCAAATTTCTGAGTTTCATGTAATCAGCAAACTTTGAAATTATGCCCTATATACCCAAGTTCAGGTCATTAATATATATCAAAAAGAGCAGAGCCAACACCAACCCATGAGGGACACTACTGCACACTTCCCTCCAGTCTGAAAACAATTGTTCTCCATTATGTGCTTTATGTCCCTTGGTGAAACTGCCCTTTTAATCCCATGGGCTTCAGATATGGAGGAAGAGGGGGCTCAGATAAGTTAGCGGTTCTATTTCTTTACTTTGTGGTTTATTTTTACTCCCTGCGGTTTTTATTTGAAGCCGAATTCTCAGCAGTGTCTGATGTAAAAATAGAAAGTGCCGGAAATACTCAGCAGGTCAGGCAGCTTCTCTCTCCACAGATGCTGTCTGACCTGCTGAGTATTTCCAGCACTTTCTGTTTTTATTTCAGATTTCCAGCTTTTGCTTTTATCACTGCAGTTTCTGCTGTTTTTTGTGTTCTAATCTTTTAAGGACCATTCTTTGCTGCGCTGTCACATTTTGAAATTCTCTTTTTGGTGTTTTCTTACTTTTTTTAGCTTCGTTTTTACTCTTTTGAAGCTCTGTTATCCACTCCTGGTCCCTGGGAGTTGGTCCTGACAACAGCCTGTGACTTCCTGATCCTGGTGATTTCTTTGGTGGATCCCTTCCACTCCTCAAAGTGCTGGCTTGTGATTGATCACTCCTGCTCCCTGAAATGCTTACGAAGGGAGAGAGAGATTTTAAAAAGGCAGGAGTGGATGAGAGTAGCAAATGAGGACAGGGAGAATGAATCACCAGTTCAGACAGTGAGAACAAAAAGGGAAGGACACTGTCGCTGTGCAACAGGGAGAAAGAGTGTGTGATACCCAGATACCAAAGCATTTTTGTTTAAGTTCTGACATAGCTTTGGCTTTTTAACATTAGGTGTTAAAAATTAGCTTCACTCAAAAAAAAGCTATTTTACTTCAATACCAATGATTTTAGCCATTTTGTCTCTGGTGTCCGAGAGGGTGATGAAACAGCAGCTTAACTCTTTGGAAAATATGCTATTTTAATACAAATGTGATCGATTTTAGTCATTTTGTCTCTGGTGTCCGAGAGGGTGATGAAACAGCAGCTTAACTCTTTGGAAAATATGCTATTTTAATACAAATGTGATCGATTTTAGTCATTTTGCCTCAGTCAGTTTCCAAGCAAGGAGCCAAGCCTTTTGATTCAAATGTAAGCATCTTCAAGAATTTGTTCAAATATATGTATGACAACTTTTTTTTTAATTGAAAAGGCTGTTGTTTAATTTGGTTTGATCTCGGTCACTTTCTCAACAATATTCCTTACTCTGCCAATTCAGTTTGGGGAATTAGACTGAAGCCTTTAGAGTCTGATAGCCAGGCCAGATAGCTTCTGTGAGCAGTAACGGAAAAGTTTAATAACTTGTAAAGTCTGTATTGCGTCATTGCTACTATTCATATCTTCTATTATTATCTAATAAAAGGTCTAGTGTAGTATTCTGTCATCTTCCAAAGTCCACTTGAGGCCCATGATAAAAACAGGGCAGAATAAGTGAGGAGGATTCTCTGTTGAGGCCCATGGTAACTCGAAGCAAAGTTAAATTCTAGACAAAGCATTAGCAATTACATTGTGTTTTTCCCCGCAATGTGGATAATCAATAAGTGTTAGGACTGCAATAGTAAACTCTATTGCAATAGTCTGGCATTTTGGGTTTTGAATTTTTCCACAAAGGCTAAGGGGTTATGATCTCTATGTACCAGTGTCTTTCTGCAGCCGTGGCAGACATATACTTCAAAATGTTTAAGAGCTAGTAGAAAGCCCAGGGTTTCTTTTTCCACTGTAGAGTATCTCTTTTGGTGTTTATTTCGTGTTTAGGAAAAATATTCACTGGCCTTCCTATGCCTGATGCATCATCTTGTAACAGGACTGCACCTACCCCCAGGTCACTAGCATCAATTGCTACCTTGAAGGGTTTAGTGAAATTTGGGGCAGTCAACACTGATTCATTGATCAAAATTGCTTTCAGCCTCTCTAAAGATGTTCAGCACTCCCCTGACCATGCTACCTTGCCTTTTCTTTTTGTAGCAAATCTGTCAGTGGAGCAGTTATAGTACTGAAATTTGGTACAAAGTTGCAGTAGAAACCACATATCCCCAAAAACCTAATGAGTTCTCGTTTAGTCTTGGGAGCAGGGAACCCCACCAGTGCTTGTACTTTTGCTGTTCTTAGCAACACTTGTCCTTGCCCTACTATAGGCCCTAGGTAGGTTACCCACGCTTTTGCAAATTCACTTTTGGCAAGGTTTTCACCAAATCAGCCAACTATAATTTTTGAAACAGCTTTTAATTGTCCCAAGTGGTCCTTCCAAGTGTCACTGTATACCAACACATCATCAAGGTAAACCACACAGTTAGGAACACTGGCTGCCACTTGGTTCAATAGTCTCTGAAAAGTTGCTGCAGCATTTTTTAGCCCGAATGGCATCACTCGGCATTGGAAAAGACCATCTGGTGTGACAAAGGCCGATATCTCTTGAGCTCGGGCTGTTAAAGGAACCTTTCAGTATCCCTTTAACAAATTTGTTTTGGTAAGAACTGTCAATGCAGTCTTCCAAGCAAGGAATTGGGTAGGAGTCTGCCTTTGTTACTGCATTAACCTTTCTGTAGTCCATGCAAAATCTAGTTGAACTGTCAGGCTTAGTCACTAACATGACTGAGGAACTCTAGCTGCTTTGACTGGGTTCAATTAGTAGGTTTTCCAGCAAGTATTGGATTTCTGCTTTCACCTGGGCCTGTTTTTCTGGACCTAAGCCATAAGGATGCTGTTTTATAGGAAAGGATTCTCCTACATCCACGTCATGTATGGCTAAGATTGTACATCCTGTTTAGCCCTACAGATTCCTTTAAATGTTGTGAGTAGCCTTGTTAGGTCTCCTCATTGTTCTGTATCTAAATATGAAAGCATAATGTATAATCTCCCTAACAATTCAGTGTTAGCTAACCGGATAGTATGAGGCTCAATTTGGGAATTATCAAGGCCTCCTTCTGCCTCATCCACACTGTACCTTTTGTCCTTCATTGCCCTTACTACCTGACATGCCTGTGCTTGCTTATCCTCCTCCCGGCAGTGATTGATTTATTTATTTAGAGATACAGCACTGAAACAGGCCCTTCGGCCACCAAGTCTGTGCCGACCATCAACCACCCATTTATACCAATCCTACACTAATCCCATATTCCTACCACATCCATACCTGTCCCTATATTTCCCTACCACCTACCTATACTAGGGGCAATTTATATATTGTTTCAAAATATTGATGAGACACAGCTGATTCTTTTTCTGGTGAATTGGGGTGTCAATCAAATAACTTACTTTACCATTTCTTTTGACTACTCTATATGTACTACTGAACCATGCTTTCAGCACTTCACCCTGTAAAGACAGTAATACTAACACATCATCTCCTGGTTGAAATGTTTGGGTCTTGGCATGCTTGTCTGCCCATGTCCTCATGGTAGTTTGGGAAGCTTTAAAGTGTTCCTGAACCACTTTATAGGCTCTTGTGAGCCACTCCCGGAACACGGATGCATATCTAAAATGGAAGATTTGTCCCTTTGTTCCAAAAACCTTTCTTTGATTATTTTTAGAGGACGTCTTACCTTATGTCCATAAACTAATTCAAAAGGACTAAACCTGGTGGACTCATTAGGTGAATCCTCTGGTGGCAAACCAAGGAAATTCCAACCTTTTGTCCCAATCATGGGGATATTCATGACAGTATGCCCTGATCATCGTTTTGAGGGTCTGATAGTACCGTTCTAAAGCTCCTTGTGTCTGTGGGTAGTATGCTGAGGACTGTAACTGCATTATACCCAGACTACCCATAACTTCCTGAAAAATTTGAGACATAAAATTGGAACTTTGATCCAACTGGATCTCACTCGGTAATCCATATGGATTAGGATTTGAACTCAGACAAAGCCTTGTGCTCATGGAGTAAAGATCTCTCCTGGAACTGAAGCAAGAATTACAGCCTCTCCTGCTCTCCTGTCTACCTGCTTCCATCTCCTTCCCACGGAACTGAATCTTGTGAAAACAGGTGAAAGTCAGAGAAAAGTTTTCTACGTGAACAAGGTTTTAAGAAGACTACTGGGCCCCACCGCAAAGCAAGACTACTTACAAAAGGACTACAGTGAGCTCGAAGCACCATAACAAGATATTGCCTCAAACCTCTATACTATATTTTTCTCTTCTTTTCTGTTCCTATCTGCATGTGTATATCGCGTGTGTATGCTAGCGTGGCCGTGTCGTATATCCATAGGCGTGAACCATATTAGAGTTTAAATTTAATAAAATTTCATTTTTCTTTAAACCTCAGCCTGTGTGAATTGGTTTCTTTGTCTTATAATTGGAACGTTGTGAACAAGGATTCACAAAAAGGGGAGCTCAAAACAGTGTGTTTATAATTAAACCCTGTTACACTAAGACCAGGTAAAGACAGCAAAAGACCCCTAGACGCATTTCTCACCTGGTCGTAACATGAGTGAAGAACTGGGTTATCTTCTCTACCACTACCTTAGCAGAAATTGTTCTGAAGGGAATGGCCTCTGGGAAGCATGTAGCCATATCCATAATAATGAGTATATTTTGATGTCCCACTTATTTTCGGTAAAGGTCCCACACAGTCTACCAACATATTAAATGGTTCCCCAAAAACTGGAATGGGAATTAGGGGTGCCGGTTTTATGGTAGGTTGCGGTTTTCCCATAATCTGGCACATTTTACAAAACTGTATCACGTCCTTGTAAAGACCTGGCCAGTACAAATGTCGACTTATACATGATTGGGTCTTCCGGATCCCTACGTGCCCCGCCGTTGGAATTTCATGGGCTATCCTTAATATTTCCTGGCGATACTTTGATGGTACCACTATCTGGTGAACAACCGTCCATTCCTTGTCCACAGGTCTGTGAGGAGGTCTCCACTTCCTCATCAGAATCCGATTTTTAATATGGTAGCCTTCCGGAACTCCCTTTGCCCCAGCTTCAGTTAGAGCCAATTATGACCACTTTATTTAACTCTGGATCAGCTTGCTGAGCCTTGATCAGAGAAGACTTACTGAACATTTCCTTTGGATTATCCAAATCCCCAAAGAAGGTTTCAGATAGCCGAATATCTGTCCGTGGTGCCAGTTTGACCTCTGACAATGGAACTTGTTTAGCCATTTGCTCGAGTCACTACACATGAAGGAACGTTTTCCTGCAACTGCTCTGTCTCCTTGACTTCACTTGGTCTTTCAGTGATTGCTGGAGAAGCTACTACCCTCGCCCTGGCCAAATCATTCCCCAGGAGTAGGTTAACTCCATCTTCAGGCAAACTATGGACAACTCCTACACGGTTACCATTCCAGAAATTAGGTCATACTTCAGGTGCACCCGATACAAAGGTACGGGTATATATTCCCTGCCGATACCATTCACTAAAACCTTGGTATTCAGTGGGCTCTCTGGTGGAAAAGTCATGCCTTTCCCCAGCAAAAGAGTTTGTGTGGCTCCTGTATCCCTAAGTATAACTATAGTTTTACCTGCCTCACTTGAGGGACAGGGAGCTACTTTTCCTTTTGACAAGAATTCCCTGTAGCTCTCGGGTATCTTGTTCACCTTCCCCACACTCACAGCGGTTTTTGTACTTGACCTTACAGCTGCAGTCAGAGCTACAGCTTGAATTGTCGTACTTTCAATCAGAAAGTACTTTGGCCTTGTGTACCCCCATAAGTTCCATGGGTTTACCCTGCAACTTCTAGTATGGTGTCCCACCTTGTGGCAATGGAAACACTTAGGCTTTCGGACCTCAATTCCACCCTCGGCATCTTTCTTTCCGGCCTGAGGAGGAGATCCTGGGGCATTTCTAGATGTCCCTTCTCGTCCCTGGCCACTTGCTTTCCTTTCACCCTCCCATCTTCTATCCTTCTCGGCTTTGTTGGGGGTGACGGAAAAAGGTTTTGGTCTTGTGCACAAGCTCATAATCATCAGCAATCTCAGCTGCCTGTCTGGCTTTTGAAATCTTCTGGTACTCTACATGGGTTTTTACTACCAGAGGGAGTGAATTTTTAAATTCTTTCAGGAGAATTATTTCCCTAAGGGTCTCATAGGGGAATTAATTCCCTAAGGGTCTCATACGTGGCCTCTACCCTCAGTGGCCACATCCAACAATCAAAGTTAATTTGCTTTACCCTGTCAAATTCTGTGCAAGTTTGCCCAGGCCGTTTCCAGAGGTTCCGAAATTTCTGCCTGTAAGCTTGATCAGCAGCGAGAGTAGCCTTTTTTGCCATTTCATAATTCGCAGAAGCCTGCTCAGAAAGCATGGCATAAACTTCATGAGCTCTGCCTATCAACCTGCTTTTGCATGAGCAGTGTCCCAGTTTTCTTTCAGCCACCTCATCTTTCGAAAGAAATGAAAAATGCCTCTATGTCTCTTTCCTCAAACTTCGGAAGGGCTTGCACAAATTTAAACAGCTCCCCACTGGGTCCTAGGTTGGAGTCAGATTCTTGCACATCAGAACTTTCCCTGGAGTCAAGGCCATCCTTTTGTTTTAGTTCCAGTCCTTTTAATTGGAATGCCATTTCTCGCTCCTTTTCTCTCTCCTGCCTCTCTTTTTTTCTTTTCTCTTTCCCTTTGCTGTTCTAGTTCCAGCTTCCAAAATGTTCTTTTTCCTTTCTCTTTCTCTTGCCCTTTCCTTTTCTTCTCTCTGAAGTGCTTCTCTTTCAAGTTCAAGTTTACTAATTTCTTTTTCCTCTTCAAGCTGCTTCATCTGCAACAGAATTGTAGCCAATTCAACTGAATTTGCCTTTTCCTTCCAATTTCAAATGCTGTGCTATTACCTCAATTATGTTTGCTTTTTTAGTCCCTGGTTTTAACTAATTCCAAGTTTTCTGCCAATTCTTTTAGCCTAGCCTTGTTCAAGTTTTGCAAATCACTCTGGGATAAATCCTCCTCCTCCAGAAAGAGACTGCCAAAGCCATTTTGGTTTTCAATATGTATGGCTAAATTCACTGTAAAAATCTTAATCAGCCTTAACTTCAGCAAGTCTCAGCACTGGTATTTGTTTGTGGATTTCGGATCCCACCAGAGCCTTACCCCCAACTGTCCATTCAAACAGTTCAAAAACACAACCAACTCCTGACCACCATAAATCTAGACATGTCAGTTCTCTGTAAACAACTCCAGTAGTCATCAAGGCTCCCGCTGTTTACTTAACTTAAGACATGTGACTTCCAGTAAGTGTTTGTTTTTAAACTAAGTCTCAAGTGTCCTTCCAGTGACGACCTCAGGTATTGTCTTTTACAGATTAGTCCTCAAAAAATATTAACGATAGAAACACGTTCATGACAACATGTATTTGGTCTGAGAGTCCAGAATTATACCTGCAACTGATAGTCATGATACTGTTATTTAGCATCAGTTGCTATTGCCACTATTTGTTGAAGGGCTAAGAAAATTAGACAGATGAATGCTTGGGTACCATGGTTGTTATCAACATCCTTGGCTCATGAACTCCTTCCTCCCCCAAGGTAAATAAGAGCTGAAGAACATTAGAATAAGGCCCAAGATCACAGTGAAGTGGGATATTATTGTTGATTCCTTCACTTAAATGCTTGGGTTAAACAATGCAGAACAGTGCCTTGAGGATTGCAATTGTCAAGTGTCCTGTTCACCAGGTAGTGCCCATCAGGAGTATTATGCTATAGCTTTAATCACCTGAACTTGTGTGGAGTATTGGTCTTGGTTAATAGCATGCAGTGCACACAGATAGTCATGGTCCTGCTCTCATAATCAAAGATAGTGTGATCAACTAAATGCCCAAGTTTACCATATAATTTATTACAAATCTGATTATTTTCTGTTACATACGCCTTATTTCCTTAAATGCTTGCATAGTGGGCTCATTAATGTTCCTACATATGCTATTCAATTATCATGATTGCATGCAGCTGAAAGAAAATCCTTTTGTTTCATATGTTACAGGCATCAAGTTTTGAGTATGCTCGATAAAAATCCACCTTTCACCAAGAATACAGACTCTCCTCTGTGCAATGAAGCCCTGGTGGACCAGCTCTGGAAATTAATGAACTCAGGTATATTTACAATCCCTAAAAGTGGACTATTGTTTTGGTTTCTGTTATCAGATTATTTTCTTCTTAGTGATATATTCAACAAAGAATTATTTACAATAAGAGTTAAGAGACTATAAATAAAATAGATAATTTGTATATTTATAAGTATTTTCCTTTTTTAAAAAAAAAGAAAATTGAAGAATGTGAATATTCTTTATAATATACTATGTCAATTAGTGATCTGTTATGCTTGCTCAAATTGAAGACAAGGTCTCCCTACAGTAATCTTTATATATTTAACAATTAGTGTATATTAAAACTTTGGTTGAAAAGGTTTTACTCTTGTTTCTCTTCCCCCTTTAAAACCACATTTTTAATACAGGTAAGTAGTTGGAGAATATAAACTTCTGGTTTATATATATAAAAATAATAAAGATTTGATTTCTGTCTCTAAGCTTCAAATAATGCAAATGAAACAGTAGTCTACATGTGTAAAATACCACATCACGTAAGTTTCTTGTCATGTGTGGTATTTTGCACCCATTTTAAGCCTCAGCACAAGCCTTACATAAATGGAAATTTACAGACAGTGACAGGTTGTTCTCAAGTCGTTCCTTCTAACAGTTTCACAACTTGCTTTTCTGTTCAATTTTTTGAGTATTTTACAAGACGTACAGAGGTGTACTGTTACCAGTGATTTTCTTTTCTACAGACTTGGGGCTGGATTTTATGTCGGGCAGATGGGAGATGGCCACCGACGTAAAAGGTTCCGCCCGGCTCGGGGATCCGTCCAGAATTTTACGGGTCCCCGGGCTTTCATTGTTCCGAGATGGGACTTCCACCCGCTTGAGGGAGGAAGTTCCGCCTCATTGAGCTGCCAACCAATCAGCGGGCTGGCAGCTCTTAGTCCCAGCAGTGCCACCAGAAGTGGTGGCCACTGCTGGGATTGCAGCCCAGCCGAGGGCATGGAGCCAGGAGTCCAGGTGTTAAGGTTGCGTCGCTGGGCTAATCGGTCGCGCCCTGGCGAGGCAAGGATGGTCGTTTGGGGGGAAGGGGGACATCTCGGGTCCTGGGGGTGGTTGGGGAAGCGGGGGTGGCCCTCAATCGGGCATCCTATGCCCATTTGCCCTGCCCCCCCCCCCTGCCTGGTGCACTGAGAGACTCGCTGGGTAGCCTTTCACATCTCTCGGGTGCCCGCTTTCCACAGATAAAATCCCCGTGAAGGTGGGCGAAGGCCCTTCAGTGGCCCTTAAGTAGCCACTTAAGGGCCTTGATTGGCCTGGGGTGGGAGGCCTGTTTCTCCCACCACCCCCCGGCCCACGTAAAGTGGGGCAGAGGCGGGAGCGGGTCGGAAGCCCTCCTGGATCCCCTCACTCCATTTTACGCCACCCCCGCGCCACCATCTGACTCGCTGGGGTGGTGTTAAATTCCGGACTTGTTTTCAAATCAATTATTTTTAAAGCTATTGTAAATGTGATCATTTCAGATACTCTGGTAGTGAAATGGTTATACTTTTACTCATTAACTGTGATTTCCGATGTGATTAATAAAACTGTCAGTCATTGGGGCACCACAGGTTCTGGCTCAGTTTAGCTTTTGGTGTATTATGTTTTGAAAGTCTGCTCCAGATGTCTTTTTCTTTCAGTGTAGAGACTTTCAAATTGAAGAACACAGTTGCTTTGAAGTCTGTTCAATTTTAGAATGCAATATTTGGTTTAGTTAATGGTTTCAAACTTGTACAAAATTTTGATCCAAGATTTAGCAGAGAGTCAGTTTTGTTTTTTTGTAGCCTCAGAGCTGGCATGTCCTAACGGCTGAACAAATTTAGTATTTTTTTTGCGAACAGTGAGTTATACTGAATGAAACAGCTTTTGTAAAAGCTTTCACTTCGCAAATAGACATGTGATATAGAAACAGTTCAACTTTTGAAAAATGTTAATTGATAGAATCATTCTTTATTGTAGTTCCTATTTAAATGTCATAAGTTTAGCATTCAACTATACAAGCTACCTTTTACAGCCATATGCTCAGGCAGAAAATGGATCTAAAGTTTTCAGTAGGTTTGGTGCATAAACGCCTTTGGTTATAAATGGCTCTTAATATGTTGTTGCAATGATAGAAGCATCATGTTTTTATAGATGCCCGTGAGATTTCATTATAATGCAGAAAACCTGTGGACCTAAGACAAATGCTGATCCTGTTTGATTGAACTGGACAACAGGTTTATCAGATATATTCATCAGTGTTGCTGATGGCTGTTGAAACCACCTTGGTTATTAGCCAGGGTGATTTCTTGGGTCTTCGAGTAGGGTATGACTGCTTTCACCTGTTAAATCACTCTCGCTGATAACCAGTTTTAACCCTGTCTTCCTTGGCCACTGCACGAAGGCCATTGGAAGAAAATCTTAAATAGTAAAATAATAATGGGCACAGATTTTTCATCATTTTTAAAATCATTTAAAATTTCTTCTGCCAGTCCCTGCACAACAGCCAAGACAAGTGGCAGAAAAATATTGTGCAGGAGTAGACATTTTGTTGGACTGGTGACGTTCATTGTTGAAACCACATCTTCAGATCTGCTCAGGACTATGAATTAAACTGTATCTCAGATGAAACATCGAAGTTAGTTACTCTGGTTCAATTTGGAAGCTTGCAAAAGTTAGATTACAAAATAATCTTTGGTTTTATTCAAATTTGCATATGATTCTGATACGTTTTCACAAACTTAAGTATGATAATGGAGTCTTTTAGCCTCAGAATGCCCTGGTGTGTATCTTTTATAATAAGTCACAAGCAAATGTTTTAATAAACTCTACTTAGTTTTGCAATCAGTGACCTGAAGCGTTAACAATCTGCTAGTTCTGAAGAAGGGTCACTGACCTGAAACGTTAACTCTGCTTCTCTCTCCACAGATGCTGCCAAACCTGCTGAGTATTTCCAGCATTTCTTGTTTTTACTTCAGGCAATAATTGATTGATTCAGGGTTTGTTTTCTGGCTTATTTGGTTGTCAGCAAAGAGTGCATTGTTTGTGCAGTACTTGCTACTGTGTTTAATTGCAGTTGTATATGTGAACAGCATTAGTGTGCTAATTTAATGTGGCATTTAAAAACACTACACACATTTTTCTAATAAAAATCTGGTTGTGAAAGTTGAAAATTATAAATCTGTTATAAGAAGGTGCTAGCAGTTATTGATAGCATGTGACATTGACAAAAAATCACTTACTGACCTGCGAATAAAATTCAAAATATTGTCTCAGGAGTTGTTTTACAATTGTAAGAAAGCTATTGTAAATTCTCGATTTTGTCACCAAGTGCAACTTTCACACTGAATAACTGACTAGAAAAACATTACCTTGGCATAACCAGCACCTCCAACTCCAACTCTGCTGATCATAAGATCCTATTAGTTGCACTAAGCTGTAACTTATCTCTGTATTTTATAGGAAAAACATGCATAGTGCTGATTATTATATCCCAGATCATTAAGTTTACATGTGGTTAACAATCAAATACAGCGAATGTGTACATATCTTAAGACGAGTGTAGATGGAGAATTCCAGGCTTCCACAGATTGGCTTAAAGATTTCCAGAAACAACCTAGAATTCGTCATTTGATACCTTGAAATCCTCAAGTTACCAATGATTTTTGAAATACTTGGTGCAGTTGTGAGAAATAATGGATTCAATAAGGAACAAATCTAGTTGACAACATGGTGCTTTAAAAATGAAGCGCTGCCAAATTGCTTGTACTGATAAAATAAGCTTTCCTAATTTTGAGCAAGAAAACTAGATTTATTTAAATCCATTACTATATCGTAAGGCCTGAAAGGGAAATTTATTGCAAATCTGTTCAAGCATCTTGGTGAATGCACAGTATACTCCAAAGCTACACTGCTACCAGATAATCCACTCGAATATAACTAAGTAAATCGTTTTATGATCCAGAATTGTTCAGAAGGATGCATTTTTCCTTTTGACTACTACACAATATCCTGGGCTCTTGGACAAGGAGCTTTCTTTTTATTCATTTTCAGGATGCGGATGTCACTGTCAAGGCTGGCATTTATTCTCCAGTCTCAGTTTCCCCTGCGAGGTGGTGGTGGGCTGCCTTATTGAACCGCTTCAGTCCATATGGTGAAGTCCTTGCACAATGCTGTTGGGTAGGGAGTCCCAGGATTTGGCCCAGAGAACATGAAAGAATGGCAGTATATATCCAGGTGGGGATGGGGTGTGACTTACCAACATACATACGAACGTACGAATTAGGAGCAGGAGTAGGCCTCTCGAGCCTGCTCCGCATTTCAATAAGTTCATGGCTGAACTGATTACTCTACATTTCCAGCTACCCCCCGATAACCTTTCAACCCCTTGCTCATCAAGAATCTATCTACTTCTGCCTTAAAAATATTCAAAGACTCTGCTTCCACCGCCTTTTGAGGACAAGAATTCCAAAGACACTCAACCCTCAGAGAAAAAATTTTTCCTCATCTCTTTTAAATGGGGGACCCCTTATTTTTAAACTGACCCCTAGTTTGAGATTCTCCCACAAGGGGAAACATCCTTTCCACATCCACCCTGTCAAGACCCCTCAGGATCTTGTATGTTTTAATCGAGTCATCTCTTACTCTTCTAAATTCCAGCAGATACAAGCCTAGCCTGTCCAATCTTTCCTCGTAAGACAGCCCGCCCATTCCAGGTATTAGTCTAGTAAACTTCTCTGTGCTGCCTCCAATGCATTTACATCCTTCCTTAATTAAGGAGACCAGTACTGTACACAGTACTGCAGATGTGGTCTCACCAATGCCCTGTACAGCTGAAGCATAACCTCCCTACATTTGTATTCAATTCCCCTCACGGTAAACGATAACATTCTATGAGTTTTTCTAATTACGTGCTGCACCTACATACTAACCTTTTGTGATTCATGCACTGGGATACCCAGATCCCTCTGCACCTCAGAGCTCTGCAATCTCTCCATTTTTTATTCGTCCTGCCAAAGTGGACAGTTTCACATTTTCCCACATTATACTGCATTTGCCAGGTCTTTTCCCACTCACTTAACCTATCTATATCCCTTTGTAGCCCCCTTACGTCCTCTTCACAAGTTACTTTCCTACCTATCTTTGTGTCATCAGCAAATTTAGCAATCATACCTTCGGTCCCTTCATCTAAGTCATTTATATAAATTGTAAAAAGTTGAGGCCCCAGCACTGATCCCTGTGGCACACCACTCGTTACATCTTGCCAACCAGAAAAGGCCCATTTATGCCTACTCTATGTTTCCTGTTAGCTAACCAATCTTCTATCCATGCCAATATGTTGCGCCCTACACCATGAGCTTTTATTTTCTGCAGTAACCTTTGATGTGGCACCTTCTGGAAATCTAAGTACAATACATCCACCGGTTCCCCTTTATCCACAGCACACATAACTTGGAGCGCAACATGGAAGTGATGGTAATCTCATGCACCTGCAGCCCTGTCCTTCTGGGTGGTAAGACGTTACAAGTTTGGAAAGGTGCTACTGATCAAACCTTAGTGAGTGGATGTCTGTCAGTGGATGAGATGCTGATCAAGTGGACTGCTTTGTTCTGATAGTGCTGAACTTCTTGAGTGTTGGAGCTGCACCTATCCAAGCAATTAAAGAATATTCTATTACACCCCTGACTTGAGCCTTGCAGATGGCTGAGAGATTTTTGTGGAGTTTGAAGGTGAGCCACCTGCTGCAAAATACCCAGCCTCTGACCTGCTCTAGTAACCAAAGCATTTATGTGGCTGGTCCTGTTCAGTTTGTGGTCCCCAGAATGTTGATAGAGGGCTTGCCTATGGTAATGCCAATGAATGGCTTGGGAGTTGGTGATCTCTCTTGTTGGAGATGGTCATTGCGGATACTTGTGTGACGCAAATGTTGCTTGCCACTTTTCGGCCCCATGTTGTCCAGGTCCTGCTGCATGCTGGTATGAGCTGTTTCATTTTCTGCAGCATTGAGAATAGAACTGAACACTGTGCAGTCATGAGCAAACAGCCACACTTTGCTCTTGTGATTGAAAGTAATTCTGAAGTTACTGAACATTAAAAGCATGTAAGTATTGAGGTTTGGGTATAATCCAGTAATGGGACCCTGAAGAATTTTATGTGGGGTTAAAAAAAGTGCAGTACTTAATTTTGGAAGCATCTTCAGTTCCGACTCAGCAATGGAACTGAAACATCTGATTACTTTTAAAAGCATTTAAACTGGCTTTTGATATTTTTCTTTGCTTATTCCAAGCACCATTGATCTAGAATGACTGATGCTGGCTTGCTGTCAATCTTCTCCTATTGGTGCTGTTTCATCAGTTATTAGATGTGCAAGAATGGCCCAAGAATGTTCTCCCACTGATTTTTATCAAGGTCCTTTTGACTGTTTCATGTTTTGTGCTTGTTGACTTTCCATGATGTATGACAGAGATTAGCAATTTCAGCATCAGGGGTTCATAGACGTGCAGCCACTTTCATCTGTTTGAAAATTAAGTTTGTTTGTGCTCAGATGAGCTGCGACATTAGAGTTTTGTGCAGTGACAAGATTCGTGAGAAGGAAAGTGCACAATAACGGTAATTTTCTTGACATATTTCCTGTGTTAATAGTAAACAGTTGGAATCTTGCTCCAAGTAGAAATGTATCCAAAATAAGAAATTATTGTAATATCGAAAGACTAAAAGGGAGGTGGTGGAAGCAGATACGATAGCGACGTTTAAGAGACATCTTGACAAATATATGAATAGGAACGGAATAGAGGGATATGGGTTCCGGAAGTGCAGAAGGTGTTAGTTTAGGCAGGCATCAAGATCGACGCAGGCTTGGAGGGCCGAATGGCTTGTTCCTGTGCTGTACTGTTCTTTGTTCTTTATCCACTATTTTGGCATAACTGTTTTTGTCCAGCTAAGCTCAGTAATTGACGCTGAACTGTATATTAAAATTGAAATGCCTGGTGAGCAGTACTTCCAGAATGCATCTGTGACAGCCCATAGCTTACTGAGTAGTTATACCTGGGAGGGAGTGATGACCTTTATGTGTATAAAAGCAAAATACTGCAGATGCTGGAAATCTGAAATAAAAACAAGAAATGCTGGAAATACTCAGCAGGTCTGGCAGCATCTGTGGAGAGAGAAGCAGAGTTAACATTTCAGGTCAGTGACCCGTCGTCAGAACTGACAAATATTAGAAATGTAAAAGGTTTTAAGCAAGTAAAGTGGGGGTGGGGCAAGAGATAACAAAAGAGACGGTGTTGATAGGACAAGGTCACAGAGAATAACTGACCAGAAGGTCATGGAACAAAGGCAAACTAATGGTATGGTGAAAGACAAAGCATTAGTACAGAGAGGGTGTCAATTGACTGTAAAATGAACAGCCCTGGCTCCAAGCACAAACATTAAAAAAGTGGGTAGGCACAGTAGAAATAAACTAAACAAGCTAAAATAAACAAACAAAAAATAACAAAATAAAAAGGGGGACCTGTCATGCTCTGAAATTATTGAACTCAATGTTCAGTCCGGCAGGCTGTAGCGTGCCTAATTGGTAAATGAGGTGATGTTCCTCGAGCTTGCGTTGATCGCTGTGTTGTGAATGCATGTCTGCTGGTAATAATTATGTAATGAACATGCAGAAGTTTATACTGTTTAGAAAAAGTAGTGAAATTACCAATAAGTTGGTTGATTTAATGTTAGAAATATCTGGAAAAAAGTACATGACAACTGAAGAAATTTTGTACGTGTGAGAGAGAGGTGCCTAACAGAAATTACAGCTTTCTTTCGTACTGTTGGGCTACAATACTGACTACAATTACCCAGTCTCAATTTAAGAAAATTATAAAATAAAAAACAATTTTTCCCATTTTTATGCACTAAATTCTGAATTAAGTATTTATGATTAAAGTTCACTCCCTTTCTCAGTTGATTACTGTTTGTGCCTTGGTGGTTTTATGCAGCCTTGTATCAGACATACCTTTATTTGCTGGTCTAGACAAATGGACTGTAAACATGCAGCTGCAGTTCATAAGGAAACACAATGGGGCCAATAATGTAGTCCTGGTGTAATGGTTCTGGGACCACAACGAATCATGCACTGAAAGTATCTGTGCCCAGTTGAGTTGACTTTGCCCAGTAATGCATTGTCAGCCAGTTTGAATATTTTTGTGTGCCTCCAAATGTACTGAGAGTGCCCAGATGCTGTGTGCCAGTAGTCAGTCAATTGGCTACTTTTATATCATCAAAAATGCTTTGGGGTACCAAAATTCCTTTTAGGAATTGCTAGTTAGAGGCCTTCCAAAATCTGGGACAAAAATGAAAAGTGGCCCCATAATATATTGCAACACCTCTTGGATAGCTTCTCCCCAACTTCTCCTGCAATTCAGTTTCTCTTTTGTTTCCTTTCTCATTATTTGCTAGGAAATTGCACCAAATTGAGGCCAGAGACTTTACTATGCAGGGCTGGGGACCTTCTGCATCTGGAGGAATAAAGCAATCAAGGAGCTACCCAGAAATGTACTTTTCCTCTGTTGAAAACTTATTGATGCTTTTCGGGCCCGTGCAGACCCATGTTCTGAGTGTGCTAGCATAGGCCTAATGGGCACTCTGTACTGACAGTTGAAAGCTGAGGCCGAACAGGTAGCCCAAACATCCTGTGTTCGTGAGGGATGGCAGAAGGAAATTGTGGGTACTGGAGTAAAAACAATAAAAGCTCTAAGTTTATAAAATTGGAGCAAGAATGCTTTCACAACTCCATCTGTATGAATTGTGAAGAATTATGTGATGGAGCGTGTTTCAAGTAACATATATTGGGGTCAAGAAAAAGACCAAGCTCTCCAGCTTCTCTTGTGGTTTGTAACCATCTAAACCTCCTTGAAGTGTTTCTGCCTTGTAACACAATCCAGACTTCGTGTTATCCTATACATAGGGCAATGGAGTTTCTTTCTGCTCAGAAAACAAGTGGAACAGCTGGGATTTATCAGGGCCTCTTGATTTGCTCTGTGATTATTGCTGCACAAAGTCTTCCAGTATTACTAATGCACAGTTTCACAACACTTGGCTAATGGGCAGAGCCTTTCATATAAACTTTGTTATTTTATAGTATCTTCTTGCAGTAAAGCTTTTTTTTCTTTGTTAATCTTGATATGCAAAATTTAATGAGTCTATAAAGGTTATTGGGAGTGTGCTGTCAATTTACTTTGCCTGTCATATAGGTAGTAATTATACTTGAACATGCCGTCACCTTAAGTTTGTGTATATATCCTGTTTTTATCAATCCTGAAACTTGGTTAGTTTGCTGTTCATCAGTAAATAAAGATGTTTAGGATGCATTACTGCATTCTGTAGCAGTTGGTTCTAGGATTTATTGCTTCTGTAATTTAATGCTACGTTTACAATTCTCAGATCAAAAATATCCAACTAAAGCTGTATCTTGATAAATTGCAATAACTACAAGTACCAGAGATGTTAAAATACAATATTATGGTAATTTCTGTTGCATTTCAAAATTAATTTTGCGAGCTGTTGCAGTGAAAATACGGAGCAAGAATTTGGACTCTGTGGCAGAAGTGCCTTTCGAGTTCCAAAGTGGTGTCTGCAGCATGTGCACTTGTAACATTTTTATTGAATTTGTTCATGGGATGTGAGTGTCACTGGCTAGAGCAGCATTTATTGCCCATCCCTAATTGCCCTTGAGAAGGTGGTGGTGAGCCGCCTTCTTGACTTGCTGCAGTCCGTGTGACATAGATACACCCACAGTGCTGTTAGAAAGGGAGTTCTAGGATTTCGACCCAGCGACAGTGAAGGAACAGTGATATAGTTCCAAGTCAGGATGGTGTGCGGCTGGGAGAGGATCTTGCAGGTGGTGGTGTTCCCATGCATCTGCTGTCCTTGTCCTTCTATGTGGTAGAGGTCACTGGTTTGGAAGGTGCTGTCTTAAGGATCCTTGGTGCTTTGCTGCACTGCATCTTGTAAATGGTACACTGCTGCCACGGTGCGTCGGTGGTGGTGGAGGGAGTGAATGTTTGTGGATGGGGTGCCAGTCAAGTGGGCTGCTTTGCTCTGGATGGTGTAGAGCTTCACCCATCCAGGCAAGTGGAGAGTATTTCATCACACTCCTGACTTGTGCCTTGTAGATGGTGGACAGGCTTTGGGGAGTCAAGAGGTGAGTTACTTGTCGCAGGCTTCCAAGCCTCTGATCTGCTCTTGTAGCCACAGTATTTATGTGGCTATTCCAGTTCAGTTTCTGGTCAATGGTAACCTCCAGGATGTTGATAATGGAGGATTCAACGATCGTAATGTCACTGAATGTCAAGAGGAGATGGTTAGATTCTCTCTTGTTGGAGATGGTCATTGCCTAGCACTTGTGGGATGCGAATGTTACTTGCCATTTATCATCCCAAGCCTGGATTTTGTCCAGGTCTTGCTGCATTTCTACACAGACTGCTTCAGTATTTGAGGAGTCGCGAATGGTGCTGAAGATTGTGCAGTCATCAGCAAACATCCCCACTTATGACCTTATGATTGAAGGAAGGTCATTGATGAATCAGCTGAAGATGGTTGGGCCTAGGACACTACCCTGAGGAGCTCCTGCAGTGATGTCCTGGAGCTGAAATGATTGACTTCCACCAACCACAACTATCTTCCTTTGCACTAGGTATGACTCCAACCGGCGGGAAGTTTTCCCCCGATTCCTATTGACTCCAGTTTTGCTAGGATTCCGTGATGCCATACTCCGTCAAATGCTGCCTTGATGTCAGTGGCAGTCACTGTCACCTCACCTCTTGAGTTCAGCTCTTTTGTCCACGTTTGAACCAAGGCTGTAATGAGGTCAGGAGCTGTGCGGCCCTGGAACCTAAACTGAGCATCACTCAGCAGGTTATTGCTAAGCAAGTGCTGCTTGATAGCACTTCCATCACTTTACTGATGATCAAGAGTAGACTGATGGGGAGGTAAATGGCTGGCTTGGCTTTGTCCTGCTTTTTATGTACAGGACATACCTGGGCAAATTTCCACATTGCCAGGTAGATGACACTGTTGACGCTGTACTGGAACAGCTTGGCTAGGGGGCCGGCAAGTTCTGGAGCACAGGTCTTCAGTACTATTGCTGGAATATAATCAGGGCCCAATGGCCTTTGCAGTATCCAGTGCTTTCAGTCGTTCCTTGATAGCACGTGGAGTGAATCGAATTGGCTGAACACTGGCATCTGTGATGCTGGGGACATCAGGAGGAGGCCGAGACGTATCATCTATTTGGCACTTCTGGCTGAAGATTGTTGCAAATGCTTCAGTCCTTTGCACCGATGTGCTGAGCTCTGCCATCATTGAGGATGGGGATATTTGTGGTGCCACGTCCTCCAGTTAATTGTTTAATTGTCCACCACTATTCACGACTGGATGTGGCAGGACTGCAGAGCTTAGATCTGATTCGTTGGTTATGGGCTTGCTCAGCTCTGTCTATTGCATGCTTCTTACTCTGTTTGTTTGGCATGCAAGTAGTCCTGTGTTGCAGCTTCACCAGGCTGACACCTCATTTTGAGGTATGCCTGGTGCTGCTCCTGGCATGCCCTCCTGCACTTTTCATTGAACTTCATCCCCCAGCTTGATGGTAATGATAGAGTGCAGGATATGCTGGGCCTGAGGTTACAGATTGTGGTTGAGTACAATTCTACTGCTGCTGATGGCATCCACTATCAGGTGAGAAGCTGAGGAGCAAGGAGGATGTGGAGGAGGGGAATGCAACTTAGATGCCCTCTTTTTTGCCTGGGTTTGCATGAAGAACTAATTCGAGTGAGCTACCAATAACCCAACCTCAATTCCCCATTCACCAATGCTCCTTACCCTCTGTAACTGACCATCACATCATCTCCTTGGCCACAATGCGAATGCCACCACAAATTGAACATTTCAAAACAAATTTATTTTAAAAATTCATGGCATATTGCATACAAACTTAAACTAAATCACCCTTGTGCATTCCCTTTGCTCCTGTTTTCTGTGTGCCTTTCCCTGCTCTAGTGCTACCCCTGTAGCTGCAACATGGCTGGTGGAAGGCTGCTGACTTTCAATGGCTGAGACTGCAGATGGATGAGAGCTTGAAAACTCTGGACCTAGAATTTCAGCCTGTACCGTCTTGTCATGGTGAGTGACAGCAGTCTGAGCTGGCTGGTGGACAAATACCGTTGTCTTGAGAGAGGGAAAACAGCTCATGTTTCATGGAGCCACTGCCACTCCCTCAGGATGGCACCTCAGCAATTATAGCAATCTGTTGGAGGATAGATTGCTGGACAGCTGTGACACCCTGCAAGCCCCTTTGAACACTGGTATCCACAGCCATGATGGCAGCAGTCTGAGCTTGCATGAAAGCACAGACTTTTGGTGAAAACTGCTTGTGCTGCAACGGAAAATGAGACATCGGCCATCAGACTTTGCATCATAGTTGGGTCTGCAAGTGTGCTAATTGAGTTGGCCATCGCTTCTTCCATGCTGGAAAGGGTGGGCTCCAAGCTGTGTGCAAAGCCCTGTGCCAAGTTTGTATCTTGATTCCTCCACGCTCCTTGACTTTGAACACGGCTTTCCAATGCATGAAGTGATTTAGGAACATAGCAGGAGTAGGCTATTCAGCCCATCGAGCCTGTTCCGCCATTCAATACGATCATGGCTGATCATCCACTTCAATGCCTTTTTCCCACACTATCCTCATATCCCCTTATGTCATTTGTATTTAGAAATCTGTCCATCTCTGCTTTAAGCATACTCATTGACTGAGCTTCCACAGCCCTGTGCGGTAGAGAATTCCAAAGATTCACAACCCTCTGAGTAAAAAGGTTTTTCCTCACCTTGTGTTCCCTGGTTCTAGTCTCCCCAACCAGGGGAAACATCTTACCTGGATCTACCCTATCTATCCCTCTAAGTATTTTGTAGGTTTCAATGAGATCACCTCTCATTCTTCGAAACTCTAGAGAATACAAGTCCAGTTCCCCCAGTGATTTTGTTGTGTATACTGATCAGCTGCCTTCTATAGCCTGCCCCATCAAAGTCCTCATCTGAGTCCTATGTAGCAGAGCTCAGGTGTGAGCTTGCCCTCTGGTCAGCTGCCACCTGCGCTATCCTTGCCCCTGCCCTAGCTGCAGTGCATTTGTGCTCAGTGTCTCACCACTTGCAGATCCCACCTCTGATCTGTCCTCTTAAGATAGGTGCAATGCCAGTATCTGAGTTGGTGGTTGAAATGTGAAGTCAAGTGATGGTGTATCTTCACTCACTTCTTGGTCTTCCTCCACTGTCTGGCCAGGTTGCGTTTCTTGGATATCTGAGGGGACAAAGGCAGAAGCGTAGTAGGGTTGTGGGGAGGGGGGGGGGGGAAGTAAGAAATTCATGCTTACATCATCTTCAGGTTAGAAGAGATTGTAGGATGAGGAGGAGGTTGGATGTGAGAAGGAGGATTAGGTATGAGGATAACTTCAATGGTCTCAGCCCAGCTGCTGGCACTTTCAGTAATGCCAAGCACCGTTTGCTCCATGGGGTTAGGGTTTGCAGCCACACTATCCCCTTTTGGTTAGTTTCTGCTGTCTTTGTGCACCACCTTCTCCTGCAAGAGAGATGGAAATGTGTCAGTGAGAGTAGTGCAACCTCTTTTGGTGATTTGGCAGTATGTGCAAGCTATGAGATGTAGGTGTGAAGCTTGCAACAGTGCTAAGTGTATGAGGGTGATGTGAAGCATATGTATTAGGTATGAGTTCTGATTGATTGTTGGTAGATGAGTAATGGTATGGTGATAGGAGCAGTGACAGAAGCTAGTGATTCACTTGTTAGGATATGGCATTTGAAGATGCATTCGCTGACCTTTAACCATTCGTGTGAGGTCATTAAACTTTTTGCAGCACTGCATCCAGATCCTTGGGGGGGTTGAACTCCTGACATTGACCTCCTCAGCTACCTGCTCCCACTGTCTTTTTAATTTGTGTTTGAAAGGCCTCCTGGCATCCTATGAATACAGGACAGCTCTACTTGTTTCCACCTCCTCCAGCAAGACTTTGTCAGGATCAGGAGCCTTGAGAACTGTGGTGCATGCTCTCTCTCATGGTCAGCCTTTGTTCTTTATGGCACAGCACTATTCCGAGTGATGTCAGTACCTCCAGCAGCCACAATGCACCTTCTGTTTAAGAGGTGTAGGCTTGCTTCATGAAGTGGTAGGAAATATTGATTTTGGGCCCCCTGATGACATGTGGACCCAATCAGCAGTGCTGGGTATATACAGAAATCATGTAAATGAACAGGCAGCATGAAGATGATATAATAACGATATATATAGATCCACGTAGCCCTGCAAGTGTGGAAAAGTACCCTTAGAATATATTGCTTCTCCCATATAGAGGTAAGCAAATCACCTAGAGAAGATACCTTTCCACTGTGGGTTTGTTGTTTCATGAATCTTCTCTTTGAATTCAGCCTACTTAACTTGAGTTTCACCTCCACAGCGCTCCCTAACTTTTCAGTACAGTGGCTGCTTGAAAATGTTTCAGAAAATTAATTTGAATGCAGCCAAACTTCATATTGGAAGGACTTCGAAGTATAAGCAACTAGAGTTAGTCAGGGAGAGATTCCAGAAAATACAAATAACATCATTACACATTTCAGAATTATTGTACAAACCAATCATTGTGATGCATCTACAGTGAATAATTTGTGCAAAGTTTACAGGAGGAAATACTGGAATTTTAATTGCTGGCTGTGCTGAATTTTGACACTCCTGTGGGATGAACTTTGGAAAGGTGCTGATGGGCTTAAGTCCTACTGTGTAGGTCTGTGCCCTTCTGAGGGAGAGCATAGACCTTCTTGAGTGTTGATGAAATAAGTGAAGAATGTTTTAGGTTCCATGGCATTGGTGTCATTTCTAGTCATGGATTTTGTTGATAGGTGAGGCTCCATGCCACAACTCCACACACATGGGTTTCCCAGTATTAATGGCTTTGAACTGTCTTAAACAAGGCGAAGAAATTCATGATGATGCTATACCATCTAAACTTTCTCAACAATCTGCTGATTAGATTGTTACCCAAGCAGCTTCATGAAATAGCAAAAGGCTCTTCTTAACAGCCGTACAAAAATAAATTGTACCTCATTTGAACTCAATTTTTTTGTCCTTTTTATTATTTGATTTAACACATGTACTTTTAAGGTTATTTGAACGGATCTGTATCAATCCAATTTGGATCTTTCCAGGTGGTGGTGGTTCTTTGGCCTCCTTGTCTCGAGAGACAATGGGTAAGCACCTAGAGGTGGTCAGTGGTTTGTGAAACAGCGCCTGGAGTGGCTATAAAGGCCAATTCTAGAGTGACAGACATCTTCCACAGGCGCTGCAGGTAAAATTGGCTGTCGGGGCTGTTACACAGTTGGCTCTCTCCTTGCGCTTCTGTCTTTTTTCCTGCCAATAGCTAAGTCTCTTCGACTCGCCACTCTTTAGCCCCACCTTTATGGCTGTCCACCAGCTCTGGCGATCACTGGCAACTGACTTCCACGACTTGTGGTCAGTGTCACAGGACTTCATGACACATTTGCAAAAGTCTTTAAAGCGGAGACATGGGCGGCCGGTGGGTCTGATACCAGTGACAAGCTCGCTGTACAATGCGTCCTTGGGGATCCTGCCATCTTCCATGCAGCTCACATGGCCAAGCCATCTCAAGTGCCACTGGCTCAGTAGGGTGTATATGCTGGGGATGTTGGCCGCCTCGAGGACTTCTGCGTTGGAGATACGGTCCTGCCACCTGATGCCAAGGATTCTCCGGAGGCAGGGAAGATGGAATGAATTAAGATGTCCCTCTTGGCTGACATACGTTGTCCAGGTCTCGCTGCCGTAGAGCAAGGTACTGAGGACACAGGCTTGATACACTCAGACTTTCATGTTCCGTGGCAGTGCGCCATTTTCCCACACTCTCTTGGCCAGTCTGGACATAGCAGCAAACGCCTTTCCCATGCGCTTGTTGATTTCTGCATCGAGAGACAGGTTACTGGCGATAGTTGAGCCTAGGTAGGTGAACTCTTGAACCATGTCCAGAGCGTGATCGCCGATATTGATGGATGGAGCATTTCTGACGTCCTGTCCAATGATGTTCGTTTTCTTGAGGCTGATGGTTAGGCCAAATTCGTTGCAGGCAACCGCAATCCTGTCGATGAGTCTCTGCAGACACTGTTCTGTGTGGGATGTTAATGCAGCATCGTCAGCAAAGAGGAGTTCCCTGATGAGGACTTTCCGTACTTTGGTCTTCGCTCTTAGACGGGCAAGGTTGAACAACCTGCCACCAGATCTTGTGTGGAGGAAAATTCCTTCTTAAGACTTGAACGCATGTGAGAGCAGCAGGGAGAAGAAGATCCCAAACAGTGCACAGCCCTGTTTCACGCCACTCAGGATAGGAAAGGGGTCTAATGAGGCACTGCTATGCTGAACTGTGCCTTTCATATTGTCATGGAATGAGGTGATGATACTTAATAGCTTTGGTGGACATTCAATCTTTGCTAGTAGTCTGAAGAGACCACGTCTGCTGACAAGGTCAAAGGCTTTGGTGAGATCTATGAAAGCAACGTAGAGGGGCATCTGTTGTTCGCGGCATTTCTCCTGTAGCTGGCGAAGGGAGAACAGCATGTCAATGGTGGATCTCTCTGCTCGAAAGCCACACTGTGCCTCAGAGTAGTCACGCTCACCCAGCTTCTGGAGTCTGTTTAAAATGACTCGAGCGAAGACTTTCCCCACTATGCTGAGCAGGGAGATTCCACGGTAGTTGTTGCAGTCACCGTGTTCACCCTTGTTCTTATAGAGGGTGATGATATTGGCATCGCGCATGTCCTGTGGTACTGCTCCTTTATCCCAGCACAGGCAAAGCAGTTCATGGGAGTGCTGAGAGTATAGCAGGCTTGGCACTCTTAACTATTTCTGTGGTAATGCCGTCTTTCCCGGGAGCTTTTCCACTGACTGGAGAATCAATGGCATCAGTGAGTTCCGATTTTGTTGGCTGTTCGTCCAGCTCATCCATGACTGCAGAGACTGGGCTGCATTGAGGGCGGTTTCAGTGACAACATTTTCCCTAGAGTACAGCTCCAGGTAGTGCTCCACCCAGCGGTCCATTTGCTTGTGTTGGTCAGTGATCATGTCCCCTGATTTAGACTTGAGGGGGACGATCTTTTTGATGGTTGACCCAAAAGCTCTCTTAATGCCATCATTCATTCCTCTGATGTTTCCGGTGTCGGATACCAGCTGAATATGACTCCATAAGTGTTACCAGTAGTCATTTGCGCAGCGCCTGGCTGTTCTTTGTGCAGTGCTTCTGGCTACTTTAAGTGCTATGGATGTTAGCTCACTGGGGGCTTTCTTGTAGTTCAACAGTGCAGTGCACTTAGAGGCTATGACAGGTTGCAGCTGTTCAAAATGAGATTGAAACCAGTCTGCATTCTGCTTCTCATGTTTGCCACAGGTGGTCATTGCTGAGTCATAGATGGCGTCCATGATGTGAGCCCACTTGGTGTCTCTATCCCCTGTAGGAGTGTTTTGAAGGGCTTTTTCAAGTGAATTTCGAAACTTATGTGACAGCTGTGGATAAGAAATTCTGTTAGTATTGATGAGCAGGCGGCCCTTCTGCTTGGAGTGATGTAGCTTCTTTGGTTTGAGTCTAACTTTGCTGCACACCAGGGCATGTTCGGTGTCGCAGTCCGCACTGGAAGCTGCGTGTGATTTGGACACTGTTTATAGAGGCTCGCCTTGTGACGATGAGGTCCAGCTGGTGCCAACGACGTTATCTTGGGGGCCTCCATGAAACCTGTTGACAGGGCTTAGTATGAAAGAACGAGTTGGTGATGCAGAGGTTGTGATAGGTACACAATACCAGCAGTCTCTGTCCATTCTCATTCATCCTTCCAATGCCATAGCGCCCAAGGCAGGGGGACCATGAGTCATGGTCAGCCCCAACCCTGGCGTTAAAGTCCCCCAGCAGGAACAAATGTTCGGTATTAGGAATGCTACTAATTATATTATGGAGTTCTTTGTAGACCTGGTCTTTAACTTCAGGTGGGAAGCAGCGTGTTGGAGCATAGATGTTGAGTCGGTGTACTGGACCAGAGGTGGTGAGCAGTCGGATGGACATTATGTGTTCCGAGCCATTTGAAGGTGGCTCTATCATGCTGAGCAAAGAGTTTCTGATGGCGAAGCCCACTCCATGCTGTCTTGGTTCTTCAGGATCCCTACCATGCCAAAAGAAGGTGTAGTCTTGCTCTCTCAGAGATCTGCTTGCAGGGAAGCGTGTCTCCTGAAGTGCTGCAATGTCCACATTGAGTCTACTGAGCTCGTTGTTAATGTTGGCGGTCTTCTGAGAATCGTTGATTTGTGTAAGGTCTTCCGACAGGCCAGGACACACAGTTCTGACGTTCTAGCTTGCGAAACGACGGGCTGGTACCCTTCCTTTTTTTGTCATGCTGTTTGGTGTGGTGTACAGTCCACTTGGGCAATGACTCTGAGCTCAAAGCACCCATTGACGCAGGTGGACTATGGCGGGACAGAACCTTACTGACCGGCTGCCCGGTTTGAGGCGGGCAGTAGCTGTCCAGTGAGATGCAATGACCTCTCCCACCGGCAAAGGCAACCCGTGGTGGCCAATCTCTGCGCCAATTTAGCTGGACTTATAACCCGTAACTGCTGCCTTCCGTGTTGTTTTGGTCGCCCTGAGGCGACTATGGAGTGACCTCTCCATGGCGCATGCCTGGGCGGATGTATGGAGGTTGTGAGTTGCCCAAGCATTAAAACCCCACTCTTGGCCTTCCTAGTGGGATCCAAAAGAGTGTGGAGCACGACGTTTGGCACTGGTATGGCTGCAGTAACTGCCAGAAACATGCCAAAGGTGACACATGACCGCCTTCGGGGTTCTGCTCCGGATTTTCTGTTAGGATTTACTCCACGTTAAGCTGAACTTTAAAGGAACATACGGTGAAATGCTGAACTTCAGGACTGGTGAAATTTTCTGTTTTTAATGTTAGTATTTACAGAAAAAAATCTGGGTTTCATCTTGTGCACATTTATTTGGGTTTTTGTTTCTAAGGTGTTTACTCCCTGGTCTATACCCCTCTTATAATTTAAGTGCTGCTGTTCAAGTAGGAGACAAGTACAAGACTCTATCTAATTCCTCCCGCAGCTTTATTTTGTAATGTCACACAACAGCCTAGCTGAGAACAACTCAGCAGCAGTTGGGATCTGTTTTCTCCACGAGATCAGCTCACTGCACAGCACCATCATAATGTCATTACTTCAGGTTTCTGTGACTCATATATTTCAGTTGAAACAATTATATGCCTGTTTTGAAAATCAGTTCTGTCGATAATGGAAAGCATTAACCTTTTTTTAAATTCAATTAAAGGAACTTCGCATGACTGGAGACTTCGCTGTGATGTTGTGGATGTGTATTATACCTTGTTTGGCCTCAGCAGACCTTCTTGCCTTCCTCTACCAGAACTAGGTCTCGTCCTCAACTTAAAGGAAAAGAAGACAGTCCTGAATCCTATTATTATCCCTGAGACAGGAGCAAGTGGTCAAGAAACTGTAGGCAATGCAAGCATACATGGACTAATGTCTGGCTTCCAGATTAATGTAAGCAAATAACAGTATTTTCTAGCAATTAATTTTGATAGTTCTACTCGCACAAGTCCTATTCACCCAGTACCCCTGTACTCCCCAAACTCCATTGGCTAATGTTCCAACAATATCTTGAATTTGAAATTCTCACCCTTGTGTTCAAATCCCTCCCAATGTCTGTAACCTCCTGCAACCCTCCGGGATCATTACACTCCTCTAATTATGGCCTCTTGTACATCCCCAGTTTCCTTCACCCTGCCATTGGCAACCTTGCCTTCATTTGTGCAGGCCCTAAACTCTGGATTTCCCTTCATATTTCTCCTTTTAATGTGCTCCTTAAATCCTCCGTCTGACCAAGCTCTTGGTCACCTGTCCTAATACCTCCATGTTAGCTCACTATTAAATTTTATTGATGCTCCTGTGAAGCATAGAAACATAGAAAGTAGGAGCAGGAGGCGGCCATTTGGCCCTTCAGGCCTGCTCCACCATTCAAAAAAGATCCCACTTTCTCCCTATATTCCTTGATCCCTTTGGCATTAAGAAATATATATCTCTTCTTCTTGAATATACTTAATGACTTGGATTCCACTGCCTTCTGCAATAGAGAATTCCACAGGTTCACCACCCTCTGAGTGAAGAAATTTCTCCTCATCTCGGTTCTAAATGGCATACCCCGTATCCTGAGACTGTAACCCCTGCATATAGTCTGTCTAGTCCTGTTAGAATTTTATAGGTTTCTATGAGATCCCCTCTCATTCTTCTAAACTCTAGTGAATATAGGTCTGGTCGACCCAATCTCTCCTCGTACGTCAGTCCTGCCATCCCAGGAATCAGCCGAGTAAATCTTCTTTGCACTCCCTCCATGGCAAGAACATCCTCCTTCAGATAAGGAGACCGAAACTACACAATATTCCAGCTGTGGTCTCACCAAGGCCCTGTATAACTCAGTAAGACATCCTTGCTCCTGTACTCAAATCCTTTTGCAATGAAGGACAACATACCATTCGCCTTCCTCACTGCTTGCTGCACCTGAATGCTTGCTTTCAGCGACTGGTGTACAAGGACACCCAGGTCTCGTTACACCTCTCCCTTTCCCAATCTATCACCATTCAGATAATCTGCCTTTCTGTTTTTACAACTGAAGTGAATAACTTCACATTTATCCACGTTATACTGCATCTGCTATGCATTTGCCCACTCATCCAACTGTCCGTATCACATTGGAGCCTCTTTGCTTCCTCCTCACAGCTCGCAGCCACCCAGCTTTGTGTTGTCTGCAAACTTGGAAATGTTACATTTTGTTCCCTCACCCAAGTCATTTATATATATTGTGAATAGCTGGGGCCCAAGCACTGATCCCTGCAGTACCCCATTAGTCACTGCCTGCCACCCGGAAAAAGACCCATTTATTCCTACTCTCTGTTTCTTGTCTGTCAACCAATTTTCAATCCATGCCAGTATATTACCCCCAATCCCATGTGCTTTAATTTTGCACACTAACCTCTTATGTGGGACTTTATCAAAAGCCTTCTGAAAATCCAAATACACCACATCCACTAGTTCTCCCTTATCTATTCTACTAGTTACATCCTGAAAAAACTCCAGTAGATTTGTTGAGCATGATTTCCTTTTCGTAAACCCATGCTGACTTTGTCCGATCCCATTTATGCTTTCCAGGAGTTCTGCTATCACATCCTTTATAATAGACTCTGCACCTTTGTACATTTTACTGCATTAAAAGTGCTATATTCAAGTTATCGAAGCAAGTATTACGTATATACTTTTAAAAATGATCAAAATTACTATGGTCTTCCTGCATTAATACCTCCATTCCATAATCAGATAGCAGAAGGCAAAAATTTAAATGCAGTTTGTTCAACCATTTCATTATCATTCACTCCCTCAGTTCTGGAAAAAAAAATTATTTTTACATGATGTTTCATTCACAATTCTGAGAATTAAGGAAACCATGATCTGGTGACCCTAATCCTCAAATTCAAGAGGATCTGGTTGAAAGGTGGACTACTTGCAGTAGTTGGCATCTGTTCAGCATTAGTGCTGGAAAGTTTAAGGTAATCATCACTCATCGAGTGATAGCAGTCTGTTAAAATTGTTCGGTATTGGTTTCCTAAAAAAAAAAGGTGGGAGGAAGTTAAACTGGTTTTGCTGAGAAAATGTGCAGAGAAGTTCAAGACTTGAAACAAAATTATTTTCAAATGCTAAATTCCTCATCTGCATTCTTTACATTTAAAGTAACAGAGTAAATGTAATTTTCCCAAAATGTTGGGTTCCTTAATGCTTTCCTCACTTAATGACCCTTCGTAAAGTGAGTTAACCTGAAACATTCTGTCGATCATTGGGGTATAGCTTAAAAATCTTTATTAACTTTTTAAAATGTTAATGCTGTAAAATAAAATATTACAAAAGTTTCGATTCTTCTACAGAAACCACTTTTAATCCAAGTCACGTCTTTTATCTATCCACATTGGAGGTTGTGCCTTTTTTGTCAAATTTCCCAAAGCTTCTTGATCAGATGAAACATTAATTCTGGACAGTGGCTTCACGTAGAAATAGGAGCTTCTTCCTACCTGGAAGAAAGAATTAGTCATCTAGGAAACCCCGTTGAGCTTTGTGCCATGCTAAGCAGGTGCTCTTAGTTTATTTACAATGCTCACTTTGAGGGTTTACCCTTAATTTTGTTTCCTCTTTCAGATGCCACCAATTCTCTGCTGTCTTTCGCAGTGGCAAAAGATTTAGTTTGCAGTTCATCATTGAATTAGTTCTGAATATACTGTTTGGTGCCTTTTTTTAACTGTAGTGGATCAGTTGCAAGATTGTTTTTCTGAGGTTATTGTGAGTTTATGTTCGACATGCCACAGTACAGGCCATTTGAGGCCAGCTTCCATAGGCTTGGTTCCAGCCAGCTTTGGATTTAAATTTATTTTGAATGGCTTAGATCCTTTCCAGTGACCAGTACCCTCAATTCTCTTTTCTTACCTTTCATAATTGCATAAAATATGGCACAAACTTTAACCTCTGAGCCTTGCTACTCTCTGGAGAGATAGTAACATCTGCACCCACACTTGCAGTCCACAGACTCATGTGCTACTGGATGGTGTCTTCATAGACCGAACAGTTCTGTGACATAGTTGCTAATGTGTAAATTTTCCAGCAATTTATGGTGAGGAAGAAATACCCCGTGAATTTCAAATCGCCACAAGTTGCTGAATGATTTGCACCGCTCCTCAGCTTCGTGAAAATGGTACATCGCCCTCAACCTGTACACAAGTTTCAAGAAATTGGTGCATTTTAGGGTGGCACAGTGGTTAGCACCGCAGCCTCACAGCTCCAGCGACCCGGGTTCGATTCTGGGTACTGCCTGTGCGGAGTTTGCAAGTTCTCCCTGTGACCGCGTGAGTTTCTGCCGGGTGCTCCGGTTTCCTCCCACAGCCAAAGACTTGCAGGTTGATGGGTAAATTGGCCATTGTAAATTGCCCCTAGTGTAGGTAGGTGGTAGGGGAATTGAGGGGATGTGGTAGGAATGTGGGATTAATGTAGGATTAGTATAAATGGGTGGTTGATGGTTGGCACAGACTCGGTGGGCCGAAGGGCCTGTTTCAGTGCTATATCTCTAAATAAATAAACTCTCCACAAAGTTAGAGCTAGAAATTAACAGCGCAAAAACCTTTTTAATGACTAGATTTATGTTCCTATATTGCCACTCAACCTCTTCGGCCCAGAAAGGGAACTTTTGAAACTATGGAGAGTCACTCCTAGTCATAGTCATACTCCTGCAGGTAGTAAATTGTTTGAGATTTTTTAATTTTAAAAAACTTACTTTTCATTTACCTCTCATTCCAATTTTTCTTTCCTTTATTTTACTTTCTGTACCTGATTTGACTCTACTTCATCCTATTTTCTTCTGTCATTCCTGTTTTTTTTTTATATCAGTCTTTAAATCTCATTGGTTAATCATGGAATGGTTACAGCACAGAAGGAGGCCATTCAACCCGTTGTTTGTGCCGGCTCTCTGCAGGAGCTGCTCACCTAATCCCACACCCCGCCTTTTTCCCATAGCCCTGCAAATCTTTTCAGATAATTATCCAGTTCTCTATTGAAGGCCTTGATTGAATCTGCCTCCACCGCACACTCAGATAATGCTTTCCAGATCCTAACCACTCACTGTGTAAAGGAACTTTTCTTCATGTCACTATTGCTTCTTTTGGCAATTACCTTAACTCAGTGTCCTCTGGTTTTGGATCCTTCTGCCAATGGGAACAGTCTTTCCCTATCTACTCTATCCATACCCCTCATGATTTTGAATACCCCTATCAAATCTCTTAATCTTTTCTCCAAGGCGAATAGCCCCAGTTTCTCCAACCTGTCTACATAACTGAAGTTCCTCATCCCTGGAACCATTCTTGTGAATCTTTTCTGCACCATCTCTAATACCTTCTTAACATCCTTCCTAAAGAGTGGTGCCCAGAACTGGACGCAGTACTCCAGTTGAGGCCAAACCAGTGTTTTATACAGGTTTATCATAACTTACTTGTTCTTCTATTCTGTGCTCCTATTTGTAAAGATCAGGATCCCAAATGCTTTATTAACTGTTCTCTCAACCTGCCCTGCAGCCTTCAGTGCACATATACCTCCAGGTATCTCTGCTCCTGCATCCCCTTTAGAATTGTACCCTTTATTTTATATTGCCTCTCCTCATTCTTTCTACCAAAATGAATCACTTCACACTTGCCTGCATTGAATTTCGTCTGCCACTTGTCTGCCCATTCCACCAGCCTATGTCCTCTTGAAATTTATCACTATCCTTCTCACAGTTCACAATACTTCTAAGTTTTGTATTATCTGCAAATTTTGAAGTTGTGCCCTATAGGTCATTAATATAGATCAAGAAAAGCAAGGGTCCTAACACTGACCCCAGGGGAGCTGCACTATATATCCTCTTCCAGCCCAAAAAGCAACCATTCACAACTACTACAAAAGCAAAATACTGCAGATGCTGAAAATACTCATCAGGTCAGGCAGCATCTGTGGAGAGAAAAACAGAGTTAATGCTTCAGGTCTCTGTGACCTTTCATCAGAACTGCCAAAAATTAGAACTGTAATAAGTTTTGAGCAAGTGAAAAGACGGGGTGGGGGGGAGTGGGGTTTGCAGAAGAATAACAAAAGGGAAGGTCTGTGATAGGTTGGAGGGCAAGAGAGATTAATTGACAAAAGGTTTTATGTTACAAAGCCAAGGGGGACCAAAGATGTGTCTGGACGACGTGTAAATGGCAGCGTAACAGCCGTCCAAACACAAAGTAAAGTGATAAAGAAACAAGAGGTGAGGGAGAAAAGACGAACCAGCAAAAGAAACACAAAAACAAAAATGGGGTCAGAGGTTATGATCTAATATTGTTGAACACAACGTTGAGTCCGGAAGGCTGTCAAGTGTCCAGCCAAAGGATGAGGTGCTGTTCCTCAAGCTTGCGTTGAGCTTCGTTGGAACACTGTAGCAGGACGAGGGCAGAAAGTTTAGAGTGGGAGCAACTGAATGGAGGTGTTCTGCAAATAGTTCACCCAGTCTGCATTTCGTGTCTCCAATATGGAGACCACCACGTTGTGAGCAGCAAATACAGCATAGTAAATTGAAAATAGTACAAGTAAATCGCTGTTTCACTTGGAAGGAGTGTTTGGGGCCCTGGACGGTGTGCAGGGAGGAGGTAAAAGGGCAGGTGTTGCATCTCCTGCGCTTGCATGGAAATGTGTCATAGGAAAGGGAGGAGGTGTTGGGAGTGACTGAGGAGTGGACCAGGTCATGGAGGGAATGGTCCCTTTGGAATGTTGAAAGGGGAGGGGCAAATGTGTTTGATGACATCACGCTGGAGATGGTGGAAATGACAGAAAGGTGATCCGTTGAATACAGAGGCTAGTGTGGTGGAAGGTGAGGCTAAGGGGAACCATGTCATTATTCTGGGAGGGAGGGGAAGGGATGAGAGCAGAATTGCGGGAAATAGATTGTACACGGTTGAGGGTCCTGTCAACCACGATGGGGGGGATTCCTTGGCTGAGGAAAAAGGAAGACCTATCAGAAGCGTTAGTACATAAAGCTGCATTGTCCAAACAGATGTGACTGAGAGGGAGAAACTGGAAGAATGGAATCGAGTCCTTGCAGGAAGTCGGGTAAGAAAGTGTAGTCCAGGTAGCTGTGGGAGTCCGTGGGCTTATAGTGAATATTGAGTGATAGCCTATCCCCAGAAATGGAGACAGAAGTCGAGGAAGGGAAGGGAAGGTAAGAGTCAGAGGTGAAGGTGAAAGAAGGGTGAAAATTGAAAACAAGTCAAAGAAATTTTCCAGTTCAGGGAGAGCAGGAAGCAGCACCGATATAGTCATCAGTGTATGGGAAGAAGAGATGAGGGAAGGGGCCTGAGTAGGACTGGAGCAAGGAATGTTCCACATATCCCATAAACAGGCAGGTAGAGCTGGTACCCATAGCAACACCTTTTATTTGCAAAAAGTGAGTGGAGTTGTAAGAGAAGTTGTTCAATGTGAGAACCCAATTTCTCCATCTCTGTCACATCTGTTCAGATGATGAAAGGTCACACAGACCTGAAGCATTAACTCTGTTTTTCTCTTCACAGATGCTGCCTGACCTGCTGAATATTTCCAGCATTTTCTCTTTTTGTTCACAGCTACTCTTTGTTTCCTGTAACTCAGCCAATTTGGTATCCATGCTACTACTTTCCCTTTTATTCCATGGGGTCTAACTTTGCTGACAAGCCTGTTAAGTGGCACTTTATCAAATCCCTTTTGGAAGTCCACTTGCACTATAATCAACCACATAAGTCTCATTAAACCTCTCTGTTAAGTCATTAAAAAACTTGAGCAAGTTAGTTAAACACTATTTTCCCTGGCTTTCCTTAACTAATCCACATTTGTCCAAGTGACTGTTAATTTTGTCCGGAATATTCGTTTCTAAAAGTTTTCCCACCACCGAGGTTAAACTGACTGGCGTGTAGTTGCTGGGCTTGTCCTTACACCCTTTTTTGGACAAGCGTGTAACATTTGCAATTCTCTAGTCCTTTGGCACCACCCCTGTATCTAAGAAGGATTGGAAGATTATGGCCCTGTGCCTCTGCAATTTCCATCCTTACTTCCACAATTATCATTGTATGCAACTCATCTGGTCCTAGTGACTTATCAACTTTAAGTACAGCCAGCCTATTTAATACCTCCTCTATCAATTTTCAGTCCATCCAGTGTCTCAACTACCTCCTCTTTCACCATGACTTGTGCAGCATCTTCTTTCTTGGTAAAGACAGATGCAGAGTACTCATTTAGTACCTCAGCCATGCATCCATGCATAAATCCCCTTTTAAATCAGTCCCGTTCCTCCTTTTTCTTAAGAAGATAGTCTGTTGGTCTCAAAATGCCTTGTTGCACTCAGTGCAATCATAGTGTCATTTACGGTATTGAAGGAGACCATTCAGCCCATGGAGTCCATACCGGCTCTCTGCAGAGCAGTACAGTCAGTCCCACTCCCCCGCTCGAGCCTTGTAGCTCTGCAAGTTTATTTCCTTCAACTGCCCATCCAGTTTTCTTTTGTAATCATTGATTGTCTCTGCTTCCACCACCCTCATGGGCAGCATGATCAGCTCACACTTTGAGGAAATAGTGAAGCGTGAGGCAAGAAGTCTAACTAACATCATTGATTATAAAGCACTTTGGGACATCCTGAGGTGAAAATGTCACATATGTTCTTCCTTTCTCACTATTGCAGCAGATTTATAAAGTGGTAATAAGATTCATCTGTTTTGTTTTTATCAGATTATCAGCCTTGGTTTAGTAGTAGCTCCACCTCCAAATCAGCCGTACTGCAGAGACTTGAGCACATAAGCTAGGCTGTACTGAGGGAGTGTTGTATTGTCTGATGTACCATCTTTCAGATAAGTTGGCTGCTTCCCTGCCCCACTCAGGTGGATGCAAAAGATCCCATGACAACACTTATCCATCAACCACCACAATTTAAAAACAGATTAGCTGGTCATTTATTTCATTGTTGTTTGTGGAACCCTGTTGTATGCAGATTGGCTGTGAGGCAGTTGGGAAGATTCTGAGTCCATGAAAGATACTATATAAAGTTCTTCTTTCCCAGGAAGAGGAGCATCTTGCGAAGGACTCAGTATCCACTGGGTCTGGAGTTCAGGGCATGAAGAGAAAAGCTGAGACCCCACTTGGTTCCCCACTGGAACCTGGGCAAGTTCTGGAGAAGGATGAAGATAACAAGGTTAAACTTAAAATCAAAGTAAGGAGCTTCTTTTAAATTGATTACAAATGCACTTTCTGGAAAATAGAGGAACGTTTTATATTAATTGAAATAAAAACAAATAGCTGGAAGCACTCAGCAGGTAAGGCAGAATCTGTGGAGCGAGAAACAGTCACCCTTTCAGATTGATGAGCTTCCATCAAAACTGTAAGGTGTTACAGATGAACAGCTTTCAAGCAAGTACAGAAAAGGAAATGAATAAGAGAGGTCTATGATAGGGTGGAAGGCAGAAGCAATTAAATAATAAGTGGTGCAAGGCAAAAAGAGGGAATAATGAGACAAATGTTGAAACAAAAGATGGGTCGAGAGGAGGTGTAAATGATTTCAGCAGAATAGCAGAGAATGCAGAAAGCAGGGAAAATCTGACTGAGGAGAAAGTGCCCATGGATCAGGAGTGTGGCAGAGGAACTGCAGCTAGACCCCAGGATGTACAGATGTGAACAAATGGGGGATTCCCAACCCAAGCACCAGCTCACACCACCTCTCACCGCCTCTACTCCCAGTGGCTCTGCTGCAGCCATTACCAACACTTGCTGTCTGAGAGAAAATAGAAAATGTAGTTAATTATAAATTTAAACTCTGTGTTGAGGCAGGAAGGCTGTAAAGTGCCTAGTGAGTAGAAAGTGAGATGCTGTTCCATAAAGCTTGCATTGAAACAGTATAGGAGACCGAGGACAGACGTCAGAGCGGGATGAAAAATTAGAGTATCAGAACGACTGGAAGCTCGAGGTCACGTTTACAGACTGAGTGGGTGATCGCTTTGCTGAGTACCTTAATCAGCGATTGGCCTTCTCCAATGTAGGGGAGGACACATTGTGAGCAGTAAATGCAGTATACTAAGTTGGAAGATATACAAATTGCTGTTTCACTGGCAGGAGCGTTTGGGTCCCTGGATGGTGGAAAGGGAGCAAGTAAATAGGCATTTGTTGCCTGGCATGGTGTCGGGAGAAATGGAGTTTTTGTTGGTGAAGCAAGAGTGGGGCAGGGTGTCGTGGAGGGAATGATCAGTTAAGAATGCCGCTTTGTTTCCTTTTGGCAGCTTTCCCACCTAGCTTTGTATGGTCACTGATCCTACTAGTTACAACCTACCAACCTGAAAATGGTTCTACACTCTGTTTTCTGTCCATTAGCCAATCCTCAACCCAAGTTTTAATATATTACCACCAAATTCAAGAGCCCTGATCTTGGCAAAAATCTCTGTGACACCTTATCAAATGTCTTTTGAAAGTTGAAATATACTTCAGCTACTGGTTCACCCTTGTCTACCTCTGCTAGTTAAATGGATTTGTAACACATTATTTCTCTTGCATAAAACCATGTTGATGTTACTTAATCATATGATTTTTCTATGTGCCCTGTCCTGAATAGATTTTAGCATTTTCCCCTAGTACTGATGTCAGGCTAACTGGCCTGTAGGAAGGGATGAGTCAGAGACAGTAAGGCTGGGGTGGAAGTTAACTTGTCACCTTAATTGCATTGTTTGTGCAAGCTGGACAGATCATTACAACAAATGTGTAAAGACTAAGTATTAGCCATTTGTTAACATCTTAAATCCTAACATAGTAAAACTGTGGGTGACATTTCTGCCTTATGAAATAAAAATCTTGGTACTCTAATTTTTATTTTATTTTAGTTTTCTAATTCTCAAGAAGATGAAGAGATTGACATGGATTCTGTTCATGATAGTCAGGCTTTTATTTATCACCAGCTGAACATACTTGAACGACCATCCACTCCAGGTAAGAGAAATCTGAGCAAATTGATAGATTAAATGTGGGAAAACAGAACTGTTGCAGTAAGCTGGTGTATGTTTGTTTGAATGTGTGCATTGTCTGTACCGAATGAGCAGTTCACTCACTGTCGAATTACACACGTGCCTGTGAAACTGAATCCCAGGAAAGAATCAAAACTGTCACGAGCGGAACAAAGAAAAAATAATTACAAGAATTTTAAAAAGCTACATCTGCGAATTAAATATAGAGTCAATGGATTTTGCAATAATATTTCACTTTGCTGAATGAAGCTCACTGCTCATTCAAATTGTCTTTTGAGGTCAACATATAATTGGCAAAACATATTTGTGTTTTATTTCAATATCAGTTGTCTTTAGAACAAGATCTTGAGCAGCTAGTATTTATAGTATTTTTAGAGTGAGAGTGAAGTACCTTGCCAATAATTAATACCTCAGTTGAATATTTACTTTTATTCATTTTAAATGACTTCACCCTCTCCCATCATCCCCACCCAGCACTGTGCATTGTAGACCAGCTGAAAAGTTCAGTAGGCTACTGAAGTTGCTGTTAAACCAGTCACAGGAAGATATATGGAAACAGATAGGTTGACATTTCCTGATTTAACTCCCCTTATTCAAACTTCATTCCCAAAAACTGAGAAAGCAGAGGACTCGAACAATGTCCCTTTGAAATTTTGCTCTACGCAGTAGTCATTTAAATGTGGTCTTCCTCAAATGCATAAAGCATACTTTAACTAGACAACACCTGTGTGTGTGTATATATCTGTGGCTTGTATGTGAATCTATGTACATTACATATGTGAGTGTAATGCATATACAAATACATGAACTTGCATATATTTGTGTTCGTGTATGTATGTGTAATGCACGTAAATAGGAAGCAATTTGGGTAAAAAAGAAGTTTAATTGTGCACTCTTTTCATAGGTAAAGAAACACCAGCCATAGAAAATGCCATGATTTCCATGCCAGCTACTCCACTTCCTTCACTTGGCAAAGAGTCCAGCTCATCAAGACATGGGGAGCATCATCATCACCACCATCATGAACACAAAAAAAAGAAGAAAAAGCATAAACACAAGCATAAGCATAAACACAAACACGATGGGAAAGACAAAGAAAAAGACCTGTTTACTTTTACAAGCAGCCCCGCTAGTGGGCGGTCTCTAAACTCTCCATCAATTTCAGACTGAATTATATGGTGAGCCATCTAAGCAGTCCAGTATATCAAACATTTTCAAGAGTAAAGGACTAAATGTGAAGCAACAGGACTACTACTGCCCCGTTTTTTTGCCCAAACTGCTGTTCACTGAGCAAGTAACCAAAACTCTTAGTGTTTAACCTACATGTACAAATGCAATATGAGCCTCATTCCACTTGTGTCATATGTTTAGTTGGCTTCAATTGACAACTACTAGTTTCTCCAAACTGACACTCCTTGCTTTTTGAAACTGTTCAAAATTAGCTCTCCCGCCCCCCCCCCCCACCCCCCTCCCCTCCCCATGCCACCTGCCTCCCCCCCCCCCCCGCCCCCTCCAGTTATTCTGTGTAAGCCTATCTCTCTAACACTTCTGCTGGTCTAGCAGGGCCCTGCTGTACATCACACTCTATATCAGCTTTTAAGCCTGACCAAAATTTGTTGTTAGGTGAGGGGAGGACAATAATAGTTCACAGTAAAACCTTGTATATATTGAATGTAAACAAAAAGTTAGGACCTGAAAACCCTGAGAGTCAACTCTGCCAATGCAGATGGGCCTCTTGGGTGCAAGTACAGCTAAAGCTCTTGCGTGGAATTCCTGAGGTAGCCCAGGATGTCTCCAAATATGCAAATTTGATGGAGAATGGATGGGAGGAGAACAGAACTAGGAAAAGGAGTGAAGATATGGAGTGGAATCCAGGTGGACCCAGGTTGTATTGCGTTTTCTGATTTCCCCGTAGGACAGTATCCCAGTTCTGCAGTGGGGCCTCCTGAATTTTGGGCCCTAAGTCGTCATTGTCCACTAAGGTTTTAAAGGGACACCTAATGACCCCTCATCCTCCATGATTTAGTTGAAGGTTGTTTTTAAAAAAAAAAAAGTTCACAGTTTGCTACCAGCTTATTTTGTCTTTAGTTGGTAGTTCAATTTCATTACAAATTTCATTTGTGATATCCTGTTAACTAATGATGGCACTGATTATTTTACTTGCACCAAAGGACTTATGGTACAAGGCATTTTAATAGTAAATGATTGTATTGCATTTACTCTGGTTTTATAATAACACTGTTGGGTCTATGTAATAACATTTTGTGTCTTTAGTGATTATGGCATCTGTTGTAAAAGTAAGTCAGTTTTCTTTTTCCTCATTGGCTAAATGTCTTTTTTCCCTCATTAGGTTTGTGTTTTTCTTATTTATAACAGTTTTTTTTCAACATTTGTTCATGAATCATATTGCACAAACCATTCTTGAAAATTTGAATTTTCTCTCCAATCATATTCCTCAAAAAAGTCCCTCAGTCACAGTACAGCAAAAAAAAAACTGCCTAATCACATCACAGCAAAAAGGATTCTCCCACACTACAGCCATAGTGATTAGTTTCTCACCCACCATATTATACTGTCTTTCTGCCCTCTTACATAAAGGCCACAAATCCAAACTTACCTGAACATACTGCATTTACAATAAAAATAAACAAGCCACATTGCAAGGCTCCCTGTTAGGACCCTTGGACACTCTCTTGCCTTCAATTTGACTACCAGGCTGGACTGCCACTTGTAGCCTGTAGTTCTCAAGCAACCCGGACTATGAGTTCTAGCTTGCACTGTGCCAATTCGACATATATTCCCTGAAGATGAATAGGCTGTGGAATTTAGTGAGTTACAATAGAAGAGATTGTAAGTATCTGCATAACCCCTTACTGCAGGACTGTCAGAATTTGTTACTTGACAACAGGCTCTAAACTACACATGAGCAACCATGGAGTTCCAGTAAATTAAAAGTATTTTTCATTTTTGTATAGCCAGTCGTTATTGAGTTACTGTTGTGTTTTAATATAACTGATAATAGAATTGCTTAATCTCTACATTATAATATTTTACATAGCGCTCTGCTGATTTAATTCTAGATTTACTGAGTAGTGCATTTAAAATACTATGAATCAGTGAGTTTCTATTTATTGGTATCTCAGCACTAAAGGCATCTTCCAGGTAGACCTAGGAAAGGCAGAAGCTACAACCTTTCACAGATTTCTGTTTAGCAATATACCTAACTTTGTAATCATTTCCTTGTACTGAGATCTTTTGGAAATGTTAATAAACTAGAGGATTCAGTGTATAATTTTAAGAAACTAGTGCATTTATTTAGTACATTACTACACAGCTGCTTTTGAGATGGGTGATAGAACTCATGCAGGAAATGTAATTAATCAGAAAATCTGATTTTTTTAAAAACTGGTTTTCATACTTGTGCCTATAGATGTAGGGCATACAAGTTGTGAATGTTACGTGAATTTCATTTTGAAAATGTATGTACTTTCCAGTTTATAATTCTATTTAATGCTCCTACAAAAATCAAGTATTGTTTCAAAACTAGTTTTTTTTTTTAAATTCTGATATTTGGTGCAACAGTTTTTCATTGTTATTTCTGTAATGTTGATACAATTGATACAAAACTAATTTAAAAATCGAGGACATCAATGTAACATATTTCTAATCTGATTATTGTACAAGATTATAGACAGATTATCCTATAATAGTTTGTGACCAAGGATTAAAACCATGTTACTTTTTTGCTGTATTTGTAGACACGTCACTTGAAAAATAATCTGATTTAGAAAGTATTGCATAAAAGATCCTGTAAGCTTTACAAAGCTGTGTCCTTCATCAATTTATGATTAAAGTTGAACTGCTAAATCTTCAGGTTTCAGAATTTGTCCTATATTTAGTTAGAAAATAAGGATGCATTAGTTCAAAATTACTACTTTCTGGGCTGGTACCAGATCTTAAAAAGGCAGCAAAAATTGTGCCTTTATTGAAAAAAAGAAGGAAAGTACTGTGACAAAATAGCCTGAGATTTAGCATGGCTTCTTCCATTGTGATACAAAAATTGCAAGAAATGCACGCTTTAGTTTATTTTGATACGACTGATTTTAGTTTTATTTCAGCAAAATGTTCAAAGGATGGCTCATGCCAAATACTGACATTTGTGGATTTCTTCAAACGTGTGTTTAACAGTTTTATTTTTTAAATAAATTAATACAGTTATTTAAACTTGTTTCACCTTGATCTTTTTCTGGATTTTTCTTCTTAGCCTTACTGGTTCAAATTAGACAGTAACGTTTGTGGATTAGTAGTCAAGCCAAATAGCTTCCATGGACTGAAAAACATAATTTGCATAATGCATAGTTTAGCTCAGCAATCATGTCTTAGTAGTTTGCTTTCTTGAGAAATCTGTTAAAAGTTTAATAACTGTTGTAAAATCTATGTTGCCGTTGATGCTGTATGCTTATTCTTTTACTGGTTAATAAATTTGTTCAACAGTTGAAACCGAGCTTGCAGTGTTGTGTTCTGTTGCTTCTGAACTCAAGGAAGATCATGTTAGGGTACATGATAAAACCAATAAACCAAAATAAAAGTGGATGGTTGTTGCAATCTCTGGTAATGCAACAGATTTACCTCGATAACTGAGCAAATGACAAAACTCTCTGACATGGGGAGACAGGTTTATCTGCAGAAGTGATCTGAGAATCTAACCCAAAAGAAAATCTGAATAAAAGACAGCTTTTTTTTTAAATGAGTAAAACCAAATTACTACTGAATTGAGAAGAACAGCAGAAAAGTTTAAAAGGACATAAGTGAGGAAGCAGACAGGATGCTGACACAAGCAGTTTAACATAAGGAAGTATGAAGTGGTACGCTTTGGATACAAGAATGGCAGATGGGAGGGTAATTGAATGGGGAAATGGTATTGGCAAGATGGAAAATTCATGGATCAAGATACGTAAATCATTAAATGCTTCCTTGCAGGCGCATAAAGCAGTCTGAAAGGCTAATGGGAGGTCAACAATCTGCACTTGTCTGCTTTCATTAATGTAGAAAAGCATCCCTAAATACGAGAACAGTGAGGAAAATATGGGCATTGAGCTAAAGCAGGGGATGATTGGAGGGGTGACTAAGGCTTGGTCAAAGAGGTGGATTTTAAGGAGGAAGAAGGAATTGGAAGGGCTTTGGGGTGAATTCTAGAGAGTAGGACCTAGGTTACTGAAGGCAGAGCTGCCAATGGTGGGCCGAAAGCAAGGCAGGATGTACAAAGGACTGGAGTCCGAGGAGCAGCAGAGGTTGTAGGGCTGGAAAAAGTTCTTAGAGAGGGAGGGTAAGGCTATGAAGGGATTTGAACATGAGAATGGAAATTTCACATTTGTGACATTGGGGTACTGAGCCAGAGTAGATCAGCAAGAATGGGGATTGAGTGAGATGTAGTGTATGGAGGATGATAGGCTGGCCAGGAGAATGTTGATTTAGTTGAGAGATGACAATTGCTTGAATGAGTGTTTCAATGGCAGATGTGCTGAGGTACAGGCAGTGTTGGAGGTGGAAGTGGATGGTATTGTAATGGAGAGAATATGGATTGAACAGGATAATGAAGTTGCAAAAAGCCAAGTTCAGTCTGAGACAGTGGCCAGGGAGGGGAATGAAGCCTATAACAAGGGTCGCATTCTTCACAGGTTTAGCATATAAAAGCAAGGAAGTGCTACCTTAGTCATAGAGTGCTGGTCTGACCTTTGTGATGGATTGTTAACGCCAATATGGAAACTATATATTGACCGTGATTTGTCTTAATTCATGTTTAATTTGTGTTGATTTTGGTATGTTAGGGTAAAAGTTATAAAAATTTGGGCGGCGCAGTGGTTAGCACCGCAGCCTCACAGCTCCAGCGACCCTGGTTCAGTTCTGGGTACTGCCTGTGCAGAGTTTGCAAGTTCTCCCTGTGACCGCGTGGGTTTCCGCCGGGTGTTCCGGTTTCCTCCCACAGCCAAAGACTTGCAGGATTGATAGGTAAATTGGCCAATGTAAATTGCCCCTAGTGTAGGTAGGTGGTAGGAGAATTGAGGGAAGGTGGGGATGTGGTAGGGAATATGGGATTAATGTAGGATTAGTACAAATAGGTGGTTGTTGGTCGGCACAGACTTGGTGGGCTGAAGGGCCTGTTTCAGTGCTGTTTCACTCTATGACTATGAAAAGTGAATACTTGTCCATTTGCTTTTCTTCATTGGGGTTATGCGGTTCATTTGGTTTGTTGATCTCCACGGGGATTATAAAATTGGGGGCTCATCTTGGATCAACACAAATTAGGCTATGAAATGGGTTCACAAATTTTCCAGAGTTTAAGCAAACAGTATTTCACATTTACTTTTGCTGTATTCAATGGGAAATCAATATGGGTACTTTTGCTCAGGCCTCTGTGGAAGGAGAGCCTTGGAACTGTTGACAAAAGTTAATTTGATTGCTGTAGCAGAGCATGTGGGTGTCAGTGCAAGTCCAGGAACTAAGAAAGCAGAGATCATCCAAGAATTGGCTTGTCACTTGAAGCTTGAAAAAGTAAAATATGTTTCTGCTAGCATTCAAGTAGAATTAGCCAAAATTGAAACAGAGGATGAAATTCAAAAAGGGAGAGGGAGAGGTTAGCAAGCGAAAGATAAATTAAAAAACTTGATTTAGAATGAAAAAAGGAAAATCTAGAAAGGGAGAAATTAAAATTCGAGAGGAAAGCTCAAAGTCTGTGCACATGCATTGGAGATGAAAGTTGAGGACCCAGAACAAGCTCCTCGTAGTTCTGATTTGGCAAAGAATAATCACTTGGTATGTAAATTTAGTGAGGAAGTCGAAATGTACTTTGTCATTTGAGAAAATTGCCATGAATCTGAATTGGCCTAAGTCATCCTTGGCAATGCTCCTACAGAGTGTTTTCGTAGTAAAGCTTTGGAGGTGTCATCTCTTTCAGCAGAGCACTCACGAGAATACGATAGAATAAAAACTGCTTTTCTCAATGCCTATGAGTTGGTACCAGAGGCCTACAGACAGAAATTCAGAAGTTTAAAAAGGAACTAGAGCCAGACATGTGGAATTTGCTAGAGAGAGGGAAATGATGTTTGATAGGTGGTACAGATCTATGAAGGTTGCACAAGAGTTTGAGTGCCTTCGGGAAGTGATTCTGATGGAAGGATTCAAAAATAATGTTCCTTTGGGAATAGGGTCCTACCTGGAAGAACATTAAGTTTGTAAAATAACGGAAGGCACAGTAGTGGCAGATGATTATGAATTGATTCACAAGAGCAGTTGTCACAGGCCCCAATTTGGAACCTTTCAGAGAAATTGGAGAGCTGGGAAGTTTGATAATGAAGAGTGATCTGGTTCTATTGAGAAAGTTGGCAAAGGTAAAGACATGGGTACACCTCAAGTTAAATAGAAAATCCAGAGGACAAGTTTGGTTCATGTGTATAGTCAGATGGTGTCCCCCCAGGAAATACTGTCCTAAAGGGCAATGTTCACAATAAGCAGATAATTTCTCCAACATTCAGTGGTAGAGTGAATCAGGTTGCAGGAAACTAGAAGTTTTCTGTGTGAGGAAGAAGTATCCCCACTTCTGTGGTGAGGCAAGCAAGTCAGCTGTTAACCTTAGAGATGCAGGGATGGTACAGTCGCTGATGCTGGCAGGTGACGAACTTTTCCCCTGTTGTTCGCTGAATGCAAAGATGTTAGTTCAGGGTATTGATGGGACCTATTTACCCATTCCCTTATATAGTGTTGATTTGAAATGTGACTTACACTGGTTTCCATTGGTGTCATTCCGAGTTTGCCTATTGAAGGTGTGGATGTTTTGCCAGGTAATGACTTGGTTAGGGATAAGGTATTGGTGTTTCCAGTGATTTGGGGGAAGCTAGCTGAGGCTGCTGAAACTGAGGTTTTGCAGAAAGAATTTCCCAGACAATTCCTGGATTGTGTTGTGACTAGGTCCCCTGTTGTGGTGTTACTTTAAGGGGCGTAACTAAAACAGCTGTCCATCACCAGACAGGATGTGATCTCTAGTCAGTTGTTGGAAGCAGCTCCAGGGATAAGACGTGTTACCCCTACCTTCCAAGTATTGCTGTACATAAGTTAGCATCTTCAATAAAAGAACCCACCTTTTAGATTCACCAATCTTGTCTGAGTGGTTGGTGTGTTTGTGTTAAGCAAGAGAAATGCAACAGTCCTGGGCTCATAGGGTAAAACAAGATGAGATGGATTTGGTTTGTGAAGGACAATTCGGATATTTGGTTGGCTGAAACCTTTTTCAAGCATTTGAAAGGGAATGTGGGTGTTAAAGGCTCCAAGGTTTAGTTTAGTTTAGTTTAGAGATACAGCACTTAAACAGGCCCTTCGGCCCACCGAGTCTGTGCCGACCATGAACAACCCATTTATACTAATCCTACACTTATCCCGTATTTTTATCACATCCCCACCGATCCCTATATATTTCCCTACCACCTACCTATGCTAGGGCCAATTTATAATGGCCAATTAACCTATCAACCTGCAAGTCTTTGGCATGTGGGAGGAAACCGGAGCACCCGGAGGAAACCCACGCAGACACAGGGAGAACTTGCAAACTCCGCACAGGCAGTACCCAGAATCGAACCCGGGTCCCTGGAGCTGTGAGGCTGCAGTGCTAACCGCTGCGCCACTGTGCCGCCCGTTAACAGAGGTGAACTGTGTAGCACATCTTCCTTGATTGAGGCACAACAGGCGGACCCTGATTTAAGGAGCTTGTCTTAGACGGTGTGTTCTGAGGCAGAGGCTGGAAATGTTCCTGAGTGTTATTATGTCAAGAATGACATTTTGATGAGGAGGTGAAGACCTCCCCAGAGGCCTGCTGATGAGGATTAGGCTGTAGTCCATCAAATTGTTATTCCTCCTTGCTACTGCAGTGAAATTTTGAAAATTGCCATGAGATTCTAGTCACAGGTCATTTGGGTATTCGGAAGACTCAGGCTAGGGTAATTGTGCATTTTTACTGGCCAAAGCTGTATAAGGATGTGGTTGACTTCTGTGAGACATGTCAGATTTTTGGAAAGCCATACATGATAGTGAATATATCTGCTGCACGTGATGAACCAGATGAAGAGTCTGAGACTGAGAGTTCTCAGATTGAGCCTCCTGCAGTGAAGCTGGCGAATGCAGAGCTATTGGAGCATCTGGATGAGGTACTACACCATCTATCTGAGCAACCGAGGAAAGACACAATTGACCTATTGAAGGAATATATGCCTGTATGTGCAGATAAGCCAGGTCATACATCTTTGGTTATTCATGAGGTTGATATAAGGGAAGCTAAACCAATTAAACATAACCCCTACAGACTCAATCCCAGCAAATTGACCAAAGTCATGTTAGGTAATGATATAATTGAACCCAGTCAAAGTAGTTGGAGTTCTCCTGTTGTTTTGGTACCAAAACCAGACGCTTCTCAAAGATTCTGTATTAATTACCGAAAAGTTAATGTGGTAGCTAATATGGACTCTTATCCGATCCCAAGGCTCGAGGATTGTATTGATAGGGTGGGGAACTCGCCTTTGTTAGCAATATTGACTTGCTTAAAGGATATTGGCAAGTCTCCTTGACCGACCAAGCCAAAGAAGTTTCTGCTTTTGTGACACCAGATGGTCTGTTCCAGTATAAATTCATGTCATTTCAAAAATTGACCAATCAGGTGATTGCTGAATTGAGTAATTGTGTTGTGAACATCAATGACCTTTTGGTGTACAACGACACTTGGAGTGTTATGTCAGACATTTGAGAGCCGTATTTGACAGGCTGGCCAAAGCTAACCTTGTCATAAATCTGGCAAAGAGCGAGTTTGCCAAGGTCCAAGCCACTTATTTAGGACATATGGGTCAAGGTCAAGTGCTCCCACTAGAGACTAAGGTTCAAGCGATAATTGACATTCCTGTAGCCAAAACAAAGAAAGAAGTGTTACGATTTCTGGGTGTTTGTAAGCTTTATAGGAAATTTGCCCCTAATTTCAGCACAGTAGTCATCCCATTGATGAATTTGTTAAAGAAAAACATAAGTCAGAGTCATACCAAATGGCATTTGTGAAATTAAAAAGGCCATTTTGGCAAAGAAACCAGTTTTTGCAACCCCAGATTTTAGTAAGCTATTCAAGGTGGCTATCGCACCAGTGATGTAGAGGTAGGAGTGGTGCTGCTCCACGATGATGATGATGATGATGGTATGGAACGGCCCGTTAGCTACTTTTCTAGGAAGCTTAATAAGTATCAAAGGAAATACTCAGCTATCGAGAAAGAAGCTTAAAGTCTTGTACTGGCTCTACAACAGTTTGAGGTAGATGTAACCAACAGTCAGGGGGAAATACTATCTATACAGACAACTACCCACTTGTGTTTCTAATAAAGTTCAGAACTAAGAACCTCAGTGTGTTTTTCTGGAATTTGATTGCACAGCCATTTACACCAAAAAATGTGTATGTTGCAGGGAAAAGCAATGTAATTGCTAATGCTCGGTCCAGGGTTTAAAGAGGGGGTATAAGAGAGAAGAGTTATGATAATTTTATGATGTTTGAATTCTGTTAATCCTAATTGCCACAGTTACTTGGTATGGTTATTGGTTAAGGTCTTATGATTTTGTAAATAGGATATATAATTGTGGAATATGAAAATGTTACCTGTATATTATGCAATAAACTATTTGTTAAAATGTTTATGATCTTAAGAACTTGCTGTATTTTTAAACTGTTGTAAAGAAAACTTTACTATGGTAAAGCTTTCTTTTTCTCAAGGGTGGAGGGGATGTACGATGGAGTCTGTGGTCTGCAAGACCAGTAGAGGAGCATGTGCAAACTGTTATTGGAACAGATGGCTTGCTGAATTCTGTTAGGTGCACTGACTCTGGTTTCAAAGCTTTTTTTGAGACAGTCCCTAACTTAAAAGTGAAACTAATAACTTTGGGGTTCTGGGGAGACAGAACTGGTTGGTGCAGATAAGAAACAGAGTCATTTGACCAGAGGCATGCGACTAGAGCTATCCAAGCTCAGATTACAAGATTGGGGAGTTTAAGCAGGCTGCAGGCAGTGTTGCAGAGTTTGTTTTTTCAGACAATCTGCAGAGAATGTAAACTGATTCTGGGAGCTGACCATTGGAAAATACAAGTTGCTACAGCTATTTTCGGTGACTTAAAGAGTCTACACCATCAAGGCTGTCGTGAGCCGAGCTAAGGAGGTTTGGGAGCAGTGCACCATTTTTGATGGAGACTGTACCCGTGGAGTTCAGGATTGCAGGGGAACTGCTATCAGATGAAGATTGGCGGCTGCATCTTGGAAGACAGGATCTGGAGATCTACCTGAAAAAGTTCAGAATTTTGAAGAACTTTGTGGCTGTAATTGGTGCCAAATTTGCTGCTCAGCAAATCCATGAGATCTATCTTTGTTCTATCTGATAGTTAACATGCAATTTGGAAAATATATATGGACTGTGATTTGTCTGTTAATTCATGTTTAATTTATATTGGGTTTGGATTGATTGTTAGAATAAAAGTTGTAAAAGTGAAATCTTGTCCTTCTGGGTTTTTTTATTGGGGTCATTCAGTAAATTTAGTCCTTTTAGTTTGTTGATCTCCATGGGGATCATAACACCTTATTTGAAGTGCAGCATCCAGTTTTGGGAATTCTACCTGAGGAAGAACATTATGATCTTGAAAGTTCAGCAATAAGCTCATCAATCTTAAGAGCCTCATTCAGTAGAGGAGTTAAGCTATTGCCATCTTATTTTTGAAATGAGAACATAAAGTGCTGGAAATACTCAGCAGGTCTGGCAGCATCTGTGTAGAGAGAAACAGTTAACGCTTCAGGTCTGTGACTCTTCATCAGAACTGGCAAAAGTTCCAAATCAGGGCTTAATGTGGCAGGGCAAGCAACAATAAAGTTACATAGAAATCTACAGCACAGAAGCAGGTTATTTGTCCAAACCTTTTTAAGTTCATGTGGTTTATACTTTACACAAGCTTTCTTATGTTCTAATTACCTATTCCCGCTGTGCACCCATATCCCTGTATTCTCTTTTCCCTCATGTATGCAAGGGAGTTTGGACAGCCGTACAAATTGAATTTTGTTCTCACCCTGTGATTTATTTTTGGTAGAGTCAAGAACTTTTGTTCCAACATTTCACTTCGCATTTGCATCGTTTACTATGCCTGACTCCTTCAGTCAGCCATGCAAAATTGTTTTTTTACTGGATGTTATCCCCTTTCCTGGATTCAAAGCTTCTGTATTTTTTCCTATTTGCTCCCAATAACCCACAAGAGGTAAACTGTCTGGAAATTGTTGGCGAGGTGCAGCACAGAATTTTTGACCAAAGGCAGAAAGCTAGATTTACCTCCTGTTGTGTTCTTTTGGGTGGTAAGTCAGTACGTTGCAATTTGACTGCTTTGACAGTTTTGAAAAGGCGACTTCTGGATTTAATTGTTTATATTCTATGCAGTGTGTTTCTAGGACTGACTGAAGCAGGATAAGGTTGCACAGAAATTTTCTTACACCACAAAGCAATTTGAATCCTTGAACCTGGTTCAGTGGTGCTTTCTAACAGACTGTTTTTTTGGTCGGTCTTGATGTGACTCTCTTTTATTACAGGGCATCAGGAGCTAGTGTGACTGATGTCCGCAGACTCTTGCAATGCAATGCATGTTTGTATATGTTTTATATTTTCTTAAAACACAACAGTATATCACCAGGGAGATAGTGGATCATCACTGAAAACTTAAGTACGATCTGCAAGTTTTACTAAATGGGGAAAATGTGATTGTTTCACAGGTGTTGGAATTTTTCCCTTGGCCACATGATTCCCAGATGTGCTCCACAGAGCACACTTTGCAGCTGCTGGTTTATTTATTTTTATCTAACAAGTGTTGTAGTCGTCTAGGTTACTGTGGCTGTTGTGGTCTTGATTTTTTGTAAGGCTTTACTTCTATGTTTGTCTAAAGCTGTGCCATTTTGATTTGAAGTTGGGAAAGTTGGAAAGACTCTAGAATTATTGGAAATGTGAAATATTATATCAATGTATAGACTAGAAATCTTGTAAAATAGAGAATCTCAATATAGATAAGTGCATTGGTCAAGTTCAGAAGGTCCTTCTGGTTGTCTCATTGCATGGAAGAAGCAGTATTGACAAGGTTACACCACAGTTGCCTGAGAACCTTGAGGCAAAAATGTACATATCTCACCTTCACTCTTTTCAAAAGGGATATGTCCTTATGAGGCTCATTATTATCAGGGAGTTCTCAGCTTCAGGCCATTTTGCTATTTCATGTATTTAAATATGATTGCAACCATGTAAAAACCTAACAAAAGCTACAGTTGTAATGAATATCCTGTCTTCCAGATCTCTTCCTCACCTTCTTTTGTTACAACCCATACAACCATACGAATTAGGAGCAGAAGTAGGCCATTCGACCCGTCGAGCCTGCTCCGCCATTCAATAAGATCATGGCTGATCTGTTTGTGTCTCGATTTCCACACTCCTATCTACCCCCAATAATATTTGATTCCTTTTTCTAACAAGAATCTACCTACCTCCACCTTAAAAATATTCAGTGACCCCACCCCTACCAGGATGGTATGTTGTCTCCCTGGTGCTCGGGTCAAGGATGTCACGGAGCGGCTGCAGGACATACTGAAGGGGGTGGGTGAGCAGCCAGAGGTCATGGTACACATTGGTACCAACGACATAGGTAGAAAAAGGGAAGAGGTCCTGCAACAAGAATTTAGGGAGCTAGGTAGCAGATTAAAAAACAGGACCTCAAAGGTTGTAATCTCTGGATTACTCCCAGTTTAGTTTAGAAATAGGAGGATAGAGCAGATGAATGTGTGGCTGAGGAGATGGTGCAGGAGGGAGGGCTTTAGTTTCCTGGATCACTGGGTCTGTTTCTGGCAAAGGTGGGACCTGTACAAGTTGGATGGGTTGCACCTGAACCGGAATGGGACAAGCATCCTTGCTGGGAGATTTGCTAGTTCTGTTGTGGTGGGGGGGGGGTGGGGGGGTTTAAACTAATTTGGCAGGGGGATGGGATACAGAGTGGAGGTACAGTAGGGGGTTATATAGAACAGAAAGTGTGTCTGCCTGGAAGGCAGAGCAAATATAGACCTGGTAAGGCACAAGGGAAAAATGCAAGGTTGGATTGCATCTATTTCAATGCAAGGAGTCTTACTAGTAAGGCAGATGAATTGAGGGCGTTGATTAGCACATGGGAATATGATATTATTGCTATCACAGAGACATGGTTGAGGGAGGGACAGGACTGGCAGCTCAATATTCCAAGGTATAGAATCTTCAGGCGCGACAGGGGAGGGGATAAAAGAGGAGGTGGCATTGCACTGTTGATCAAGGAGTCAATTACTGCAGTAAGGAGGGATGATATCTTAGAAGGTTCCTCAAATGAGGCCATTTAGGTAGAACTTAAAAACAAAAAGGGGGCAATCACTTGGCTGGGTGTCTACTACAGGCGTCCAAACAATCAGGAAGAGATAGAGGAGCAGATATGTAGGCAAATCTCAGAAAGGTGTAAAAATAATACGGTAATAATATTAGGGGATTTCAACTTCCCCAATATTAACTGGGATAGTCTTAGTGCAAAAGGCTTAAAAGGGGCAGAATTTTAAAAATGCATACAGGAGAGCTTTTTGAGCCAGTATGTAGAAAGTCCTACAAGGGACGGGGCAGTACTGGACCTAATCCTAGGGAATGAAGCCTGTCACGTGGTAGAAGTGTCAGTGGGGGTGCATTTCAGGGATAGTGAACATAACTCTGTAAGATTTAAGGTAGTTATGGAAAAGGACAAAGATGGACCAGAAATAAAGGTACTGAATTGGGGAAAGGCTGATTTCAATATGATAAAATAGGATCTGGCCAAAGTGGACTGGGAGCAGCTACTTGTAGGAAAGTCTACATCAGACCAGTGGGAGTCATTCAAAGAGGAAATTGTGAGAGTTCAGAGCCGACATGTACTCGTTAAGGTGAAGGGTAGGACCAACAGGCCCAGGGAACCCTGGATGTCAAGGGATATAGAGGATTGGATAAGGAAAAAAAAAAGGAAACTTACGGCAGATCCCAAGCGCTGAAAACAGCGGAGGCACTAAAGGAGTATAGAAAGTATAGGGGGGTACTTAAAAAAGTAATTAGGAGAGCGAAGAGGGGGCATGAAAAAACACTGGCAGACAAGATAAAGGAAAATCCCAAGGTGTTTTATAAGTATATTAAGGGTAAGAGGATAACCAGGAAAAGAGTAGGGCACATTAGGGACCAACGTGGCAATCTTTGTGTGGAGCCAGAGGACATAGGTGAGGTTTTAAATGATTACTTTTCATCGGTGTTCACTATGGAGAAGGACAATGTAGGTGTCGAGATCAGGGAGGGGGATTGTGATATACTTGAACATATTAGCATTGAAAGGGAGGAAATATTAGCTGTTTTTGCGGGCTTCAAAGTGGATAAATCCTCAGGCCCAGATGAGATGTATTCCAGACTGTTATGTGAGGCAAGGGAGGAGATTGCAGGGGCTCTGACACAAATTTTCAAATCCTCTCTTGCCACAGGAGAGGTACCAGAGGACTGGAAGACAATGAATGTGGTACCATTATTTAAGAAGGGTAGCAGGGATAAACCAGGTAATTACAGGCCTATGAGTCTAACATCAGTGGTTGGGAAAATACTGGAAAAAATTCTGAGGGATAGGATTAATTTCCACTTGGAAAGGCAGGGATTAATCAGGGATAGTCAGCACGGCTTTGTTAGGGGGAGATCGTGTCTAACTAACTTGATTGAATTTTTCAAGCAGGTGACTAGATGTGTAGATGAGGGTAAAGCAGTTGATGTAGTATACATGGATTTCAGTAAGGCTTTTGATAAGGTCCCGCATGGGAGATTGGTTAAGAAGGTAAGAGCCCATGGGATCCAGGACAATTTGGCAAATTGGATCCAAAATTGGCTTAATGGCAGGAGGCAGAGGGTGATGGTCGAGGGTTGTTTTTGCGAGTGGAAGCCTGTGACCAGTGGTGCTGGGACCCTTGCTGTTTGTAGTGTACATTAATGATTTAGACGTGAATATAGGAGGTATGATCAGTAAGTTCACAGATGACATGAAAATTGGTGGTGTTGTAAATAGTGAGAAGGAAATCCTTAGATTACAGGGAGATATAGATGGGCTAATAAGATGGGCAGAGCAGTGGCAAATGAAATTTAATCCTGACAAGTGTGAGGTAATGCATTTTGGGAGGACTAACAAGGCAAGGGAATACACAATGGATGGTTGGACCCTAGAAAGTACAGAAAGTCAGAAGGACCTTGGTGTACTTGTCCATAGATCACTGAAGGCAGCAGCACAGGTAGATAAGGTGGTTAGGAAGGCATAAGGGATACTTGCCTTTATTAGCCGAGGCATAGAATATAAGAGCAGGGAGGTTATGATGGAGCTGTATAAAACACTAGTTAGGCCACAGTTGGAGTACTGTGTACAGTTCTGGTCTTCACACTATAGGAATGATGTGATTGCACTGGAGAGGGTGCAGAGGAGATTCACCAGGATGTTGCCTGGGCTGGAGCATTTCAGCTATGAAGAGAGACTGAAAAGGCTAGGGTTGTTTTCCTTGGAGCAGAGAAGGCTGACGGGGGGACATGATTGAGGTATACAAAATTATGAGGGGCATTGATAGGTTAGATAGGAGGGGTCAAGAACCAGGGGGCATAGATTTAGGGTAAGGGGCGGGAGGTTTAGGGGAGATTTGAGGAAACATTTTTTCGCCCAAAGGGTGGTTGGAATCTGGAACACACTGCCTGAAGGGGTGGTAGAAGCAGGAACCCTCACAACATTTAAGAAGTATTTAGATGAGCAGTTGAAATGCCATAGCATACAGGGCTATGGCCCAGGTGCAGGAATATGGGATTAGAATAGTTGGGTGTTGTTTGGCTGGCACAGACACGATGAGCTGTTTCTGTGCTGTATAACTCTATGACTCTATGACCTTCAGCACCTTCTGAGGCAGAGAATTCCAAAGCCACACAACCCTCTGAGAGAAAAAATTTCTCCTCATCTCTGTCCTTAAAGGCTGACCCCTAATTTTAAAACAGTGTCCCCTAGTTCTGGACTCACTCACGAGAGGAAACATCCTTTTCACTTCCACCTTGTCAAGACTGTTCAGGATCTTATATACTTCAACCAAGTCTCCCCTCACTCTTCTAAACTCCAATGAAAACAAGCCCAGTCTGTCCAACCCAAGCAGTACAAGGGGCACAGGCGTGCATTTCCTTTTTGAATCCATCTTTGAATATACTCATGAAGGGGGATGAAATTAATTTCTTTAAGGAAACATGGGCTTCTAACACCTCAAACTGAACAGTGGATGTGAAAAAAAGCCATTGTCTTCTCATAGGGGTCTACCATGTGTACAAACTCACTTGAGTTAGGTGAGGGTTGTTCCAAAAAGATGTTACTTTATCCCTTAGGTCCATAGCCACAACCCACAGAGATAATAGAGCATTTATTTACAATGCATTTCCATTCCAAATTGATTTCAAAACTAGAGTTGATCTCAGGAAGCTGAAGCAATATCTGTGGTCGCAACCACATATAAAGGTAATGACCATCCTGATGACTTCTTTTGCTCAGTTAAGTTCAAAGTGAGCTTAAGAAGCCTAAAAGTGTTATAGTTCTTTTTAAGTATGGTGTCAAAATTTGAGTTTTAAAAAGTGAGTATTTAAGGCAGGCCACTGCTTGGTCAATTTCAGTATCACTTGTTGAAAACTAAATTGCCTTGCCTATTGACATTGTGAAACTACCATCTACATTTGAAAGGAAATATGTTTCTTAATTCATCTGACAATGAAAAATTATACTATTACTGTGCATATTTACTTGATGGTGTTCACAGAAGTTTCCACATCTGTACATCTTAATGAGAAATACATGAAGTAAAAACTGCCAGAATAAGCAAAGGTCCTGGGTTTACCATTAGTGTCTGCAATGTATGCTGAAGCTCACTCAGTTTCCACTTTGCCTTTAAAGAATACTTTTACCAGAGTACAGTGCAGTGGTGTCTTGCCACAGGACAAGTAGACCTGAGTAACTGAGAAAAATGCTCAATTTTACAGAGCACAAGTCAGTGCAAGGCGTTCACTTGTGTAAGTTTTTATTTAAAAGAATAAATGGTAACTAACAGGCAATGGAAGCTAACTTAAAAGGAGTTCAATTTGAATTCCTGTCTGGTTACAGACTCTTTATAAATTAGCAGTACTGGCTTTAGGCAGCTACTAAATTCTTGTTGTAGTGGCCCCTCCTTTCATCTACAAGAAAAAGCAAAATCCAGCACCAAGAAGAAGTAACCTGTAACTCTAATGGATCTGCTCCTACCCTGTACAAGACTGTATGACTGCAGACACTTTGCACATTGATGATTTAAATACTGTATTTTTCTCTGAATTATTCTCCCCTCTTGTTGGGGTATTATAATGAGTTCTTCAGGTTGTCTGATGCAACATAAATGAGATGCATGAAGCACAGTTTGCTGAAGATCTCAAACAGGTTTATTAACAGCTAAACTAGTATGTACAGTACTACCAGTACTACCACCTCCAGGTGCTTACCCATTGTCTCTCGAGACAAGGAGGCCAAAGATTGAAGATCACAGTACAGAACAAACTATGTACAGAACCTTCTTCTAAATGTTACAGTTGCAGAGTGACTCTGCCTTGTAGTCACATGACTGCATCCTGGTACTTAGCTCATTAGCATACTGAGATCTTAAAAAGACATCACTCTTCAGGCAATCAGACAAATCCCCTTACTTGCCAAAGATAAGTCTTGTATGCTACAAGTAAAAACACATAAAATTAGTTATATGGGGTAATGACTATAAGATTTACAGGTATAAGGATGGGGATTGTGAAATTTACAAGTGCAGAGGCTTAAAAGTCCAAATATCGTTTTGGTGGTTTGACAACTCTTGCTCAGAGAAATTGCTTCTCATCTCTTGCTGTTTTTTCTGAAGTTTCTCCTTCTCTGCGTTCGGTTTCTCTCTTGTTCTGCCTTCAGCCTGCTAACATACTCTGTTGCTTTTTTCAAAATGATCACTTTTGAGGTCTTGTCATTCTTGGAAAGTTCCGGCACCTCATCTCGAAGAGCCAATGGGCGATGGTTCAACTCATTCCTCCTCTGCATCTTCAGGGCATTGCATGTCCTTCCCCTCTCCTCATTCTCTGTGTCTGAAAGCCTGGACCTCAGGGTTGGGGACTTGTTGGGGGAGGAGTACTTGGCCTCATGGAGGCACCTGTCCATTCTGGCTCTTTTGTGGTGCTGGCAGCTCTCTAGAACGCAGAGTTGAAGGCACGGCATAGTTGTGCTGTTGCTGGGTTTCCCGACTGAACCGTTTGATGCTGGTCAGCGTCTGTGAGCAGGTTCCGGTCCTTGGAGATTTCCCCCTGGAATGCTCCCCACTGCCAGCCTTTTCTTCTCAGTAGTGACAATGTCAATCTCTTCTGAGTCACTGGAGCGCGAAGAAACACTGACTGTTGACAAAGACCTTTCACCATTTGAGTTTTGATCTTCATTCTCTTGGTGTGGCGTCTCTGAGAAGGGCTGATACTCTCCAAACCAGAACCACTGAGATCCTGGAGGGACTGTGATTCAATGTGAGTACCCTTGGTCTCTTCTGGTGTAATTGGTACCTTGGTGACCTCGTGGATAGTTATCATGTTGAGGTCCTTATACACTGGTAGTCCTGCCACTGCTGGTCCACTCGTGCCTACTAGGTAAAATATCTGTGGTTTCCATGCCAACTTGCCATAGCTGCATTGCATTGTTAGTGTGCCACTGCAAGGGAGGGTGACCCATTGTATGCAGATAACTTTGCAGTTGTCGGTTGTATGATTAATTTCCAACAACTCTGGTACATATCCTTCAGGATTCGGACTGGTTGGATATTTGCACTCGCTTCCATGTCAATCTTAACCCTGAGTGTGTGTTTGCCTACTTTCTTTGGGCACATGATGTTAATGGTAGAAAAAGCTTCCAGTTGTTTGACTTCATCAACACAATGGGCTGAATTTTTCCAGCTTCAAAAATGGTGCGATGCATGTGCGAGATGCACGCCTTGGAGCCGCTGCGATATTTCGCATGGCGACTCATTTACGTGTCTGGGGTGGATCTCCCGCCCCTGATAACTTAGAGAAGGCTGTGCTTTGTCCCTTGCAATGGCATCCAGTGCCACTGTGCAGATGCGTGCCATTTTTAAAGGGCTTCATGCCCTTCAAAAATATTTAAATTTTTAAAGTGACAGTTACTAAAAAATTAAAATTAAAATTTAATGTTCCAATCACTTCTCCCGCCCACCCCACCCACAATGGCTAATCCGTTTACTAATAGCCCTCTCCCTCCAAAAAAGCTTTTCTTCCCATCCCAAACTTTCCCTCCTGCCCTTTATTAACTTTGACCTTCAACCCCTTCCCACCATCCCCTCAACCAATAGCAAGAGTTTACACTGCTCCCCCCCCATCCCCACTCTGAAAACTTCACTCCTTCCCACTCTGAACAGAGCACTACCAGTGTTCCGCCTCAGATCTCCAAATGGAGATCCGAAGGGGCGGGAGTTCTGGCAACTTGACGGAATATCGGCGTGGGATGGCTGTCTTAACGAGGTAAGTAACTATGCATTAATTAACATTTATTTAAATATTTAAATTACATTTCCATCATTGAGTGGCGGGGGTGGGTGGGGGTGGGGTGGGGGGGGTGCCACCACGAAGCCTCGCTGCCACCGGTACTATGGGACGGGGCCTTCCTGGCGTCAAGGCCCGTGGCAGGCCTTTCCTAGAGGTATTTTCCGGGGCCCCCCACCATGACCCCGACGTCGGGGGGCTGGTAAAATCCAGTCCCATGTGTCAGATTCACAATGTGAAATGCCTGCTAATCTAGGTCTTGTCTCAGGTCTGTTCCACTGTGGACTTTGTGTATCGGCTTGCAATGACACAGGTCTCTGGAGCTCCCCTTGCTGCTGTTGCCCTGTTGTTGCACCTGTCTTCTGTTTGCTTGTCTCCTACTGTGACATCTGGCTGCGTCTTTGTAGCCAGATTTCTTGCATAGGTGGGCCCAGTGTCCTTTGTTAATGTTACCAGTGTTACCAGACGCCTTACAGAGATCCTAAAATGCAGGACAACTTCACCGTGAATGGGACAAACCACACTTACTACACAGCTGGCTTGCTCTTTTCGACCTGGTTATCATGCTGATACTGTTGGCTGCACCTAGTGCTTGCAGATGCTGTTGTCCAGCTACAATGGCTTCATATTTCCTGCTATCTTCTAGCAGTGCATCAATGCTGTGCCCTTTCTTTTTCCTCAAGAGGTCTTTCTGAAATGCTTCAATAGGTGTTGAGACAACCACCAACTCCATTAGTCGCTTCAACAGCTCAGTTTCTGAAAAATCACATTCGTTGTCCTTACTACGGCATCTATTGGTGAACTGATCTATTGATTTCAATGGCTGTTGCCTGTACGACATCAATTCCAGGCAGTGGATTCTAAAATCCACTCTTAATCAAAGCTGATCTTCTAACACTTTCCATAACTTTGTAGGTTCCTTCTGTTCCTCTTCAAATAAGACAGAGGTATTGATTCTATGTAATCCCTCATTTCCAACTGCTATCAGTATTTTAGAGCTTGCTTCTCTGGTTCTACAACTGTTTGGTCTGTGAAACATAACTGGATTCTTTGTTTGAAAAGTTTGAACACAGATAGGGTATCAATGGCCTTCCAGTCCATGCTGGGAAATTTGGTATCCATCTTTCTGCTGTTCTTTTGCTTAAAACTTGTTTTAAGACTTGTTCTGTGACTCTGTGCTGTTTCCCCTTTAAGAGATTCTCTGTTATTTAGACTAGCTGCTTGGATGGAGGGGAGCAGGTGCTTGACAGTGTTCTGCTTTTATTTTGCTTGCAGCACTTAAGATTTTTTTGCTAGCGTTTGTTTATGTTCTTCATGCTTGAGTGGTTTAATGGTTTTTTATAGCTGTGCCTGCGTGAATAGAGACTCTGCTTCATGCCTGAGTGGGTTTAATGATTTTTTTAACTTTGGGTGCATGAATGGAGACTCTGCAGTGTTCAAGGTCTCCCCATGCTTTTTGCTATTGCACGCCTCCTGTAATGGCTCCAGCCTCAATCAGCCTGGGAGAGGAATTGGTCTTCCTCATTTTTTTTCTCTCCCATGGAGCCTTTGAAAAAATATCAATCTTTTAGCACGTCAAAGCTTGTTTTTTTTAAAAGGGGATTCCTCAACTGTCAGTGCAATGACTCACCCAATTGCAGGAATTTACTTGCAGCCTAACATTCTGAGCTCTGTCTGCTACAGCTGGAGGTAAATCCTTTCTTTTTTCCACTTTGTGGCCAGTATTTCTTTTGAACTTTCTCTCTAGTGGCTGTAGGAAGGGTCGTTTCAAACTTAGATCTTGTGTTTTCACCACACTGCCACCATATAATGAGTTCTTTATGTTGTCTGATGCAACATAAATAAGATGCATGGAGTCCAGTTTGCTGAAGATCTCAAACAGATTTATTCACAGTTAAACTAGTATGTACAGTGCAGCGCAAACTATTTACAGAACCTTCCTCTAGGTATTACAATTGCAGAGTGACTCTGGCTTGTAGTCATGTAACTGCATCCTGGTACTTAGCTTATTAGCATACTGAGATCTTAAAGGGACATCACTGTTAAGGCAATTACACAACAGGTATAATCCATGAATGCTAGGTGTCCTTTAATTCTTCACCCAAGTGTATGAACTTGGCCACTGCATTTCAACAGGCTGATCCACCACAGGAAGCATCACAGCTGATCCTAAGTCACTGGATAGCAATTAGGACTAGCAACCCAGGGATGCTGAGGCTAATTGTAACACTCTTTTGCCACCCTGACTCAGGTGAGCTAAATCAGAATGGAAATGAGCCCGAACATGTGATCCTTGTGAATATTCTCAATTGAATGTCTTTGTTCTGGTAATCTTTCAAAGGGCATTAACCAGAAATGCAAGTTTTGTACTCATCACTGTACAGAAATGACCTGAATTGTAATCTCTACTGAAAGAAGATGATGTGTGAGGAGGGAGGTGGTTTCTTTTTCATGCCATTCCCATCAGATAAGCTAGAACTTGTTTCTTTTGTAATTTTTTGGGGTAATTTTTAGATTTTTTAAACTCATTTGTAGCATAAAACCCCAAGGTTGTTTCTACATTCCTTTATCATCTAACTCTTATATTCTTTTATAAAAGCAAAATTCTGCAGATGCTGGAAATCTGAAATAAAAGTAGCAAGTGCTGGAAATACTCAGCAGGAGATGGCAGCATCTGTGGAGAGAGAAACAAAGTTAACATTTCAGGGGTGTGACCTTTCATCAGAACTGTCAAAGGTTAGAAATATAATAGGCTTTGAGCAAGTGAAAGGGGGGGGGACGGGGGTTGGTGGTGGGGTGGCAGAAGAGCAAAAGGGAAGGTGTGTGATTGAGCGGAGGGCAAAAGAGATTAAATAACAAAGATATCATGGAACAAAAGAAAAAGGGTGTGGTAATTGTTGTAGCAAAAGACAAAGCATTTGTCCTGAGAGAGTGTGAATGGCAGAATAATGAAGAGCTCTGTTGAAAGCAAAAACATGAAAAACAAAGTTAAGGCCGGGACGTGGTCTGAAATTGTTAAACTCAATGTTGAGTCCAGAAGGCTGTAAACTACCTATTCAGAACTTCCATCTTTCCTGTTTCAAATGCACCCAGGATTACAGGTATCTCCGATATATACAACATTCCTCGGACTGCTGTTCTTGCCGCATCCTGACATTCACACTCAGTGCCAGGCGCCGCCAAATGTACACACTCGACATCTCTCTCCAGCAGCACCAATTCACCCCATCTCAAAGCTGTCCTGCTCCACAGTTTCATTTCATCCTTCATCTTATCTGACGCTATAACAAAAAACTTTTTCTCCTCTTTTCAGGTGTTAAGGAACGCAAGTTCCAACAACCCCTGGGCACCAACGCACCTCCAGATCTTTCTTCCCATTCACTTCCCTCTGACCCTATCTCTTCTTCTAATCTCACTCCTTGCCGTGTATTCATAATACTCTCTGACCTTCCCTTCTCTGATGCTGAACGATCTGTTCTTAGCAAAGGACTCAGTATTTATCCCATTATGCCCCACCTCAATGAATTTTGCACTTGGCACAACATTGAGCTCTTCTTCTGTCGCCTTCACCTCTGGACTTACTTCTTTGGCCAGGAGTCCTCCCCCTGACAAGCAGACACATTCACCTGCCTCCAGTATTCTCCCTCCACCTGGACCCCTCCCTCTGGCCTCTTACCTGCTCTTGATCTTTTCATTGAGAACTGTCAGTGTGACATCGGCTGTCTCAATTTATCTGCTCTCCTCACTCACTCTAACCTGTCTTTCTCCAAACTTGCTGCACTCCATTTTCTAAGTTCTAAAGCCGACATTGTGATCAAACCCGCTGACAAGGGTGGTGCTTTGTTGTCTGGTGTATCGACCTCTACCTTGCAGAGGCTGAGTGCCAACTCTCAGACACTTCTTCTCACCTCCCCCTGGACCATGACCCCACCACCGAACATCAATCTACTGTCCACAGGACTGTCACTGACCTCATCTCCTCTGGAGATCTTCCCTCTACAGCTTCCCACCTCATAGTCCCACAACCCCGGACAGCCCACTTCTACCTCCTTCCCGAAATTCACAAACAGGACTGTCCTGGTAGACCCATTATTTCAGCCTGTTCCTGCCACACTGAACTTATTTCTTCCTATCTTGTCTCTATTTTTACTCCCCTGGTCCAGGCTCTTCCCACCTACATTTGTGACTCTTCTGACACCCTACGTCATTTCAACAATTTCTAATTTCCTGGCCCTAACTGCCGCCTCTTCACTATGGATATCCAATCTCTCTACACCTCCATCCCCCACCAGGATGGTCTGAGGGCTCTCCGCTTCTTCCTTGAAGAGAAACCCAACCAGTCCCCATCCACCACCACCCTCCTCCGTCTGGCTGAGCTTGTTCTCACAACTCCACTCAACTTCCTCCAAATAAAAGGTGTTGCTATGGGTACCCGCATGGGTCCTAGTTATGCCTGTCTTTTTGTGGGGTATGTTGAACATTCCTTGTTCCAGTGCCAATCAGGGTCCCTCCCTGTCCTCTTTTTCCGGTACATTGATGACTGTATCGGTGCCGTTTCCTGCTGTCGCCCTGAACTGGAAAACGTCATCAACTTTGCTTCCAATTTCCACCCTTCTCTCAACTTAACATGGTCTCTCTCTGAACTCTTCCCTTCCCTTCCTCAGCTTCTCTATCTCCATTTCTGGGGATAGGTTGTCTACTAATATTCACTATAAGCCCACTGACTCCCACAGCTACCTCGATTACACTTCTTCACACCCTGCCTCTTGTAAGGGCTCCATTCCATTCTCTCAGTTTCTCCATCTCCGACGCATCTTTTCTGATAAAGCAACTTTCCACAACAGCGCTTCTGATATGTCTTCCTTTTTCCTCAACCGAGGATTCCCCCACACTGTCATGTCCGACCCAATTCACACACTTCTGCCCTCACCCCTTCCCCTCCTTCCCAGAACTGTGACAAGGTTTCCCTTGTCCTCACTTTCCACCCCACCAGCCTGCACGTTCAAAGTATCATCATCCACCATTTCCGCATCCTGTAGCGTGATGCCACCACCAAACACATCTTCCCTCCCCTCTTCTGAAGGGACCATTCCCTCCAGGACACCCTGGTTCACTCCTCCATCACCCCCAACAGCTCGGCACCTTCCCAAGGCACCTTCCCATGCAATCACAGGAGGTGTAACACCTTCCCTTTTACCTCCTCTCTCCTCACCATCCAAGATCCCAAACACTCATTCCAGGTAAATCAGCAAGTTACTTGTACTTCTTTCAATTTGGTATACTGTATTCGCTGCTCACAGTGTGGTCTCCTCTGCACTGTGGAGACCAAACGCAGATTGGGTGACCGCTGGGTGGAACACCTTCACTCAGTCCGCAAGCGTAACCCCGAGCTTCATGTGGCTTGCCACTTTAATTCACCACCTTGCTCAATGCCCTACATTTCTGTTCTCGGCCTGCTGTAATGTTCCAGTGAAGCTCAACACAAGTTCGAGGAATAGCGCCTCATTTTCCAATTAGCACTTTACAGCCTTCTGGATTCAACAATGAGTTCAACAATTTCAGACCATGTCACGGTCTTAAACTTGTTTTTCATGTTTTTGCTTTCATCCAGAGCTGTTCATTATTCTGTTTATTAATACTCTCTCTGGACAAATGCTTTGTCTTTTACTACTGTTGTTACTACTTGCTTTGCCTTTGTTTCATGACATCTTTGTCATTTAATCTCTTCTGCCTTCTGCCCTATCTACCTCCCCTTTTGTTGTTCTCCCCTGTCCTCCCTTTCACTTGCTCAAAACCTCTTACATTTCTAATCTTTGCCAGTTCTGATGAAAGGTCACAGACCTGAAACATTAACTCTGCTTCTCTGCCCACAGATGCTGCCAGACCTGCTGAGCATTTCCAGCACTTTCTGTTTGTATTTCTTATTTCTTTTGTTTGATTAGCAACCATGTCCTGGGTTATTTTATAATTAAATAGCTGTATAGAAACCCTTTACTCGTTCTATTGAACTGATGACATAATAATAGTTTGTTATATATAAATGAGTTTATCTGAATGTTTAATATCGTTATGAGGTTGTGTGTTTTATTTTGTTTAGCCACAGTTTAAAAGTGGGTGGTGGGCAAGGTCTATGATTTACCCTGCTGAGGTTCCAAAAATCCCATTGTTTGTAAACACTCGAGTCAGTAAAATGCAACTATTATGTCTACCATATAAATCAATGGTTCAAAAACACCTATATTAAAGCATTTAAGTCCATCTGGTTAATTGGCCTTCAAATTAGTCTCAGAATTTAGATCTGAGATGGAAGTGAACTTGTTAGAGAGTAACGAATATGCTATTAATGCCTTGTTTTTGCTTGTTATCTGAGGTCAGAGTGCACCCAACATCTGCTGAAATCTGAGTGTAGATGGTATGGCTTCTGTGGTAATCCTGTGATAAAATGCAAGCACCAGAAGGGTAATTTTATTGGCAGGATTACATTTCATGGCAATTCAATATAAGCTGCAAATAGGTTTACTTCTGAAACAACCCTCCCAGGTCACTTTACCTGAAGTTAATTTATTATGGTGCCCGATACAATCACCATCATATGTCCAAATGATAAAAGTTTAAAAATTTCCTGTGAAGGTGCTTTGCTTGGAGTTAGCTGAGTCGAGAAAGCAACTTTGCTGAATGTAGCAAATGTAAATGCAATTTATTCTGGATTGGGAAAACTGATCTGTGTAAACAAAGTATTACGGAGTGACAAAATGTCGATAGAGTATATTTTGCTCCATTTCCTCTCAGCTGGATGTGAAACTAACAGCGTTAATAAATTGCATGTGTTACCAAGTAGTGACGCTATTTGCATTCTTTTCTGGATAAAAATGTGACAATATGTATTTTAAATTCATTGTATGCAGTAAATATCTTGTTTAGCTGAATTTCACAGCTGCACCCACTACATTGAATTGATCTCTGTTTGGTGAACCTGCACATAATTTCACGTCACTCACTGCAGTAAAACTCCACAATGAAGAAAAGGGATGTGGTTAATTTAGGACAAGCGATTTGGATGTTGGAAATCTGTTCACATATCTGGTGACTGAAATCATGGCCTGAAATCAAAGTTGCAAATGACATCCTATGTGATTGTGACCATGGTAAACAATCGGTCTCATCCTTCTCAACCTCTCTGCAGCCTTTGAGATGTTTGATCACACCATCCTCTTCCAACACCTCTCCTCTGATGTCCAGCTGTGTTCTGCCTTCGCCTGGTTCCACTCCTATCTATCCAGCCAGAAGCAGATGATCATCTGCAATGGCTTCTCTTCAGCTTCTGCACCATTAACCTTGGCCCCCTCCTATTTCTCATCTACATGCTGCCCCTTGTCACGTTCCACATGTACACTAATGAAATCAAGTGTACCTCAAACCACCTCTCATGATCCCTCCACTGTCTCTGATTTGTCGCCCTGCTTGTTCCACATAGAGTATTGGATGCTTAGAAGTTTCCTCCAATTAAATATTGGGAAGACCAAAGCCATTGTCTTCAGCCTGCTCCACAAACTCCATTCCCTAGCCACTAACTCTATCCCTCTACCTGGCCACTGTCTGAGGTTGAATCAGATCGTTCACAGCTTTGGTGTCCAATTTGACCCTGATCTGAGCTTCCAACCCTATATCCTCTCCATCACCAAGATTTCTTACTTCCAACTCCATAACCTCTCCACCCCTGTCTTAGTTCATCTGCTGAAACCCTCATCCATGTCTTTGTTGCCTCCAGGCTCTACTATTCCAATTCTCTCCTGGCTGCTTCCCACTCTGCACCCTCTGTAAATTTGAGGTCACCAAAGTTCTACTGCCCTTATCCTATCTCACACTAAATCCTGTTCACCCATCCCCCATGCTTGCTGACCTACATTAGTTCTCCATTCTACACTCAACCATAATCTACTCACTGATGCTCAGTTGGGGTTTTGTCAAAACCACTCGGCTCCAGATCACATTACAGCCTTGGTCCAACCATGGACAAAAGAGCTGAATTCCAGACGTGAGGTGAGAGTGACTGCCCTTGACACCAAGGCAGCATATTGGCCGAGGTATAGAGTACAAAAGCAGGGATGTGATGCTGGAGCTGTATAGAGTGTTGGTTAGGCCACAGCTGGAGTATTACATGCAGTTCTGGTCACCACATTACAGAAAGGACATAATTGTTCTGTAGAGAGTACAGAGGAGATTTACAAGAATGTTGCCAGGGCTTGAAGATTGCAGCTATGAGGAAAGATTTGATCAGCTAGGGTTGTTTTCCCTGGAACTGAGGAGGCTGAGGGGTGACTTGATTGAGGTACAAAATTATGAGGGGCCTAGATAAAGTGGACAGGAAGGACCTGTTTCCACTGGCAGGGAGGTCAGTTACCAAGGGGCACAGATTTAAGGTGATTGGTAGAAGGATTAGAGGGGACATGAGGGGAAACATTTTTACCCAGAGGGTGGTGGGTGTCTGGAATTCACTGCCAGGTGGAGGCAAAAACCCTCAATTCTTTTAAAAGGGACCTGGACATGTACCTGAGGTTCTGTAAGGCTATGGACCAGGTGCTGGAAGGTGTGATTAGTTTGGCAGATAGTTTATTTGGCTAGCGCAGACATGATGGGCTGAATGGCCTCCTTCTGTGCTGTACTTTTTCTATGGTTCCAAGGAGCCTCAATAACACTCAAGCTTGACACTATCCAGGGCAAAACAGCCCGCTTTATTGGCACACCATCCACCAACTTACACATTTACTTCCTCCACCACAGGTGCTCTGTGGCTGCAGTGTGTACCTAAAAGATGCATGGCAGTAGTTCACCAAGGTTTCTCTGACAGTACCTTCCAAACCTGTGACCTCTACCACCTAGGAGAACAAGGAACAAAATCCTGGAACTCCCAGCTAACAGCACTGTGACTGTACCTCCATTACATGGACTGCAGCAGTTCAAGAGGCGGCTCAGCACCACCTTGTCAAGGACAGTTATAGATCCTCAATAAATCCTGGCCTTGTCAGGGATGCCCACATCACATGAACGAATAAAAACAAGCACATAAGGCAGCTGATATTCATGTCAACTCAGCACTGTGCCATCACAGCATAAATGATAGTAGGTGCTACCTCCAAAAGCAGGTACTCTCAATCATCAGTAAAGTGATGTAAGGTGTCATCAACAGTGCCATCAAGCAGCACTTGCTTAGCAATATCCTGCTCAGTGACGCTCAGTTTGGGTGATGCCAGCTCCTGACCTCATTACAGCCTTGGTTCAAACATGGACAAAAGAGATGAACTCCAGAGGTGAGGTGAGAGTGACTGCCCTTGACATCAAGGCAGCATTTGACCGAGTATGGCATCAAGGAGCCCTAGCAAAACTGAAGTCTATGGGAATCAGGGGGAAAACCCTCCACTGGCTGGAGTCATACATAGCGCAAAGGAAGATGGTTGTGGTTGTTGGAGGTCAATCATCTGAGCTCCAGGGCATCACTACAGGAGTTCCTCAGGGTAATGTCCTAGGCCCAACCATCTTCAGCTGCTTCATCAATGACCTTCCTTCAATCATAAGGTCAGAAGTGGGGATGTTCGCTGATGATTGCACAATGTTCAGCACAATTCGTGACTCCTCAGATACTGAAGCAGTCAGTGTAGAAATGCAGCAAGACCTGGACAATATCCAGGCTTGGGCTGATAAATGGCAAGTAACATTCGCGCCACACAAGTGCCAGGCAATGACCATCTCCAACAAGAGAGAATCTAACCATCTCCCCTTGACATTCAATGACATTACCATTGCTGAATCCCCCACGATCAACATCCGAGGGGCAACCATTGACCAGAAACTGAACTGGACCAGCCATATAAATACTGTGGTTACAAGAGCAGGTCAGAGGCTCGGAATCCTGAGGCGAGTAACTCACCTCCTGACTCCCCAAAGCCTGTCCACCATCTACAAGGCACAAGTCAGGGGTGTGATGGAATACTCTCCACTTGCCTGGATGGGTGCAGCTCCAACAACACTCAAGAAGCTCGACACCATCCAGGACAAAGCAGCCCGCTTGATTGGCACCCCATCTACAAACATTCACTACCTCCACCACCAACGCACAGTGGCAGCAGTGTGTACCATCTACAAGATGCACTGCAGCAATGCACCAAGGTTCCTTAGACAGCACCTTCCAAGCCTGCGACCTCTACCAACCAGAAGGACAAGAGCAGCAAATGCATGGGAACGCCACCACCTGCAAGATCCCCTCCAAGTCACACATCATCCTGACTTGGAACTATATCGCCGTTCCTTCACTGTCGCTGGGTCAAAATCCTGGAACTCCCTTCCTAACAGCACTGTGGGTGTACCTACCCCAAATGGACTGCAGCAGTTCAAGAAGGCAGATCACCCCCACCTTCTCAAGGGCAATTAGGGATGGGCAATAAATGCTGTCCTAGCCAGCGACGCCCACATTCCATGAATGAATTTAAAAAAAGCAATAAGCTCGCCATGACTCAAACAAAGGAGATTTCTGTCACTGGTGTTGGTACTTCAGGGAAAGTTGTAGATATCGGTACAAGTCTTCCGAAGTTCCATTCACTAGTTGAGTAAGCAGCTATTCACTACTGCACTTGTGCTAGGGGAGCACTTAGGAATAGGGCACATACACAGGGCCTACACAGAAATTCGTGGCTCAAAATTAGTAAATTCAGCAGAAAAACTCATTGCTCACATGCGCTCCAGCAAAATAATGAGATAAAAAACCAGATAACCGTTTTAGTGATGTGGTTGACGGATAAATATTGGCCAAGTCACTAGGGAGAACTCCCTTGCTGTTCCTCGACATAGTGTCACACGACTTCAATCGATCATCTCACTTGAAAGACGGCGCCACTGACAATGCAGCGCTCTCTCAGTACTGCACTGGAGTACCAGCCTAAGCGTTCTGCTCAAGTCTCTTGAATGGGACTTGACTGCACAGCCTTCTAACGCAGAGGCAAGGGTGCCACGACTCAGCCATGGCTAACACAAGTAATGCCTTGACATCCTTAATGCCCAAAATAATAGGTAAATGGGACCTCACGTTATCATTGTGCTGGAAAAGTAGAACCTCAGGCAATGCAATTCTAATTATGTGCTCAGTCTTAGCATGGAGTTTGACCCATAACCTTCTTAGTCAGAGGCAACAGTATTGCTAACTGAGCCAAGCAGATGCATTAGTACCAAAACGCATCTTGTAGCTATTTGGTGAAAAACTGATATATTTGATTTTCCTTTTTGTGTTATTTTGTTATAGAATCTACTTTTAGTTTTACTTATTTCCCCTCCAATTTGCCCCTCAGCTCATTAATCTTTTGAATCGTTACAGACAAGTCTGAATCTACCCTTATGCACTAACCATAGACCAGTACCTCCAGTAAGGCTTGCTGGTGAGTGATCCAGAGTAGGAGCCCTGTCCAATTTTATATCTCCCTAAACCAAGGATGCAAAACCCAATTGTAGCACCCTTAATGCAGCTGCAACTGAAACCAATTAATTTAACACAATCTGCTTTTAATTTCATTATATAAATGAGAAGTTCTGCATTTTCATGTTGAATGTTTGGTGTCCTGGTGCCAATTTTCTATATAATTACATTACTTTCCCCTTACTGGAGCCAGCTGGCTATTGTATAAATGGAATGGATTGTCTTCAGCTCTCAAATGTTGACTTGCATTCAGGTTTTTAGCAGATCTTTCAAAGGGACCAAACAAATATAAAGAGCAGCAAAAAGGAATAAGAAAAACATTGTGTAACATGAACGTTTATAGGAAAAAGATGTGTGTCTATTAAAGAGAGACACAGGTGATACTGCAATAGACAATAAGGTAATGGAAAATTTATTAAACAAGTACTTTGTATCTGTTTCCACAGTAGAGGAAGAGGATAAAGTACCAGTCATAGAGGGGAAACTAAAATAAATCAAAGGGAGGAACTTATTGGACGCATTAATATAAGATAATGGTAATGAATAATATAATGGAACTTAAAATAAACGAATCACCTGGATACTAAGAGAAGTGGATGATGGATTTGCAGGAATGTTAGTCAGAATCTTTCAAAGCTCTACTGATTTGGGAATTGTGCCATTAGATTGGAAAGTTGCTAATGCCGCTCCATTATTTAACAATGGTGGGAGACAGAAACCAGGGGCTGAATTTTACCGGCCCCTCCATGCTGCGGGTTGTGGCGCAGGGGCCAGTAAATTTCTGCGGGGAGAGGCCCGCCTTGACCGGCAATGCCGAGAAGGACCCGTCGCATATTACCGGCGGTGGGGGGACCTTGGTACGGCGGCCCCCCTCCCCCCCACCCCACCGCCCGGCGGCGGGACCTTCACCTCCATATGCAGAATGCCAATAAATGTATGCAAAATAACTTACCTGCCTTCCCATGCCGATTTTATGGCCGCTGTTTGGCCTTTGCGTGCCTTCGGAACCCCACACAGCGTTCCGAGGTGAGAACCTGATGGGGAAGGGGGGGAGGAATAAAATTTTAAGGGTGAGAGGGGTGGAAGAGTGGGGATATCAATTTTTATTGGATGTGGGGATGGTGGGAAGGGGTTGAAAGGCAAAAGATTGAAAGTTGGGGGGAAATGTCTGGGTATTTGAAAAATCAATTGATGGTCATTTCAAGCAATGAAATGACCGTTGTGGGAGGGTTGGGGGAGGCTTAAAGCCCTTTAAAAATGGTGCCGGCACCTGTGCGGTGGCGCCGGACGCCGTTGCCGGGGACGCAGCGGCCACCCCCACACGTCATCAGGGGTGGGCGCTTCACCTCCATTATTTAGATGAGTCCCTGCGAGAAATACTGCGGGGGCTCCTTGGCAGCAACTGAATGTGGGCACCCCGCTGAGTTTAAAGGGCACCGCCGCGTAGCGTGGTGCACAAATAAAATTCAACCCCAAGTAACTACAGGCCTGTCAGTTTAATGTCAGTTGTCAGAGAAGCTACTAGAACTTGTCATTAGGGATTGAGTGACTGAGCACTTAAACAATATGAGCGGATAAAAGAGAGTCAGCATGGCTTTGTTAAACGTAAGTCATATCTAACTAATATAGTTGATTTTTTTGAGGAAATCACTAATAACATAGTAAAGGGAATGTTTATGGATATTATCTATATGGACTTCCTGAAGGCATTCAATAAGATTCCACATAAGTGATTATTAGCAAAAATGAAAGCTCATGGAATTGGAGATAACCTTGTGACTTGAGTTGGTAATTGATGGGGAGACAGAAAGTGGGGATAAAGGGTAAGTACACTCATTGGCAGGATGTGACAAGTAGTGCCCTCCAGGGATTTGTTGTGATTTCTCTACTTTTCAGCATATTTATTAATGACTGAGATTAAGTAATAGAAAGTTGTGTATTCAAGTTTGAAAATTGTACTAAGTAAGGAGGGACAGTAAGTATGCAGATGGGAAAAGGAAGTTGCAAAAGAACATAGACAGATTAAGTGAGTGGGCAAATTGATATGAAATGGGGTTCACTGTGGACAGTCATCCACGTTAGACTGAAGAAAGATAATTTGCAGGAGACAGGTACAAAAAGCAATCCAAAAAACTAATGGAATCATAGAATCATACAGAACAGTGACCAGTCAATCCATCACACTTGTGCCAGCTCTCTGAAAGAGCTATCCAATTAATCCCACTCCCCTGCTCTTTCCCCATAGCCATGCGAATTTCTCCTTTCCAAGTATTTATCCAATTCTCTTTTGAAAGTTACTATTGAATCTCCACATTTTTTAGGCTGTGCATTCCAGATCTTAACAACTTGTTGTTTAAAAAAAATTAACCTCATTTCCCCCCTGGATTTTTTCTTTCTAATTATCATAGATCTGTGTCCTCTGGTTACCAACCCTCCTGCCAGTGGAAACAGTTTCCTCCCTATCTACTCTATAAAAACCCATATAATTTTGAACATCTCTATTAAATTTCCCTTTAACCTTCTCTGTTCTAAGGAGAACAATCCCAGCTTCTCTAATCTCTCCATATAACTGAAGCCTCTGGTACCATTTTGGTAAATCATCTCTGCACCCTCTTCAAGGCCTTGATATCCTTCCTAAAATACTCTTGCTGAGGCCTAACCAGTGATTCATAAAGGTTTACTCTAACTTCCTTGCTTTTGTACTCTATGACTCTATTTATGAAGGCAAGGATTCTGTATGCTTTTTTAAAGTTTTATTAATTTGTCCTGTCACCTTCAAGGATTTGTGTATGAATGTTGGCCTTTGTCTCAAGGAAGCTCGAATACAAAGGGGAGAAAGTTATGCTTCAATTAGTCAGACCCCAATTGGAGTATTTTATTTTGGGCATCACATCTTAGGAAGGATAGATTGGCCTTGGAGGGTGGTGGGGGGGTGGGGGGGGGGGGGGGGGTGGGGGGCAGCGTATATTCACAAGACTTATACCGGGGTTTATGGGGATAAACTACAAAGACAAATTGCATAAATTTGTCTTGTATTCCCTTACAAAAATCTGTGTTACTACAATTCTAGTCTCTGTGCATCCCTGACTTCCTTTAGCCCACCAGTGGCAGTTGTGTCTTCAATTGTCTTGGCCTCAAGCTCTAGAATTCCCTCCCAAAACCTGTCCACCTCTGGCTCCTCCTTTAAAATACTCATTAAAACCCACCACTTTGACCAAGCTTTAGGCCACCTATCCTAATGTCTACTTCTTTAGCTCTGTGCCAGTTTTGGTTGGACTATACTTCTGTGTCGGATGCTTTATTACCTTAAAGGTGCTGCAGTCATAGCCAGAGAATTACCTGTAGTATTTCTCTTCCTGTTCCCAACACCATTATCCCTGGTGTCCCCAAAGATCTATCCTTAACCTCCTCCTATTTCTCATCTACATGCTGCCCTCGGAGACATCATCTGAAAATAGAGAATCAGTTTCCACATGTGCATTGATGCCCAGCTCTACCTCACCACCACCTCGCCAGATCCTTCTACTGTCTCTAAATTATCTGACTGCATCCAGCACTGGATGAGCAGAAACTTCCTCCCAATAAATATTGGGAATACCAAAGCCATTGTCTTCAGTCCCCAACACAAACTTCATTTCCTAGCCACAAATTCCAATCCTCTCTTTAGCAACTGTCTGAGACTGAAGCAGACTGTTTGCAACCTTGGTTTCATAGTTTGAACCCAGGATGAACTTCCGACCACATATCCACGCCATCATGAAAACTGCCTATTTCCACCTCTGTAACATTGCCTGACTCCACTCTCTCTCATTTCATCTGCTGCTGAAACCCTCACTCATGCCTTTGTTACCTCTAGATTTGACTATTTTAATGCTCTCCTGCTCCATCTCCCACATTCTATCCTCTGTAAATTTGAAGTCATCCAAAACTCTGCTGCCTGTGTCCTAACTCGTACCAAGTCCCGTTCCCCTGTCATCCCTGTGCTCGCTGACCTACATTGACTCCCAGTTAAACAACATCTTGATTTTAAAATTTTCATCCATGTTTTCAAATCCCTCCATGGCCTCCCTATCTATGTAATCTCCTCCACTCCTACAACCCTCTGAGATACCTGCACTCCTCTAATTCTGGCCTTTGAAGCATCCACAATTTTAATCGTTCCACCATTGGCAACCACGCCTTCAGCTGCCAAGGCCAGAAGCTCTGGAATTCCCTCCTTAAATGTCACCACCTTTTTGCTTTTCTTTCTTCCTTCAAAACACTTCCTAAAAGTCACCTTTTTGACCAAGCATTTGGTCAACTGCCCTAATATCTCCTTTTATGATGTGGTTTCAAATTTTGTTTGATAACACTCCTGTGAAGTACCTTTGGACATTTTGCTATGTTAAAGGCGCTCTCACACAAATTGTTGTTGTACATAAATGCAAGTTGTTGTGTATTGGAGATTGATAGGTGATCTGATTGAGGTGTTCATCATTTGAAACGAATTTGATAGAGTACATATGGAGAAATTATTTCCTCTTGTGGGGGAATCAAGAGCAAGGGAATATAATCTTAAAATTAGAACTATGCCTTTCAGGAGCAAAATAAGGAAGCACGTTTTCACACAAAGTGTAGTAGCAATTTGGAACTCTCTTTCCCAAAAGGCTGTGGATGTTGTGGACAATTGGAACTTTTGAGACTGAGACAGATAGATTTTTGTCAGGTACGGGTATCAAGAAATATGAAGCAAAGGTGGGAATTTGGAGTTGAGGTGCAGATCAGCCATGTTCTAATTGAATGGCGAAGCAGGCTGGAGGGGCTGAATTTCCTAATTCTGTTTCTAATGTTACTATGGGTGGGGAGGGGGAGGTGAGTTTTTACTTATAAACACACTGATAGCAGCAGTCTCTGGTAAGCACAGTAAACCCAGAACTCTGGGTTTCCTCACATGCTGTCAAGCTTTAACTCCACAGTATGCAACTCCTGCCTCTGACAGGTTGCCTGCCTAAAAGTCAACCTGATTGACAGGCTTGACTTCCAGTCAGCCGGGGAGCACTCTGGTGGAGGCCACAGGACCAGGTAGGTCTGATCCATGACCCTGGGGTGTTGGGGGGGAGGGGGGCGGTCAAATCCCAGGGAATCCATTCCCCAACTCTGAAGGAGGCGTCCGATCCCCGATCCCGGGGGGTGGGGTGGGGCAGATTCTAATGGTGGTGGAGCCGGGAGGGACACATCTGCTCCCATTTCCCACTGGAGTGCTGTGAAAGCGCTTGCCTTCACCTCGAGGCTGCCCTCACTCGCTGCACTTGCCAGGTTTCCTGAGGCCAGAGAAACCTGGCCGGCCACAGTTAATCCTGCAAAACATGTTATATCATAACATATTTAAAATACCAATATCTCCTGGAAGCAGGCTGGCTGCCCACTCCTTGTCCTGCCTCACTAAAATCTGGAAGTTGACAGGTGGGTACTGGCTTCCCAATGTGCTTGGAACTTTGGTCCATTTAAGCCCCACCCTCATCCTCACCTAATGTTACCCATTCACCCATGATAAGACTCCCTGTTATGTTACTGAGAAATGCCAAAGAGATCAAGAGTCTCCAAGTAAAATCTGCAGTTTTTGGCACACTTACCTACCTACCATCCAATGAGTCAGAAGACCTGCCTCAGTTTCCCAAGGGTCAGGTCACTTAGCCATCAATAGCAAGGACATCAGCCAATTAAAACATTGTGACTACAGCATGTGATACCAGAGTGTAATGCGGGAAGTGTGACAACTGGAATGTAGCAGACAAAAAGAGCTTGCAGTTGCACTAACTTTATAAGGTATCTAGATGGGGGTTGATGGGTTACAAACTGGCTATAAAAAGTAACTGTCCCTTTAGCTGGCCATCATTTTCCAAGAGTATAAATTGTGATTGAAAAATTCTGGCACAGTGATTTGAAGCATGAGAACTTGAATGTGGTAAACCTTTCACCAGATTTCTCCTCCTCTTCTGCTCACTCGTGGTTGGGTTTGGTTCCACAGATGCTACCAGTTGTGGAATCATAGGAAGATACAGCTCAGAAGGTGGCCATTTTGCCACCATGCCTGTGTCAGTTCTTTGAAAGAGCTATCTAATTACTGCTTTTTCCCCATAGTAATCCAAATGTTTATTCTCCAAGTAATTATCCAATTCAATTTTGAAAGTTCTTATTGAACCTGCTACCACCAGCCTTTCAGGCAGCACATTTCAGATCATCATAACTCATTGTGTGAAAAGAATTCTCTGTATCTCACCTCACATTCTTTTACCAATCACCTTTAAACCTGTGTTCCCTGGTTACTGACCCTTCTGCCACTGGAAATAGTTTCTCCTTATTTACTCTATCAAAACCCTTCATGATTTTGAGCACCTCTTTTAAATTTCGCCTTAACCTTCGCTGTTCTAAGAAAAACAAACCCAGTTATTCCAGTCTTTCCACATAACTGAAGTCCCATACCCTGGCTCCGATTTGGTAAATCTTCTCTGCACTCTTTCTAGGGCCTTGACAGCCTTCCTAAAGTGTGGTGCCCTGATTGGCCACATTACTCCAGCTGAGGCCTAAACAATGACTTATAAAAGTTTGAAATAACATTCTTGCTTTTGTACTCAGTCCTTTGTTATCTTGTTCCTGTGACTACTCTTCATGTAGAAGGCTAAATGTAAGCTGTTCATCCATTTGGGTTACATAACTGTGCCCTTAATCGGCATATACATACACACATTTATCAGCAGGGGTCCTCAAATAATGCTCAGGAGCAGAAGTACTGGCTTATTATTGTTGTTGTGGTTAATTCTAGATACTCCACAGTCACCTGGTGTAAAATCCACAGATCTGAGATTCTGAATGGCTTAGCACCGCACTACATGGCGCAATTATTCACAGAACTTTTAGAGGAATTGACATTGTCGAATTAATGGTAGCTGTTACCATAGAGTTACAATATTTTCCCTTTGATATTCCATTAATCGATGTGAAGGGACAGTTATGATACAAGGAAAAATGTGCGACAATTGAATTCTTGCGGCAGAGTTTCTCAGTTAAAGTCAATGACTAGATTGTTAGCACGCGGGAGATAGAAGTCACTATTCCTGCTCAAGCCGAAAATAATATACGTTTTAAACTGGCAAAATCATAATATAACGCCCAATTATGGAGCATTGGTCAGAGGCCAAGATGCCTAAACACTGAATGCCTTTATGTAACAAAAACACGATTTTCCTACAATCATTTTCAAAAAAGGAATACTGTTGTAATGAATGGAGTTTTGAAACAGGACCAAAACTTAAATCTACCCAATAACCTTTCTCAAACACGTTATCTGTTCTCAGTCCTGTTCCTGACCTTTATTGGTTCTTTGTTACTGGGTCCGAAAGGTCAAGGTATATCGAGTTAGTTCATGCCTAACATCCTGTTCTCTTTGTTGTCCACCAGCACTTTTCTAAACAGTTTATATTGGAAAGCACTATATCCGATTCGGTTTTACTAAACATCCACGGTGCGAATGTTCTGAAGGAAATAATTTTAATGTATTTCTGCCCAATCACACAATCATGACCACAGCCAAACGCTTAGATGTGATCACCTTCGGTGCCGATCCTGGTTATGTAAGGCAGGAACAGTTGGGTACTTTTAAAATAATGGAACAGGAAAATAGTTTATAGAACAGAAATGAAAATAAATGTGCTTAACGCAGTATCAGATCGTTTAACAGTCCCCAGTCTGTCTCGTCAGCCTCATAGAAAACCTTCAATATTAAATTTGAGATGTGCTTTGAGGCAAAATTAGTTATAAATTTTGGATAAGTTTAAAGTTACATTGACACATGCAGACAGGAAGGAAGCATGCAGTTGGGGGTTTACGACATTATTTACCAGAGCGTGTCAGGCACAAACTGAGAGACTGAATTGCCAACTTGGCTTACTCTTTGTGCCTGCCAGTAATTAAGTAATTCCTGTTTTTGTATCAAGAGGAGAAAAACGATAGTTCTCGTGAAACAAGACCACTCCAAATAAGTCTCATTTAGCTGAAAGGGCAGACATGAATAATCTCTTACTGGACAAAACGAGAAGTTGGAGATTTGATTTCTCCCTTTGGTGTTCTCAATTTTGATTATAGGAAAACATTTGTAACTACTTGATAATGTAAAATAAATGTTATGTTGACATCATACTGAGCTGTGCTTTCAGTCTACTGAGGTTTATTTTACAATGTATTTATTTGGTAACTGATTAGTCTTGAAACTATTGCAATTTAATATCCATCTTATTCAACTCTTCCCAATTATCAGTATTAATTTCTGTTATGTTCAATACTAAAAGTAAAACTCTTACGTGGGAAATTACGCGGTGTGTAAAAGTATTCAAATATCTGATATTTAAGCACCTACGTGTTAATTCAATAGTTAAAGATACTGCCTGGAGTAATGATAAGCAAAAACAGTTCACATGACTTTATAACCTCTCCTTTTATGTGAAAGTCTTTTATGTGAAATGTTCCATAATGTATCAACATCCTGGGGGTTTACCATTGACCGGAAACTGAACTGGACCAGTCTCATAAATGCTATTGTTACAAGAGCAGGTCAGAGGCTGGGAGTTCTGCGGCAAGTAACTGACCTCCTGACTCCCCAAAACCTGTCCACCAACCACAAGGCACAAGTCAGGAGTGTGATGGAATACTCTTCACTTGCCTGGATGGGTGCAGCTCCAACAACACTCAAGAAGTTCAACACCATCCAGGACAAAGCAGCCCACTTGATTGGCACCCCATCCACCACCTTCAACATTCACTGCCTTCACCACCATCGCACAGTGGCAGCTGTGTGTACCATCTACAAGATACATTGGAGCAACTCATCAAGGCTCCTTTGACAGCACCTTCCAAATGCGTGACCTCAACCACCTAGAAGGACAAGGACAGCAAATGCATGGGAACACCACCACCTGCATGTTCCCCTCCAAGTCACACACCATCCTGACTTGGAACTATATCACTGCTCCTTCACTAGGGCTGGGTCAAAATCCTGGAACTCCCTTCCTAACAACACTGTGGATGTACTTACACCCCAAGGTCTGCAACAGTTCAAGAAGGCAGCTCACCACCACCTTCTCAAGGGCAATTAGGGATGGGAAATAAATGCTGGTCTAGCCAGTGATGCCCACATCCCACAAACAAATAAAAAAGCAGATTCATAATACACGTTTGATAGCCTATGAACAAATATAACAACCTTACCTACTTGACTGAATAAGGGTCACAATCTTAGTATCATAGTGAATGGTTTTATTTGTTATTTTAATGCAATATTTAATTGAACATTTGGACCTTTAAACAATGTGTTAGGAAGATCACGAGAAGCAAATTTCTATTTGCCGTGATTTTTAAATTCTTTCATGAGATATGGGTGCCCCTGGTAAATCCAGCATTTATTGCCCATACCTAATTGCCCTGGACAACTGAATGGCTTGCTAGGACTGCAGATTTCCCTCCCTAAAGCACATTAGTGAACCAGATGGTTTTCACCACAATTGATGATAGTTTCATGGCACCATTACTGATACTAGCTTTCAATTCCAGATTTATATTAATTAATTGAATTTATTAGTTAATTAAATTTAAATTTCACCAGCTGCCGTGGTTAGTGCATTAGAGTGGGCCAATGCTGATACTATGAATTTATTTTCTCGGCAAACACCACCTTGCCTTGTAACTTTGCTTCCTTACCTTGCTGAATCATTCCTGTTTGCCTATCCATACCCAATATTTACAATTATTTCTGAAAGAAGACAATTTGAATTTGTCCCTCCTTCGACAAAGATTTAAAGTCTTTCTATCGTGTCTATCTGTCGGTCAATAACGGTGTTCTCGTCAATTAGTCATCACCACCTCTGGTCCGGTATACCTACTCAGCATCTATGCTCCAACACTCTGCTCCCCACCTGAAGTTAAAGACCAGGTCTACGAGAAACTCCATAATATCATTAGTAGCATTCCTAATACTGAACATTTGTTCCTGCTGGGGGACTTTAACACCAGGGTTGGGGCCGACCATGACTCAGGGCCCTCCTGCCTTGGGCACTATGGCATTGGAAAGATGAATGAGAATGGACAGAGACTGTGCACCTATCACAACCTCTGCATCACCAACTTGTTCTTTCATACTAAACCCTGCCACCAGGTTTCATGGAGGCACCCAAGATCATGTCATTGGCACCAGCTGGACCTCATCGTCACAAGGTGAGCCTCTATAAACAGTGTCCAAATCACACGCAGCTTCCACAGTGTGGACTGCGACACCGACCACTTCCTGGGGTGCAGCAAAGTTAGACTCAAACCAAAGAAACTACATCACTCCAAGCAGAAGGGCTGCCCGTGCATCAACATAAACAGAATTTCTTATCCACAGCTGTTACATAAGTTTCTAAATTCACTTGAAAAAGCCCTTCAAAACACTCCTGCAGGGGTTGCAGAGACCAAGTGGGCCCACATCAGCGACACCATCTATGACTCAGCAATGACCACCTATGGCAAACATGAGAAGCAGAATGCAGACTGGCTTCAATCTCACTTTGAAGAGCTGGAACCCATCATAGCCACTAAGTGCACTGCACTGTTGAACTACAGGAAAGCCCCAAGCGAGTTAACATCCGTAGCACTTAAAGTAGCCAGAAGCACTGCACAAAGAACAGCCAGGCGCTGTGCAAATGACTACTGGCAACACTTATGCAGTCGTATTCAGCTGGCCTCTGACACCGGAAACATCAGAGGAATGTATGATGGCATTAAGAGAGCTTTTGGGTCAACCATGAAGAAGATCGCCCCCCTTCAAGTCTAAATCAGGGGACACGATCACTGACCAATGCAAACAAATGGACCGCTGGGTGGAGCACTACCTAGAACTGTACTCCAGGGAAAATGTTGTCACTGATACCGCCTCTATGCAGCCCAGTCTCTGCCAGTCATGGATGAGCTGGACGAACAGTCAACAAAATCGGAACTCAGTGATGCCATTGATTCTCTAGCCAGTGGAAAGGCCCCTGGAAAGGATAGCATTACCCCTGAAATAATCAAGAGTGCCAAGCCTGCTAAACTCTCAGCACTCCATGAACTGCCTTGCCTGTGCTGAGATGAGGGAGCTGTACCACAGGACATGTGTGATGCTAATATCATCACCCTCTATAAGAACAAGGGTGATCATGGTGACTGCAACAACTACGGTGGAATCTCCCTGTTCAGCATAGTGGGGAAAATCTTCGCTCGAGTCGTTTTAAACAGACTCCAGAAGCTGACTGAGCGTGTCTGCCCTGAGGCACAACGTGGCTTTCGAGCAGAGAGATCCACTATTGACATGCTGTTCTCCCTTCACCAGCTACAGGTGAAATGCCATGAGCAACAGATGCCCCTCTACATTGCTTTCATAGATCTCACCAAAGCCTTTGACCTCGTCAGCAGACGTGGTCTCTTCAGACTACTAGCAAAGATTGGATGTCCACCGAAGCTACTAAGTATGATCACCTCATTCCATGACAATATGAAAGGCACAATTCAGCATAATGGTGCCTCATCAGACCCCTTTCCAATCCTGAGTGGCGTGAAACAGGGCTGTGTTCTCTCACCTACACTGTTTGGGATCTTCTTCTCACTGCTGCTCTCACACGCGTTTAAGTCTTCAGAAGAAGGAATTTTCCTCCACACAAGATCAGGTGGTAGGTTGTTCAACCTTGCCTGTCTTAGAGCGAAGACCAAAGTACAGAAAGTCCTCATCAGGGAACTCCTCTTTGCTGACGATGCTGCATTAACATCCCACACGGAAGAGTGTCTGCAAAGACACATCGATAGGATTGCGGCTGCCTGCAACGAATTTGGCCTAACCATCAGCCTCAAGAAAATGAACATCATTGGACAGGACGTCAGAAATGCTCCATCCATCAGTATTGGTGACCACGCTCTGGAAGTGGTTTAAGAGTTCACTTACCTCGGCTCAACTATCACCAGTAACCTGTCTCTCGATGCAGAAATCAACAAGCGCATGGGAAAGGCATCCGCTGCTATGTCCAGACTGGCCAAGAGGGTGTAGGAAAATGGCGCACTGACACAGAACACAAAAGTCCGAGTGTTTCAAACCTGTGTCCTCAGTACCTTGCTCTACAGCAGCGAGACCTGGACAACGTATGTCAGCCAAGAGCGACATCTCAACTCATTCCATCTTTGCTGCCTCCGGAGAATCCTTGGCATCAGGTGGCAGGACCATATCTCCAATGTAGAAGTCCTCGAGGTGGCCAACATCCCTAGCGTATGCACCCTATTGAACCAGCGGCACTTGAGATGGCTTGGCCATGTGAGCCGCATGGAAGATGGCAGGATCCCCAAGGACGCATTGTACAGCAAGCTTGTCACTGGTATCAGACCCATTGGCCGTCCATGTCTCCACTCCAAAGATGTCTGCAAACGTGAGATGAAGTCCTGTGACATTGATCACAAATCGTGGGAGTCAGTTGCCAGTGATCGCCAGAGTTGGCGGGGGAACAGCCATAAAGGCGGGGCTAAAGTGTGGCGAGTCGAAGAGACTTAGCAGTTGGCAGGAAAAAAGACAGAAGCGCAAGGAGAGAGCCAACTGTGTAACAGCCCCGACAACCAATTTTATTTGTAGCGCCTGTGGAAGAGTCTGTCACTCTAGAATTGGCCTTTATAGCCACTCCAGGCACTGCTTCACAAACCACTGACCACCTCTAGGCACTTACCCATTCTCTCTCGAGACAAAGAGGCCAAAGAGAGAGTATAAGAGTATATTTACTATGCATATTTATTACATGTATTTGTTAAGCATTTCAATAAAAAACATTATAATTCTATATTAAGCTGGGTAAAATGACGTCCAAAATATTGAACTGAAGATACTTTACAATGCTACTGTACCTCGATTGGTGGGGGTACCGCTAAAGCTTCATGGGGTTTGATTTACGGAAGTGTAAACAGCATCCTTTATAATTCAAGGGATAGCAGGGAGTTATTGCACATCAGGGGTACAACTTAAACACAGCAATATTCTGTTTACCAAGTTAGCAACTGAAAATGTATATCGATAAATACTGATGTGTATCAGAGTATGAACAGACCAATATGGTTTTATTCAGACACAAGACGCCTCAATCTGTTACTGCTGGTCACCCCCTTATTATTGAAATAATAAACACATTTTAAATATCTTTTTCTATGAAATGCACCATACTGTTCCTATACATGAATCCTGTTATTTTCAAAGTTATAACACCAGGCGCCTAACTCCGTGTATATTTCTGTAACTGCCATTTGCTTCTGGCAGATTCTTAACACATGAATAAATTGGATTACGTAAAAATGAGAAAATCATCTGTTCTTTAAATAATTAAAACATGTGAAATAGCAGCGGCGGGAAAGGTCGTACAGCAACACAGTGTGTACAAATAAGCTTTTTTGTAGAACAACTTATCGGTTGGTTCTTTCATTAACTATCTGCTGCTGCTCCTTTTCTAGGTTCGGAAAATTAAGCAGTTTATTTCCTTTTCTTCTGAATATTTAATTTTTTCCGTCGGACGCGTAAGAATCTAGACCAAGAACGGTTCCCAAATATTATATTCACCACCGAAGAGGCACTGGATTTCTGCACTGCTCACACATCGCAAACATAAGTACAGTAGTTATCTAAATTGCTGCTCAGTTATTTTTGAATATTATTACAAATATTGACCTGTTCTAAGAATGCAACTGCGCAACTAAGATTTTATGAAGGCAATTAAATGCAATATAATACTTAAATTGTTTATATATTAATTAAATAATTTATAATTGTTTGTATAGACTGGCACTAAACCTATACAAGTTATTAGTTAGGTGGCAGTTGGAATAATGTGTCATTTATGGGCATTTTATATTAGGAAAGGTTTGAAGGCTGGGGGATATTGAGATGATATCAGGGGTGAGAGGGATTAGCTATCACAGTAGGAGGATATCTGATAGAGGTGTTGATAATTATGAGGTTTTGATATTTGCTAAGATGATCTGGGAAAACTATTTCCACTAAATGGTGGCTGGATAATCGGGGACCATCAATTTAAGATCACTACCAAAAGAACCGAGGGAGAGGTTTGAACTATATTTTGCAAGAGTTGTTGGGGCATAGAATGCCCTACCAAAATCAATGGCGGAGACAGAATCCCTCAAAGGGAATCGGATGCAAATTTGAAAAAAAAAGGTAGGGCAGTGGAACTAAGTGTGTAGCTCGTTCAGAGAGGCAACAAGTGCGCGATGGGCCAAATGCACACTTTCTGTGGTGAGTTTATGTTGGAGCCAATGGCCTGCATTGATTTTAAGTTTATGCAAAAGCCAAACCTAAGTTAGCAATTGTAAATCTTAAGTTTTAGCAGTATTAAGTGAACTGAATTTCTAACAAATATGTTTGAATACCAATAATTATTCATGTATTTAATGCCCTAGCAATCTATTTGATAAGTTTAGGTTGCTGGTCGGACTATTCAGTTCTCGTATAAACTATTGGTAAAAGAGTTGGTGTGGAACAGCTGAATGTGATTTTAACACAAATATAAAGCCATATTTTCACTGTTTAGAAGTGTGCTAGAATTAACCGTTTCCTGCTGCTTCGTAGCATCTGCCCATCAAACTAGCGGATGCATCTGTGGTTCCTGTGGTCAGATTTGTGCCTAACCTATTTGATGACCTCATTAGGCCAGAAATTGCCCAATTGGCATTACCTACATTTATGATGATTCTCAGGCTTCTCAAACGGTTAAAGAACAGCTTAATCTCCAGCACAAGCCAACAAACTATACCTCCAGCTGTGCAATGAGGAAATCAGAATAAACAAGTGTTCTGCTGAGATTTGAGGCACACCGTTTCAGAGAATTGGCAAATTGTTTACAGTAGGAAGAAAATGGACAAATTCGAGTTTAAAAAAATAATACAATCAAATTTGTTTCAAGTGCACATATTAGGGATTTACTCTAAAACATTGGTACAAATATTAAAAATACATCAATTTACATGATTGTCACTGTTCTAATCTTTTATATGAAATATATATCGTCCCTACTGTGTTGCACCCACGTTCTATGAAAGAGACACATAAACCAGAAAAAGACTATATTCAATTTGGATTTGTTGCATTTGCACTATTATGGTGCATACTAAAGGTTTGTGAACTGAAGATATGTTTTATTCCTTTTCATAAAATGAAGTGTCGGATTTTGCACACATGGTTCTTGGATGTTAAAATCAGCTTAGACACAGACGTGGGAGTTTGTAGCAGCAGCCTAGTTTGAAGGTCATCTCGCCAGAGCAGCCATTGTCCTCAAAGCATGCTGCCACTATTAATTCGTCTACATTGAAGATAAAGCCAGAGACAGAGAGAGAAAAACAAACGTCATCGAACAAATAAGCACAGAATGTGCGAGGTTTGAACCAATGCCCACAACTCATAACTGGAGCGAACTGGTATTAACAAATTAATGCATCCAATCGGCTCTAATACAGTAACCGGAACAAAGACGAGTCATCTCAACATTTATGAAGAACAATGGTTATTAGGATAGAACGGGTACGTTAGGCCCTCTCTTAACCTTGTGTTTTAACTGGATTTTCTATTTGGAGTTGCATTCTGCTGGGTTGATTGTTTGATAATACGCAGTGTTGTGTCTTGCACTTAAACATGTTTTGATAGAATTCTTCCTCCCAACTGCCACTACTGTGAAATATTATTCAAATTCATCCATTCATACATTGCCAGTCGATTAATTTTTTTCATCTAATTAACTAGTATATAATTTAATTGTGCCAAGAAAATATTTTAGTTCAAATTAGAAAAAGGAATACAATTAAAAATATATTTACATGATATTATCATTTTGACAAGTGCTCAGCTATTTCTGGATGTCAATGTATGAACTTCCGTGATGAAATGTCAACTATTCCTTGATATATCTGTTTTTATCAAAGTAAATGTTGATTAGGAATAGTGATGTAATCGGACACCACGAGGAAGGAAAGCAAAGCGAATCCAGATGTGGTTTACTGACTCTAACTTCTTGAATAGGACTTTGCTCCAATGTTGCTGTGAAAACGCACAGGTTTCTACACATCGCCACATGACGATATTATCCGAACTAGTCATTCGCTTTTAATGACCTTCAGTTCACTCCTAATCAATTACAAGGGCATTAGAAGCGGATGTGGTTGAAATGTGATAAAGTGTGAGCGGTTCAGTGTGTGAACGGTCACTCATTTATCCGAGAGAGGAAAAAGAGCGGATGTCCTTCAGGGTAAACGATTCGAGCCCATCAACTGTCGTATGTAGCGAATGAAGCTTACTTCAGAGTAGTTTCACAAAATATTTATGTGGTATAAGGCATCAAGTTCTAAAGCAGTAAATTGCAGTACAATTTATTTTCAAAGAATTGATTTTATTTATCGATATAAAAGACCATCTGCATCATACAGTTTTGTTATAAATATTATGGGAAAGCTTATTGCATGTAATTATCAACAATATTTCTAACGGTATTTGCATATAGCAGGGCCTACAAGAAGATGATTCTGCACTTATTTGAATCCCATAGCAGTAGTGTGGTCGGCATCATAATGAGAAAAAAAATAAACGAAATCTCAAACGCGGGGAATAAACGCAACCTGAAGCTAGAACAAGGGACTTTATCAGGGCTATTTTGTAATATGCATCTAATAATAATGAACCTTATCTGAATCACTGTCAGATTGCCAATCCCTTCTGTATATCTTACAGACTTGACTTTGTGGGATGGTCCCTGCAAACATTGACGCTCCTGAATCCCCTGCAAATAGACACATATGCAGGATGTCCTGCAAGTATTGACATATTTCAGGGACCCCTGTGCTAATGTCGAAATGACAGTGCCGGCATCACTAGGGATTTTTTGCACTAAATTATTTTACTTGTATATAGTAAAATAAACGGCTACTCGTGTTCGAGGAATACAGCAAGCAAAATATAATATGGAATTCCAAAATCACTGTTTGTGGTGTGTGGTTTGCCGACCAGATAGAAAGTAGAGTCCGAAACTTGTTAGTTTCCTAGAATTTGAAAAGCCACGTTCTGCACCAGACTCAGCATAGACTTCAGGCAGTGGCAAATCTGATAGCTTCTGTTTCGATCTCTGTAAAATATCAATGGAAACGCAATTATAAAAGAAGCACAGCTAAATTCACCATCATGTTATCAACAATACATGATAATTGTCAGCAAATTTAAGGCAGTACACCAATCCAAGAATTCAGATATACCAAAATAAATTATTCCAGCTGCTTTCTTGTGGTTTGTGACATCTTCTCCACCTTCCAGATGGCCGATTGGCTTCCAAACAATATTTCAAACCGTTCACGAATCCTGTTCAAAAAGAAACACCAGGACTTTCCGTAAATTACACATTTAATGCACCAGAGAGCTATGAAAATGCCCACTGAGATTTTCTGTGGCCAATTTATTGGAGCATATGCTACTCATTATCTTGAGCTCTGGGTGGGGTATTTAAGAAGTGAATCAGACTAGTAAAAGTGAATAAAAAGTAGGAAGTAATAAAATGGAATAAAAAAGCGAAATTAAGAATAAAAAGAAAAGGTGAAGTGGAAAAAGAGTACATTGTAAACATAATAATCAGTTTATTTTCCCTTAATGCCCATGAGTAAGAATACAGAAAACCTGAAAACAGATTACTTCTTTTTCTGGTGGGCTGCTATCTATGTGCACAAGGAATTGCAGGGGGTATGGGAAACGAATGTATGCAGATCATTGTGACCACGACAAACGAGCATCTATTACCGTTCATTTACACTATAGACAGATTAAATATAATCCTTCCTTGCAAAAAGTAGCAGAGTTATTACCGATAAACATATCACTCTTCTTTGGCCTCCTTATCTCAAGAGACAATGGATAAGCGCCTGGAGGTGGACAGTGGTGTGTGGAGCAGCGCCTGGAGTGGCTATAAAGGCCAATTCTAGAGTGACAGGCTCTTCCACAGGTGCTGCAGAAAAATTTGTTTGTCGGGGCTGTTACACAGTTGGCTCTCCCCTTGCGCCTCTGTCTTTTTTCCTGCCAACTGCCAAGTCTCTTCGACTCGCCACACTTTAGCCCCGTCTTTATGGCTGCCCGCCAGCTCTGGCGAACACTGGCAACTGACTCCCACGATTTGTGATCAATGTCACAGGACTTCATGTCGCGTTTGCAGATGTCTTTAAAGCGGAGACATGGACAACCGGTGGGTCTGATACCAGTGGCGAGCTCGCTGTACAATGTGTCTTTGGGGATCCTGCCATCTTCCATGCGGCTCACATGGCCAAGCCATCTCAAGCGCCGCTGACTCAATAGTGTGAAGAAGCTGGGGATGTTGGCTGCCTCGAGGACTTCTGTGTTGGAGATACGGTCCTGCCACCTGATGCCAAGTATTCTCCGGAGGCAGCGAAGATGGAATGAATTGAGACATCGCTCTTGGCTGACATACGTTGTCCAGGCCTCGCTGCCATAGAGCAAGGTACTGAGGACACAGGCTTGATACATTCGGACTTTTGTGTTCCGTGTCAGTGCTCCATTTTCCCACACTCTCTTGGCCAGTCTGGACATAGCAGTGGAAGCCTTTCCCATGCGCTTGTTGATTTCTGCATCTAGAGACAGGTTACTGGTGATATTTGAGCCTAGGTAGGTGAACTCTTGAACCACTTCCAGAGCGTGGTCGCCAATATTGATGGATGGAGCATTTCTGACGTCCTGCCCCATGATGTTCGTTTTCTTGAGGCTGATGGTTAGGCCAAATTCATTGCAGGCAGCTGCAAACCTGTCCATGAGACTCTGCAGGCACTCTTCAGTGTGAGATGTTAAAGCAGCATGGTCAGCAAAGAGGAGTTCCCTGATGAGGACTTTCCGTACTTTGGACTTCGCTCTTAGCCGGGCAAGGTTGAACAACCTGCCCCCTGATCTTGTGTGGAGGAAAATTCCTTCTTCAGAGGACTTGAACGCATGTGAGTGCAGCAGGGAGAAGAAAATCCCAAAAAGTGTGGGTGCGAGAACACAGCCCTGTTTCACGCCACTCAGGATAGGAAAGGGGTCTGATGAGGTGCCGCTATGTTGAATTGTGCCTTTCATATTGTCATGGAATGAGGTGACGATACTTAGTAGCTTTGGTGGACATCCAATCTTTTCTAGTAGTCTGAAGAGACCACGTCGGCTGACCAGGTCAAAGGCTTTGGTGAGATCAATGAAAGCAATGTAGAGGGGCATCTGTTGTTCGCGGCATTTCTCCTGTATCTGACGAAGTGAGAACAGCATGTCAATAGTCGATCTCTCTGCACGAAAACCACACTGTGCCTCAGGGTAGACCGGCTCGTCAAGCTTCTGAAGCCTGTTTAGAGCGACTCGAGCAAAGACTTTCCCCACTATGCTGAGCAGGGAGATTCCACGGTAGTTGTTGCAGTCACCGTGGTCATATCACGATGTCTAACCAAATAGAGTCTTTAAAAGTTAATTTTGTCAAACGAGTATCTGGTGTCAGTTTTTTTCGTGGTTAAATGAATGGAGATTTCTAAACCATTTCTTGACAGCCACACTCTGTACACTTACGGAGAAATATCGGGATAGAAATTTGTCTTTGGCGGTGGTGCAAAACAGGCGGTATCAGATCGGCCGTCCATTACACAGCGCCTGATATTTAATTCCATTGACTGCAAAGGAACTGCATATCATGCGCGGCATAAACGGGCGACTGATCTGATACCGCCCGTTTTCCACCACCGCCAAAGACAAATTTCTATCCACATAATCTTTTACAAAGTCCAGAGAGTTTAAGTTGTCAAGCCTCGTTCCACTTCTGATCACATGAGTGAAAGGGCTGAGGTGAGAGTTGATCTGATTGCACATGAAGAGCGTCTTTTCCATGGCACTACATCTAGTAGTAATGGTGGTAGTGGGGTAACAATGAGCCAGTGAATGGAAGCTACTCTGATAATTTTTGGAAATTTTAAATAATTTTTCCATATCTGGGAATATTTCCATATCATAATCCAGCTCTTAAGTTTATTTAAATACACAAACTTGTCATCAGCGCGATCTTGTATCTTAAATTTCCTAGCAAGTTGCTAATAGTTTTGCCTGCAAATTTTATGTTGAATGCCTGTTGGAAATACATGTTTAAAAATGAGGACAGGTGGTGGGGGGAACCTAACTGATGAATTTACAGATCTTTGAATGGATAGTCCTGCTGCCTTGTAAAGAGATGGATGCTTTTGAGCCTGGCATGCTTGTTGACATATAGTGCTGTTACAGAGTTACACTTGGCCTGGGTGAGAATGGGAGAGTTGTAGCTTCTCAAGTTAGCTCCAAATGACACAGAGTCTCTGCTTCTGATGGTATTTAATGGTTCTATCCTTTATCTGTTGTCTCTCTTTTGGGGTGAAAAATGTCTTTGAACAACAAAATGGCAGGATGAGAACTTGTACCTGTAATGCACCATATGCTAACTTGTGGATCTTGGTTTCCATTCAGCTGAAAGTATCATTGCACTTCTGAATAGGAAGGGAATGCAAATAAACACAGACTGGTTGTGGGCACATTGTATAAAATATTTGCTCAGACTTTAGGGCGGCACAGTGGCGCAGTGGTTAGCACCGCAGCCTCACAGCACCAGCGACCCGGGTTCAATTCTGGGTACTGCCTGTGTGGAGTTTGCAAGTTCTCCCTGTGTCTGCGTGGGTTTCCTCCGGGTGCTCCGGTTTCCTCCCACATGCCAAAGACTTGCAGGTTGATAGGTAAATTGGCCATTATAAATTGCCCCTAGTATAGGTAGGTGGTAGGGAAATATAGGGACAAGTGGGGATGTGGTAGGAATATGGAATTAGTGTAGGATTAGTATAAATGGATGGTTGATGGTCGGCACAGACCCGGTGGGCCGAAGGGCCTGTTTCAGTGCTGTATCTCTAAACTAAACTAAACTTTATGGATTTCTATAATGTTGAGAGCTCTGCTCTCCTATGGACAAAAACCTAATAGGAGGCCACTTGTCTGCCCAGATAGTTGTGGAACAGAAGTCCCCACATTGGGGAAATGTTATCATTTATGGTCAGTTTAAAGCCTGGATACCTGACCCGAACTCGACGAGACCCGACTACATGTGTCGGGTTTGGGTTGGGTCAGGGCTATATTCTGAGTCCAGCATTCGGGCTTGGGTCGGGCTGGACACTGCTGCTTCCGGGAAGTCACGGGATCAGGCTTACCCATGATTCTCCAGGAATAGCCTGCTGCGGGAGCAGATTAACAATATTCGTGTTGGGTCGGGCGTGAAAAAAAATTAAAGGACTCGGGCCCAGGTTGGGGCTCGGGTTGACTGTGGTCGGGTTGGGCCCGGGTCAGGTTTTAATTTTATATCCGAGCCAGGCTTTAGGTTAGAATTAGTAGCATGGATTGCAATCCTATTTAAAGAACTGAGTTTATGTTTGGGTGCCAGATATTGGGCTGAATTTTACCAGCCCCTTGATGCTGCGGGGGGGGGGGGGGGGGCATAAAATTCTGTGGGGAGAGGCCCGCCTTGACCCCCGACATTGAGAAGGGCCTGCCGCATATTAACGTGGGTGGGGGGACCTCAGTGCGTCATGTAGCAGGGCCTTCATCTAAATATGTAAATGTACATAAATAAGATGCAAATGAACTTACCTGCTAGCGGCGGCTGTCCCACGCTGATTTTCCGGCTGCCGATTGCAACTCACCCGCCTTCGGAACTCTGGACAGAGTTCCGAGGCAAGAACCTGGTGGGGAGGGGTGGGAGGGGTGGGAAAGTGTTAAAGGGCAAATGTGAGAAGGTTGGGGAGAAAGTTTGGGTCAAGAATAAAAGAGGTTTTGTGAATATAGGGTAATGAAAAGACCTTTGGGGGGTGGGGAGGGGTTGGGAAAGGGCCTCCAGCTCCTAATTATTTACTTTAAAAAATTACGTATAATATACCTTTAACAAGTTAAATCTTTGCTAAGGGCATGAAGCCCTTTAAAAATGGGGCCAGTGCCTGCGGTGTGGCACCGGACGCCGTTGCCGGGGACGTGGTGGCCGCCCACTCTATGTCATCGGGGGTGGCTGCTCCATCCCCTCCATTTAAATGAGCCCCCGCGTGTAATATCACGGGGGCTCAGCGACAGCACTTTTGTGTCGGAAGGCCGCCGAGTTCAGAGTGCGGCGCGCTAATAAAATTCAGCCCATTGAATTAGATCACAATGTTAACCTAAATGGTAGGCTTGGAGAAAACAGCATAGGAGACCCGAAAGTAAGGGAGAACAATTAATTATAATAGAATACTGAGCTGACTGATAGTCAGTTCCTTAAGAAGGGGGGTAGGTGATCCTGGGGTTGGGGGGGGGGGAGTTGGTGTGAGGGGTGGTGTGGGGGGTGGTGCTTACAAAGGCTGACAGCAAGATTATTTTTGTGGGGCCAGGATGAGCACAAATATAAAAGTTAAAAATATCATTGGGCTTTTTTTGAGGAACCTCCAGCAGTCTCCTTGAGGATCACTGGTTAGGCTGCTAACACCAGTACAAATGGATGGAACACTCATTACACAGACTCCACCCTTTGCAGTCGGGGTCCCATGCACATCATATAACTCCAGATTGCATATTACAAGTAGTTACCTGCCTGAAACAGATAGTGCCTGTTGCCCGGCCCCTGCCAATGTAAGTGGAGCAGTAAGCAAGTAAAACTTACATTTATATAGTGCCATTCACAGACTCAGGATATGTCAAAGCACTTTTCTGCCAATGTACTGTCGGAATGTAAAAAATCCAACATCCAATTTGTGCATATCCCACATACAACAGTGTGATAATGACTAGATAATCTATTTGAGTGATGTTTGTTGAGGGATAAATAATGGTCAGCACACAGGGGAGAAGTTGCTTGTTTTTCTTTGAATCGTGTCATGGGATCCTTTACATCCACCTGAAAGGGCAGAAGGACCTCAGTTTTACGTCTCATCTGAAAGAAAGCACCTCCAATAGTGTAGCACTCCCTCAGTACTGTACTGAAGTGTCAGCCTGAATTTTGTGCTCAAATCTCTGACCTGGTTCTTGAACCAACGACTGCAAGAATACCACCACTGAGTCCCAGCTAAAGTTAGTAGCCTGATGTAATTTTTGGGCAGCTGTGATCCCATTTTTTAAGTACCAAAAACTGTCTCCTCAGAGATGATGGGGAAAAAATTACCTTTGTGGCATAGACTGCTTTTCTCAGATTGGGGTTATAGTTTTTCTGTGTTTCTGCAAACCAAATCATCAGGTTGCTCTATTCATTTTTATACCTTTCTTGCCACGTATCTTAAACAAAATATTGTCTTTCAGAGAAATAAACCTTTGGAACCAGCTTAATATTTGGTTTACTACAAGGAAAAGTTGCCTGATTTAATCAGAAATGATTGCTAGAATATCCTGGAATTCTGTGAATGTTTATTGTACATTTTAATCAAAAAAATTATATGCGAAGCCATCATAATTCCTAAAACTTGCTTCAAAGTGTGTTCAGAATGTTAGAAGGTTGATTAAACAATAAATGATCACTTCAGTGAAACACTAATTGGGCTTCAATTAATCCTGGGCAATAGATTTCATCAAAGAAAGACTTGGGCTCAGCATCCATTAAAAGACTCACATACCAAACCCTGCATGACTTAGAACCAGAAGGTGGACATTAAGCTCATCGTGTCTGTGCCAGCTCTCTGCAAGAGCAAATCAGCTAATCCCACTCACTTGCCCTTTCCCCATGGCCCTGCCAATTTTTTCTCTTCAGGTGCTTGTCCAATTCCCTTTTGAAAACCATGATTAAATCTGCCTCCACCACACTCTCAGGCAGTGCATTCCAGATCCTAATCACTCGTTGCATAAAAAAGCTTTTCCACGTGTCGTCTTTGGTTCCTTTGCCATTCACCTTAATTTGGTGTCCTCTGGTTCTTGACTCTTCCACCACTAGGAATAGTTTCTCTCTATCTACTCCATCTAAACCCCTCACTTTTGAACACCTCTATCAAATCTCCACTCAACCTTCTCTTATCTAAGGAGAACAACACTAGCTTCTCTGATTTATCCACGTAACTGAAGTTGTTTATCCCTGGAACTATTCTTGCAAATCTTTTCTGAACCCTCTATAAAGCCTTCACATCCTTCCTAAGGTGTGGTGCCCAGGACTGGACTGAGGCCGAACCAGTATTTCACAAAGTTTCGTCATAGCTTCCTTGCTTTTGTACTCTATGCCTCTATTTATAAAACCCACAATCCCATATGCCTTTATAACCACTTTTCCACCTGCCCTTCCACCTTCAATGATTTGTGCAGATATACCCCCAGGTTTCTCTGTACCTGCACTCCCTTTAGAAATGCACCCTTTAGGTTATATTGCCTCTCCTCATTCTTCCTACTTAAATGTATCACTTCACACTTCTCTGCATTAAATTCCATCTGCCACATGTCCTCCCATTCCACTAGCCTGCCATTATCCCCTTGAAGTCTATAGCTATCCTCCTTACATTTCAAAATACTTCCAAGTTTTGTGTCATCTACAAATTTTGAAATTGTGCTCTTTACACCCAAGTCTAGGTCATTAATATATATCAAGAAAAGCAGTGGTCCTTGGACCGACCTCTGGGGAACCCTACTATATAGCTACCTCTAGTCCAAAAATAGCCACTCATCACTACTCTCTGTTTCCTACCACTCAGCCAACTTCCTATCCATGCTGCCACTGTCCCTCTTATTCCATGGGCTTCAACTTTGCTGGCAAGCCTATTATGTGGAACCCTATCATATGCCTTTTGGAAGTCCATGTCACATGTTCATGTCCACATCAACCACATTACCCTCATCAACCCTCTCTGTTACCTCATTAAAAAACTCGATCAAGTTAGTTAAACATGATTTGCCTTGAACAAATCTGTGCTGGCTTTCCTTAATTAATCCACACTCATCCAAGTAATTGTTAATTTTGATCTAGATTATTGTTTCTAAAAGCTTTCCCACCACTGAGGTTAAACTGACTGGCCTGTCATTGCTGGGTTTATCCTTACACACATGTTTGGACAAGGGTGTAGCATTTACAATTCTCGAGTCCTCTGGTAACCATCCCCTTCCTTCCCATTCCCCTTATCTAAGGAGGATTGGAAAGTTATGGCCAGTGCCTCTGCCATTTCCACCCTTACTTCTCTCAGCATCCTCAAATGCATCCCATCCGGTCCTGAAGATTTATCAACTTTAAGTGTACCCAGCCTTTCTAGTACTTCCTCTTTATCAATTTTTAGCCCATCCAGTATCTCAACTACCTCCTCTTTCGCTATGATTTTGGCAGCATCTTCTTCATTGGTAAAGACAGCTGCAACTTACTTATTTACTAGCTTAGCCACACCCTCTTCCTTCATGCATAGATCCCCTTTTTGGTCCCTAATTGGCACCATCCCTCCTCTTACTAGCCTTTTACTATTTATATGCCTGTAGAAGACTTTTGGATTTCCTTTTATATTAGCTGCCAGTGTCTTCTGATAATCTCTCTTATTTCCTTTTCACTTCCCCTCTGAACTGTCTATATTCAGCCTGGTTCCCATTTGTATTGTTAACCTGATATCTGTCATATGCACCCTTTTCTGCTTCATCTTACTCACTATTGCTTTCATCATCCAGGAAGCTCTGGCTTTTGGTTGCCCCACTTTTCCCCCCTCATGGGAATGTACCTCGACTGTACCCAACCCATCTCCTCTTTAAAAGCAGCCCATTGTTCCGTTACCGTTTGCCTGCCAATCTTTGATTCCAATTTACCTGGGCAATTTACCTCACCCTACTGAAATTGGCCCTTCTCCAATTAAGAATTTTTACTCTAGATTGCTCCTTGTCCTTTCCCATGGCTAACCTCAACCTTATAATACTATGATCACTGTTCCTTAAATGTTCCCCTCCTGACAATTGATCCACTTGATCCACCTCATTCCCCAGAACCAGATCCATCATTGCCTCCTTCTTCATTGGGCCAGAAACATACCGATCAAGAAAATTCTCCTGAACACGTTTTAGAAACTCCTCCCTCTCTCTGACTTTACCCTATCACTATCCCAGTCCATATTAGGATAATTAAAATCCCCCATTATCACTGCTCTATAGTTTTTGCATCTCTCTGTAATTTCCCTGCAAATTTGCTCCTCTCTATCTTTCTCACTAGTAGGTGGCTAACTTGCCAATTATAATTTCTTCTCTCATCCTCATTTTTACATGTTGGCTACCATTGTTCTAAACTATATAATATTCAATTCCCAATCTGTGCTAAATGATCTCATCTCAGCCTGGGTAATGGTTAGGGCACTACAGCTGACCTCAGTTCGGAAGGGATAAAATTCAGCCAGGAATCTGACTCCTAATTTCTGTCCAGTAATTCCAGCTAGAAAATTGAATATGGTTTCAGACTTCTATCAGCAACCCAGAAAAGATCTGATGGAAGGCCATGTGTAGACACCAGTGGCTTGAAAATAAACTAAAAAAAGTGTATGAATGTGTAACACTTTGGTACGAAATTCCTTAGTCACTTATTTTAACAGAGTCATTGACTCATTTAAAATAACTAATTTAATGCCTCTGTTAAAACAATGGTCAAAGAAGCTTCATATAAATGTGTATACAGATCTCTGCACTCCACCAATTTTGGCCGCTGGAGCATCCCCGATTTAAATTGTTCCATCATTGGTGGCCATCCTTCAGTTGCCAAGGTCCTAAGTTCTGGAATTGCCTCTCTAAACTTCTCTGCCTCACTACCTCTCTTTCCTTCTTCAAAATGCTCCTTAAAGCCTCCCTCTTTAACCAAGCTTTTGGTCATTTGCCCTAATGTTTCCTTCTGTGGCTCAGCACCAAATTTTGCTTTGTAATGCTCCTGTGAAGTGCCTTGTGACATTTTATAATGCTAAAGGCACTGTATAAATACAAGTTGTTGTTGTCCTGTTCTCTTAGTTTGTTTTGAAGTAATTTGATTTGCCTTTTCCATACCACTAACTATCTTTTATACCTCTATAAGGCCATTGAGAGGCTCCAAAACACAAATTCTTACAGTCTTTTCCCATAACTCAGATCTTTTAAGACTAGAGAATCAGTCTTCTGGCTTTTTTCTGCACTAGTTCTCGAATTTGTTTGTCTCTCCTGTGCCTTAGTGACCAGATTGGATACAATGCTCAAGTTATGTTCTGACCAGAGTGCCATACAGTTTTAACATGACTTCCTATGACTTGTACTCTACTGTGTTGGCTTTATAGTTCAGCATTCTATTGGCACTGATGGTTGCTACTCTCCATTGTTTGGACATGTTGAGTGTTGAGTCTAGTAAGACTCCTAGATCTCTTTCACTGTTATTCTTAGCTATTTCAACACCAATCATGGAATATAAATGTCACTTTTTTGATCCCTATGTATAGTATTGCATTAAGTCTTAACTACTATTCTGCTGACTTACATATTGTGATCACATTTAATAATTTTTGAGTTGCCTCCTCTGAACTCAATATCCTTCCTAGATTAATATCTGAAAATGTGACCAATTTGCTGAACCCACATCATTGATGTAAATTAGAAACAATACTGATTCCAACATCAATCTCTGGGGCACCCTATTGAGCACTTCTCCCTATCCAACATATCTCCTCCAACAAATACTCATGCTTTCTATTCTTAAGCCAATTTCTTATCCACTTCCAAGATTTATCCTGAATCCTCATAGGATTGGCCTTAACTAATAACTTTATGTATGGAACATTGCCAAGTGCCTTTTGGAAGCCTGGTGTATGGCATTCCACAGTACATTTGGAATGACATATTGTCAAAAACATCAAGGAAGTTGGCCATGCAGGATCCTTCCTTTCTGAATCCATGATCCTATTTTGTTAGATGATGGTACAGTTAATCCTCAGATATATTCTTGATAATCAATTCCATTATTTAACATGGGAACTAAGATGAATCGGTCTGTAGTAACTTGTATCTGTTTTGCCATCCTTTTTGAAAATGGGGACCACATTAGCATGTTTTCAATCTACCGGTATACCCCAGTTTCCAGTGACTCTCTCATAATTGCCTCACAGATCTCCTTGATCTCTTGTAGTATTCTGGGATACATGGCAGTTTTGGGGTATGATTTGTTTTGAATACTTGAAGCCTGTCAAGGACTCTCATCTAATTTATTTTGAAGTAATTAATTCTGCTTTGTTATTTATGGTTGGGGAAGGCGTGTTGTTCATGTCGTCCATTTTCAATACTTGGGGCAAATAATTCAGAATATTAATTATCTTGTGCTTAGTATTTCAAGTCTGTTTGCATCTCTTATGGTTCTCACCTCTTCTCTGACCATTTTCTTGCTGTGAAGTCCTTTGAAAATGTATTACTTTTCGGCTTTGCCTCAGCAGATATGCTTTTTCTCGGACTTTCTTTGCTCTTCTGACTCCTTTAATGTGTTTTTGGATGTTCCTGCATTTATCCCAGTGAGCTCATTCATTCCTGTTTCTTGTTATAGGATTTGTGCAGGTCATTTTCTTCAGTCTTTCCTTTCTGATTAATTTGTTAATCTATTTCGTGTTACACCTGTTTAGTCTATGTTTATTAATCCTTCTAAAAATGATCCATTTGTCTGCTACTGAACTGTTGTTGAACAACCTCTTCTAATCAATTTGCATAAATAGTTCTGCCATTTTTTGAAGTTAGCCCTTTTAAAATGGGATACATGATTCCTAGTCTTAGTGTAGAGTTGAGTTTTGGAGGCCTGTGCCATGTGGGAAGTTTCCAAACATTGAGACTGCTGCTATTTGTCTGATTTCTTTGTTCACTTTGCCCGTGATTTTCCCCCACTTTATTGAATCTTACAGCACAGAAGGAGGCCATTCATCACCTATTTGGAAAATTCTTCCAATTGGTTATAACCCTGTTCCTTCCCCATAGCCCTACAGATTTCTGCTTTTCAAGTATGTATCCAATTCCCTTTTGAAAGTTCTGGAAACACTCAGCAACTCAGGCAACATCTATAAAGAAAGGAAACATGTTGGTGTTTTTGCACAGTCCTTCATCAGTGCATCAGATGCCGGAAATGTTAACATTCGTCCTTTTTTTTTTACAGATTCTGCCTGACCTGCTGAGTGTTTTCAGCACTTTCTGTTTTTGCTTTAGATTTCCAGCATCTGCAGTATTTGCTCTCATGTGCCTGGCTGTACATTTTGCAATACGAGCATATTTATGCTGTGGTTAGGTAAGAAAATTGAGCAAACCAGTATTACTGCTGGTAGTGGTAATTTTTCGTGATTTGTTATCAGAAATGATAAAATTGTGTCTCTTACTGTTAATCCTATTGTTAGTTATTGAGATTGTTACAATTCTTCAAAATTAATAGCCATTGAAGATGATGATTGGAATTTTATTGTGGTAAGCCCACTCATAAACAATGTGGCAAGAGTTACACATGGGTTAAATATCCATACTAGTATGCTTCTAATTTATTTTAATTTACGGACACTTTTAAGATAATGGGGTGGAGGGGGTGACATGATGCAGAGCCCATGCATTGTGTGTGCCAGTCCTGGGCACAACAGATTCAAGCTTCTTAGAGTCCACAACAGCTGAAATCCACTTTGGCCTCATTCTACTAGGACCCAAGCTGTGATATAAAAGGGCCAGAAAACTTGAGGCTTTCTTGGGATAAAAATGTTTTCTTCTGGTTCTTGACCTTTGTCAAATTTGCTTCTGCTGGCTTAGTATTTCACTGTGATGCCTCTACTGAGTGGAGATAACGGACATTTATGCCTGTCTTTTTAAAACATGTTTAACCAACTGTTCAATACAACCTGTGATAAAACTCTGAAAATCTTGCTTTCCTATGCCTTTTATTTGAAGTGCACACATATACACAGCCACCCTGTTTTTCTCAAGTACAAACTTCTAGTCTTTTCCTGTTTACACCACGTAACTGTTGTCAAGATATCAGTGAAATGAAGCTTTATGAGTAAACGTTGCAGTCTTAAGATGTTCTTATCACTCAGGTAACCGGGAAAGGTCACGACTTGTTTCGACAGAGGGCGTTAGAAAAGGAAACAGGCTTTCCCATAAAACTGTGCAGTGGGCTGAAGTCGATTTACAGTTTGAGTTGATGTTTACTAACCAGAATTAGGGTTTTTTGTGTGCGGACGCTCTCAGCGCAAACGATTGCGACAGCCTCTATTTTTTCATCTTTATAATCTCTTTGAACGGGGGAGGGGGCGGGGGAATAGAGAAAACTGCCAGACAGGAAGCTGGCACAAACGCACTCCTACTAAACAAACGCTGTTTTAAAAGAGATCTGGTAACAGGGGCAGCTGTACATCACAGAGTTCGACTTGCTTCTTGTCCAGACAAAGACTCCACTATTTGGTACTGAACAACATGCCTTTGAAAAACAACAGTGACGGCGTTTAGCTGGTTCAACAGCTGAGATCCTCCAAGCTCCAACAAAATATACAAAAGACAGGGAGAATCCACGTGCTGTTTTTCTTGAAAGAGAGAAAAAAAATAGCTTTGCAGCACAACGTGGCAAGTTTTTGTTTTAGCCAACAAGGTGTAATCATTTAAAAAATAAAATCTGCTGTTCAATGTGAAACATGTTGCAGTAGAGCCAGAGAGACAAAGGCAAAAACGTTAGAGATTGACAACCTCAACAGGTGGGATCAGTTTGAAGCTTCCTTGAGGAAGCGAGCTGCTGGTAAGGAATCCTCTTCACTTAACTGAAGAACCATGTCGAAGAGCATTGACCTGAAGCTGTCCCAGGTATGTATAATATGGTGTAACGGGCCTCTTAAAATAGTCCCCAGGATAACCGGGTCTGATGATGCATTTGTTCTCCAATCGATCCGGTAGGGATTTGAATAGTCTTTCTGAAAAGCACCAGGTATGTTGTGGGCTGCCAGTACACGGGAGATTGGGAATATTGCTGCCTTTCTATAATCAAGCGTTGAAATAAAAGATTTACGAATATCTCAGCCTGCTCACAGTGCTAATCGTTATTTTTTTCTTTTTGATATATCTACTAACACAAATCTTGTTTGCAGATCATTTCATTGTTGACTTTCATAGTCGTGGTAAATGTTTGCCAAGGACTTAGCTTGCGCCGCTTGCAAAGATCAGGAGACACAAACAATCGTGAAGGTACTTTATTTTTCATTGTTTGTCGATAGTCGGCATTACAAGGTTTAGCAGAGAGAATATTAGATTGGACAGAGGTTGTAATTGTGAGCGGGTTCTAAAGCTCTTTGTGTTATGATTTATTCAATGCCCAGTAAAAGGTCATATACTCCTTGCCTTGCAAATTGCCCACTTCCAATATTTTGAGTTGACACAAATGCAACTGATGTTTAAACTGTGCATCAGACTACAGATGAAGAGAAAACTTGTTTCAGCACCTTTCATTATTTTCCCGATTATCACAGGCAGTGTAGTAGTCCAGCCATAATTTGACATTAAACGATGCGTAGACATACATGCAGGATAGCTTTACACACATGTTAGCACATCGAGACTCATTTTGGCAGTGTGTCGTATTGCTTGTTAAACACAGTGATAACCTGGGTGTTAATTATTGTCCAATTTACACTTATAACCACGATAGTTTTGATCATGTTATAGAACCTGGGGTGTTCTGATCAGTCAGTGGGAAGTCAATGGTAAGCACTGCAATCGAATTGTGTGCTCATTGAGTTTCGAAAAAACGCAAACAACTACAGAAGTTTATTTGGCTATCTTCGTCGATGGAGAGTATGGAACAAATTGAGAGTAATTTGCAATGACACTAAACCAGACATATTAAATGAGAGTTGTATTGCTGTTATCTTTAATATGTCATGTGTCTATATATTGTTTCAGAATGCAGGTGTTGTTTGTATGTTATGGTATAGACAATGAGCACAGTGCCTATTTCCAAAGTAGAACCAGCCTGTACTCAGTGAGCAGGCTGGGGCATTAAACAAATTTTCTCTACATTATTCTTGAGTGCTCCAGTGAAGAACAACCTAACAGTGTTATGAATTTTGAGTGTGAACTAATGTAATTGAAGGAGCTAGAAGCATTTCTTTCAACACCAACAATAATGCTGACAGAAATTACAACACGGAGTTCTATTAGCATTAGGACACAGGCTATAGTTTAGAACTGTAACCAGATTTTAAAAGTTTTAGATTTAATTTTGGAAATATTTATATATTCAGCTGCTGAAAATATAGATGTTAAATTTTTACACCATGTTCAGAACTTTCAACCGACTACTGCACTTGGACCTGGTATGTTCTGTGTATAATATATTGCTCTTCTATTTTTATATGGCAATAAATTCAAGTCAAGAACAAAATATTTTGTTCATTATCAATTAAAAAATGCTTAGTTTACATGCATCCTGTTGATCTAATATAACAATTATCCTTGTGTTTTGCATGAATTATGTAACTGACAAATCTCTATGTGCTTCAGCTTTTGAAATATACTGCACTGTGCTCTAATGGTTACTCATCCCTGAGCTTAGGTGACAAAAACATTTTGCTATTAGGCACAAAATTTAAATTGATTAGTAATAATGGAAAGATAAATTCCCAGTAAAAGAATTTTTTAATATAAAATGTGCTTGTTCCTTTGAGGAATGTGATATATTTTGAAATAAAAACTATATTTTGAAAAATATTTTGCATATTAAAATTGATGAATTCAGTGAACTGTGTGATAAAAGAGTTCAGATACATAAAAATCATTTTTATAACCAATTAATTTGATTTCCAGTTTTTCACTTTAGTTAAATGCTGAAGCACCTATTGAAATTATCAGTTAAGAGCAAACTTTAATAAGTGACTGGAATTAAGATTCCTTTTGCACAAAGATGGAAAGCGTTTGTATAAAAACATTTACTGAATAAATGAAATATTATGTTTTGATAATGTGTACTTTTTAAAATATTTTAAAAAATCAAACACATTACTGGGGAAATATTTCTGAGAAATAATGTAATAAGTTCTGAATTAATTAACGAATGACAACCAGCAAACAGTTACTAGGGTAACATATAATGACTGTTTTTGTGGTTTTACTGGTAATCAGGTTTAGATCATTACTCAATCAACTCTCAGGCATTGCATCACTGTTGTTAATCATTCATTAGAGATGTCATCCTACAGCAACTACATAGAGCTCCCTTGCAGCTGATACCTGCCATAATGTCCATTACTGGAAAAAAAGGAAATTAACTATAAGTTCCCGACTAATTTAACAGTATAGTTTAGAAAAATCTAGGAGTTATTGTATGGTAGTAATTTCCACTATTCAGATATTAAAACAGCTCAACATTTACTTTTACAGTTTGCAGTGTTATCTGAGACTCCCAGTGAGATTATTGAGACATAACCATTATTTTCATTTTATTTCATTAATGTCACAAATGTAACTTATATTAATTGATATACAGATTAAACTAACTACAGGAATACATAAAATATTTTCATTATATTGCTAATTTATCACAAGTTAATAAAATTAGGATAATTTTTTAAATACTTGACATTGAGACTAAATTAAAAAGATAATGAACTTCAAGTAGCAAAGACATTGTACTGCAGCTCTACTTTATAGTTGTCAACCACATTGCTGTAATTCAGAGGAGACAAAAAAATGCAGGAAGCTGCAAATTGTACACAGATTTATGCTATATATCCATGCTTACAGGCCTCAAGCTGTCTTCAAAATTAATACATTTTATTGTTTCTAAAATAGCTGTTATGCTTCTGTAACACAATAGATTGAAGTCTTTCTAAACAGATCATCTGCTCTGTCTTTTCATTCTATTGTCTGTTGTGATAAGCTGTGCCTTTTTTGGAGAGTCCCAATTGGAAGCAATATTGCCAGTTCCTGGAAGCATTTGTTTAGTTTCTGTGCAGGGGGAGTGCCTGACCCTAATAGATTTTGTTACGCTTCCAAAGGGATGGGCTTTTAAAGAGGTTTTTTTTCTCCCTTTCAACTTTTTAAGTACATTTGAGGCCGAATAACCTTTTGAATGAACACAGAACATGTGTTATTGCGATCTGCTTTGGCCAAAATCTTCTCTTATTTGGACAATTTTGTTTTAATCAAAACCATTTTTTGCACTTGCATTATGGCTACAGTTTATTTTCCTAATTTCTGTGAAATCAAATAAAACCTAAAGTTTTATGATGACTATGTCCTGCCTCTAGTTGCCACTTAATTTTAGCTACCATCACAAGTGTTGGTTCTGGAGGATATGTGATGCAATTGAATAGTACACCATTTAGAAGCTCTGAACTTGATGAATATTCATACATCATAGCAAGGGGTATCAGTCAGTTTGAATTCTAAGCTATTTTGTGGTTGACTATATATATATAAGCTTAATTTTACGCTGCCCTAGCAGGTCAAATGGTGGCATGGGGGCAGCATAAAATTGAGCAGGAGGCTCCGGGAGGCCTTCTCACCCGGCTAACTTTACGGCAGTCAGGCGTGGGGGGGAAAACGGCCGCCCGCCCAAGGCCAATCAAGGCCCTTAAGTGGCCACTTAACGACCACTTAAGGGCCCTCGCCCTCCTTCATGGGTATTTTACCCGTGGCAAGCGGGTGTGCTGGGGATGTGAAAAGCCGCCCAACGATAGCTGCCAGCCTTTCCGCGCGCCGAGGGCTGCCACGACAGTCAGGCACAGGGTGCCTGATTGAGGGCTGCTTCCGCCTCACAACCCACCCCTAGGAGCCAATACGTCCCCCTCCCCCCAAACGACTACCCTTGCCTCGCTGCCACGACTGATCACCCCGCCGGCGAGGCAAACCCAACTTACCTGAAGTCCTGGCTCCATGGGGTCGGCTGGGCTGCCATCCCAGCAGTGGCCACCACTCCTGGTGGCGCTGCTGGGACTAAGAGCTGTCAGCCCACTGATTGGCGGGCAGCTCACTGAGGTGGGACCTCCTCCCTCAAGTGGGTGGAAGTCCCTCCTCGGGACAATTAAAGCCTAGGGACTCGTAAAATGCGGGTTGGATTCCCAGGCTAGGCGGAAGTGGGTTCGTCACCGACTTTTATGTCGGCGGCGAAGTCCTGTCTGCCTACGGTAAAATCCAGCCCATTAGCTTTTTTATTAGGAAATTATATTCGAAACAATTTTCTGGATTGTCTGGCTCACCAAAGAGTGCTATCCCTAACTGATGTTTATGTTCTTGTTTTACACAGTTCTTTCAGATTCAGCCCGAGTTACTATTTCTGGGTCATGCAGGGGCAGATGTTTTGAACTGCAAGAGGCAACCCCACCCAACTGTCGCTGTGACAATTTGTGCAAAAGTTATAACAGCTGCTGTTTAGATTTTGATCAACTTTGTTTGAAGACAGGTACTAAATTCAGAGTTGAACATGCTTTTAGTTGTTTAGGAATTTTTGTTTTTGATGGTAGTTACCCTCTAATTATTTTCCATTCTGAATCCTTTATTCCTTTATCACCCATGGCTGAGAGGGTGCTCTGAGGTCTGTAATGGCTTTTCCTTTATCCCCCACCACCCACTGTGTGATGACACCTAGTCTCTGCCTGATGTCTTTCCACAGTGACCTATATTAAATACTGGCTATAGTGCATGGTATTATAGCTAAGAGAAAGCTGCTCAATAGAGCAACTTTTTTTTTTAACCAACTCCACATTTTTCCACCTTGTCACTAGAAAACCAAAATATTTGAACACAAGTTCAAAAGATAGATCTGATTTTGACATATGACTTTAGATATCCAAAGAAAAACATATAGTCCTGTGTATTTTTGTTTTCTCCTCCATTTCTGTAAGTCTATTTTCTCCCCTCTTTAGGTTACTCTTCCCTGTCACGTCTCAATCCTCGAACAAGAGGGCAGGCAGGTGAGTTAGTTAGATTCAAAATATTTAACTTTTATAAAGTGCTGGTATACTGTGATATATTTTACTGTAAACCCATTTCTGAATAAAGTATCAGTCAGCTGATAAATCTGCAAAAGTTCCTGTGCCAGGCTGTATTGCCTCTTGGCTGATGGAAGAAGCTTGTTGATGGGTTGTAGTAGCTTACGTGAAAGGGTGATGTGGGGAAATAAAAATAATAGTATGATTGAATGACTCCTCATTACATGAATCAATTGTGGAAGTCCAATAACTGAAGCAGTCGTTGCCTTGACTTCCAACGAGCAGATCAGAAGTCCGTAGGGATACCTATCCCTTAAGCTCACTTTTTCCAGTTGGGTGAGTATTGCTAGTTCTTGATGGACAGTCTTGTACCATTAATGATGGCATGGGAAAGTTTAGAGCCCAAACCATTTTATCCACCAAATTTTTGTTTGGTATGTGGCGTACTAGAAAGAGAAAGCTTTTCAGATCTTTGTAACAAAATATATTTGCTAGTTTGCAACATTTTGAGAATGTGGTATGGCAGACAGGTGTGGTACCAATGTGCTGAGTCAAACTGGTTGGTTATGAATCTGGGCCAGAGGCTCCTCAAACAGCAAACATCTGATGTTTCCCGTGTGGTGCTTTTTCACAGGGATGAAACCTTGTACAGCAAGATAACCCTAGATTGCTGTTGCATGCTTCCTAGTGGCCATCTCAGGAGGGCTGTAGTTTTAGTCTGATTAGGATTACCTGTTCATATGCACAGGCTTGGGAGCAGGTTACTTAATCATTTCGTTTACAGAGGAAATGTATGTGACCGGGGTGCAGGTGGGGGTGAGGGGTGTGCGCTTGGGTGGTGGAGATACATTTGTATGTTTAATACCTATAATTTATTTTAATTGGTCGATCCATTGAATTTGGAAGTTTTACTGGATTGTCATTTAATTGTTGATTGGCAATTTTAAAAAATGTCTTTCTTTAATTCTAGCAATGAGGAATAAAGAAATTAGTTTAAAGCCAGTAATAACTGTTTTGTTCATAATTTTATAGTACTCCACGAAATACATTTGTCATATAATCCATCTATTGTATATAATACTTTTCCCTGTCTGTTATTGTTTTACATTTAAAAAGTAGTAAGAGGTGTCACAGAATTCCATGCAATACTGGTTATGTATATAGGTGATGCTGTTACTTAATTGTGTCAAGTAATATTACAAGCTGTCAAATTACCTACAATAGAATACTGAATATTCTAATCTTCTATGGGTTTCTGCACTCTGGCCATTGGGTGGCTTTGCATGAATGAACCTACAGCATTCCAAAGGGCTAGTAGATGGACTGAAATCCTTGGAATTGAAAAAGTTAATTGAAACTTAACCTGTAGTTGTGTCAATACTATCTGTCAGGAATCTCTGTCCACATATGCGCCTTGGCTCATTCTCACCATACTGTGTAACTCTCTCCATCCCACCCCTGCTCTGCTTAAGACAATGCAACACTTCCTGTGGTTTTTCTCAAATTTCCTTCCTGGACAACTTAGGGAGACATTTCCGATTTACTACGACTTTTTCTTTGGCACTGTAGCAGTGGGAAATGGATTCCTGTGGAATGGATCCCCTTCATCGCTGAGATGAAAAGCTGGCCCAAGTCTAGGGAAGTTGAGTTCCCCCACTAACTGCCCAGTTATTGAGAAAATATGTTCCTGGTGATAGGAAGGGCATCTTCTTCCATCCCCAGTGAAATAAAAATGCTGGCCAACTGAAGGAAAGGCAGCATACTGCATTCCCACTCCCAGGACATTTTCTTTGGTGATACTGGTTGAGAGAAGGATAACTTTTTGTTTCTACACCCTCCAGTGTTGATATTCTCCTAGCCCTCTGCCTTCTGAGACTACTTGCTCCCTTACCCTCATTCCTTGTCCCATCTTTACCTTACCCATACCCCTACAATTCCTTCTCCTCTCTCTCTCCCTCTCTTGGCTCCTCACTTCCACTTTCTCCTCATTCCTCTTTCTTTCCCCATCTCCACAGTGGGAATCTTAGTGGCTGCTAAGGAGGCTAAGTAAGCTATTTAAGAGCCCAATTAAGGGATACTTCCTGCCCCTTGGGCATTTTTTCCATGTCAGAGGGCCTGCCGCTGTGGAGAGACCGCCAGGTAAATCCTGGTGGCCTCCCAGCGGGTTTCGGGCAGGACCCTCCTTGGATGGCGCTCCATGGCCTATGGAGGGGCCCCCAATGGCAAAGACTGCCCCACGCCTAACTCAACGCCGCTCCAATAAACCCCCACCTGCCCAGTCACCTAGGCATGCCTACCTGGCCCTGGCTTCTTCAGAAACACTTACCCTCTGACTGGGCCAGCAGCTCTGTGAGGACAGGCCACAATCCACAATTGGACTACCTATTAATTTGTCGCCGTCAGGAAAATGCAGTCCCAGCAGGGGGACTTTTTCGTGGCTGACAAAATTCAGCCTGAAGGGTGGAATTTGGAAGGGGGCTCACGGGTTGCTGGAGGTTTCTGTTGCAGATCAGTTGAAGGAAGGTGGGTACAGAGTGGGAAGCCAGTCACAGCTGTTCCAGGGCATCACCTAGCCCCATAAGAGAGTCAGCGGAGAAAAGGAGTACTCAGCATTTGGTAAGGAGGTGCCCTTGGTGCTGTGCAGGTGGTGGGGTGAGTGGGCACTCAGCGCTCGGGCACTGAATGGGGTCATCACACCCTTGGCATCACAGGGGCAGAAGAGCATGGGGCAAGTCTGCCAAAGACAAATGAACAGCCACCTGTCCAAAAGGAAGGCTGCAGGCCCAGTAGCACAGGAAGGGTGGAAGCTTGAGCAACAGTAGGGCATGGGAGAGGAAAGAGGGGCAGGAAGGCAATGGACCCTTAGCGCAGGATCTACCACCAAAGATAGAGCTATTCGGAGATGACCGAGAGCCAGTGCCGCAGGAGACTGCACCTCTCGAGGCAGATGTTCACAGACATCTGTGACCTCACACCTAGCAGTCCTGGTCGCCATGCCCTGCCAGTGGCCATAAAAGTCACCCTGGCCTTGAACTTCTTCGCTTCTGGCTCCTGACAATGGCCATCTGTGGACCTTAGTGGTATTGTGCAAGCAGTTGCACACCACTGCATCTCACAATTCACTGATGCCCTCTTTGCCAGAGCTGGATAGCACATTCATTTCATGACAGATACAGCCTTGCAGGGACAGAGTACATTGGGTTTCGCTGCCATTGCTGGTTTCCCTCAAGTGCGGGGCATCATCGATTGCACCCATGTGACCATCAAGGCATCTAGTGACTGGCCATTCAGATTCATCAACAGGAAGGGCTTACACTCCCTCAACATTCAACCATCTGTGACAACAGCAAGAGCTTCCTCCATGAGTGCGCTCACTTTCCTGACAACTGCCATGACTCCTTCACTCCCCATCAGTCCATGCTGCCTCAGATCTTTACTCCAACCCCCAAAGTGTGTGGATGGATCCCAGGGGACAAGGGATATCCCTTGATGTTATGGCTACTGACCCATCTGCAGGAGCCCCAGGCAGAGGCACAGAGGCGATACCACCAATGCCACCTGCTCAGCAGGATAACCATTGACCAGGCCATCAGACTTCTAAAGAAGAGATTCTGATGACTGGACCGGTCAGATGGCACCCTCCAATACCCTCCTGCAAGGGTCTCGGTCATTGTGGTGGTTAGATGCACACTCCATAACATGGCCCCCAGAGAGGTGTGGACCTTGCGGAAAGTGAGCCTCGGAAGGAGACAGCTCATAGGAGGAGGAACGGTGGGTAAGAAAGGAGGAGGAAGAGGAGGTGGAGGGAGATGACGCTGAACAGAGAGGTGCCCCTGCTACACGATGAGGTGGCCTTCTCCTGCCACCCTCCAGGAAGAGCACCTGCCTCCTCTCAGATGGTCTCCAGCATTAAATCCAGGTCGACATTGATGAAGGGAGGGGCTGCCTGCCCTGGATGCCAGGCCTCTGGCTCTCCTGTGACATCTCACTTCCTTCTGGTGTTGTGGAAGACTTTGGGCCAAACCACAGATATCTCCCCTAAGACAACCAGCAGCCTCAGTGATGGCTGCCGTGGGGAGTCTAAATCAGTTGCACATTTCATCTGACCCACCTACATTCCCGCTCTGACTGGCTCTAATTAGGCAGGAAACCCGTTTCCATACCAGTTACGAGCCTACCCATGTGACAATCTTAACTTTAATCAGTTTCCCACTCGACATAGTTTTCTGACCCAAAAACAAATCCAACTCCTGTTTACCATTCCCGTGGCGAAAATTCAGTCCAGGGAGCTAAGATTGTTGCAGTATTCAGGTCAAGCAGAACCAGAATGTGGAAAGCTATTTGGGCCATGGCGGAGGACAAGGGAAGGATGCATGATAGCAGATGCATGGGAACACCACCACCTGTAAGTTCCTCTCCAAGACCCACACCATCTAGACTTGGAACTATATCGCTGTTCCGTCACTGTTGCTGGATCAAAATCCTGGAACTCCTTTCCTAACAGCACTGTGGGTGTACCTATCCCACAAGGACTGCAGCGGTTCAAGAAGGTAGCTCACCACCAACTTCTCAAGGGCAATTAGGGATGGGCAATAAATGCTGGCCTAGCCAGTGACGCCATCATCCCAGAAACGAATAAAAAAAGGGAGTGGAGGAGGAGGGAAGATGTCGAACCTCCTCCTGATGCCTTTCCCCAACATATTGCCAACCCTCCCACCTCCCAGCCTGTCTCCAAAGGGCTGGGAAAATTCAGCCCTTCAACTCGAACAAGCTCTTAATGAGATTTTTAAATACTTTAATTGGCCTCAATGGAGAGGAGAGCAGATCCCTGTCCTGTCCTTCCCCTGCCCTGATTAATGTTGCTGCCGCTGGGAACAGTGTCCTGAAACTGACACGCTGGCAGGTGCCAGTATTTTCGGGCCCCAACTCCAACTCCCCCGCCTCCATCCCCAACATCGGTAGGAGACAGTGACTTGAAAATTCAGCCCTCTGAGTGAAATGTTACATAAGAGCTTAAGAAATAGGAGCAGAAGTAGGCCATTCAGCCCTTCAAGCCCATCCACCATTCAATGAGTTCATGGCTGATCGTCTACTTCAATACTATTTTCCTGCACTATCCCCGTAACCCTTGATGTTTTTAGATTGTAGAAATCTATCAATTTCAGTCCTGAACCTACTCAATGACTGAGCCTCCACAGCTCTCTGGGGCAGAGAATTCCAAAGAATTCACCAACCTCTGAGTGAAGAAATTCCTCCTCATCTCAGTCCTAAATGGCCTGTCCCTTATTCTGAGTGTGTCGCCTGGTTCCAGATCCCCCAGTCAGGGGAAACATCCTTCCTGCATTAATCCCCTGTTGAGCCCTGTAAGAAATCTGTATGTTTGAATGAGATCACCTCTCATTCTTCTGAACTGCAGAGAATAAAGGTCCAGTCTATTTAATCTTCCCTCATAGGACAATCCCTCCATCCCAGAATTAGTTTGGTGAACCTTCGTTGCACTCCCTCTATGGCAAGTATATCTTTCCTTAGGTAAGGAGACCAAAACTGCTCACAATACTCCAGGTGGGGGTCTCACCAAGGCTCTATATAATTACCGTAAGATACCTTTACTCCTATAGTCAAATCCTCTTGTCATGAAGGCCAACATACCATTTACCTTAATTGCTTGCTGCACCTGCATGTTAGCTTTCAGTGGCTCATGAACAAGGACACCCAAGTCCCTTTGAAATTCAACACTTCCCAACCTCTCACCATTTAAGAAATTCTCTGTATCTCTGTTTTTCCTACCAAAGTGGATAACATTGTATTCTCCACATTGTATTCCATCTGCTAAATTTTTACCCACTTGCTTAGCCTCTCTAAATCCCCTTGAAGCATCTTTGCATCCTCCTCACAACTCACACTTCCACCTAGTTTTGTGTCATCTGCAAACTTGGAAATATTACATTTAATCCCCGCATCCAAATCATTGATATAGATTGTGAATAGCTGGGGCCCAAGCACTGATCCTAGCAGTATCCCACTAGTCACAGCCTGCCAATCCGAAAATGACCCATTTGTTCCTACTCTCTGTTTTCTGTCCATTAAGCAGTTCTCAATCCATGCCAGTATATTCCCCCCATATTCATGTGCTCTAATCTTGTTTACCAACCATTTGTGGGACCGTATCAAAAACTTTCGGAAAATCTAAATATACCACATCCACAGGTTTCCCCTTATCTATTTTGCTGGTTACATCCTCAAAAAGTCCAACAGGTTTATGAAACATGATTTCACTTACATAAATCCATGTTGACTTTGCCCAATCCTACCATGATTTTCTTGTTATCACATCCTTTATTACAGATTATAGCATTTTCCCTACTACTGATGTAAGGCTAACAGATTTGTATTTTCCTGTTTTTTCTCTTCCTCCTTTCTTAAATAGTGGGGTTACATTTGCCACCTTCCAATCTGCAGGAACCCATTCCAGAGTCTATAGAATTTTGAAAGATGACCACCAATGCATCTACTATCTCTACAGCCACCTCTTCCAACACTCTGGGATGTAAATCATCAGGTTCAGGGGATTTATCTACTTTAAGTCCCATTAATTTCTCTAGTACTTTTTTTTACTCATGTTAATGTCTTGCAGTTCCTCATTTACACTAGTCCCTTGATACTCCATTATTTCTGGGAGGTTTTTTCCTCCATAAAGACAGACCCAAAATGTTTGTTTAGTTTCTCTGCCATTTCCTTATTCTCCACTATAAATTCTCCTGACTCTGTTTGTAATGGACCCACATTTGCTAATCTTTTCCTTTTCACATACCTATAGAAGCTTTTATAATCTGTTTTTATGTTTCTTGCTAGTTTACTCTCATTCTATTTTCCTTTTCTTAATCGTTTTCTTGGTCCTCCTTTGCAGAATTCTTAAATGCTCCCAATCCTCAGGCTTACCATTTTTTTGACAACTTTATATGCCTCTTCCTTTGCTCTAATACAATCCTTGATTTCTTTTGTTATCCATTGTTGGAACACTTCCCTTGCTGGGATTTTGTGCATTAAAGGAATGTATTTTTGTTGCAAACTATGTATTAGTTCTTTAAATGACAGCCATTGCCTGTCTACCGTCATACCTTTTAGTGTAGTTTCCCAATCCACCACTGCCAATTTACCCCTCATACTCTCATAGTTTCCTTTGCTTAGATTTAAGACCCTAATTTCTGACTGAATTACATCACTTCAAACTTAGTGTAAAATTCTATCATATTATGGTCACTCTTTCCTAAAGACTCCTTTACAACAAGATTATTAATTAGCCCTTTTTCATTGCACAATACTAGATCTAAAATAGCCCATTCCTTCCTTGGTTCCTCAAAGTACTGCTCTAAAAAACCATCTTGCATACATTCCAATAATTCATCCTCCACAACATTAGTACTAATAAAATTTACCAGTCTATATGTAGATTGAAGTCCTCCATGATTACTCTATTACCCTTGTTACATGCACCTCTAATTTCTTGATTTATACTGTGATTTACATTGCCACTGATGTTTGTGGCCTATAAACAACTCCGGCCAATGTTCTCTGCCCCTTGCTGTTTCTTAGTTCCACCCAAACTGATTTTACATCTTGATCTTTAGAACTAAGGTCATCTCTCACTACAGTACTAATGCCCTCTTTAATTAACAGAGCTACCCCACCACCTTTTCCCAGCTACCTGTCCTTCCCGAATGTCACATACCTTGGATATTCAGGTCCCAGCTTTGGTTTCCTTGTAGTCACGTCTTTATAATGGCTATCAGGCCAGACACATGAATTTCAATTTGAGCTGACAATTCATTTGTTTTATTGCGAATGCTGTGGGCATTCAGATACAGAGCCCTTAATTCAGTTTTTTACTCTTTTTGCAAACTCGGGCCCTTTCTGCTGGCACATCCTTAAGTTTATGATCACTGTCCCTTCCTGCCATACTTTGATCATCATTACCTTTAATGCTACCTTGATCTATTGCCTTGTCATTTCCCTTTAAATTACTCAATCTTCCCCTACATGATCCCTTCCCCCTCTATTTAAAGCCCTCTCTACTTCCCTAGTTATACGACTCACGAGAACACTGGTCCCAGCACGGTTCAGGTGAAGTGCGTCCCAACGGTACAGCCTCCACTTTCCCCAGTACTGATGCCAGTGCCCCACGAACTGGAACGCACTTCTCCCATACCAGTCTTTGAGCCATGCATTCACCTCTCTCATGTTATTTACTCTATGCCAATTTGCACGTGGCTCAGGTAATAATCCAGAGATTATGACCTTTGAGGTTCTGCTTTTTAATTTAGTGCCTAGCTCCTCATACTCTTTCCTAGTCTTATCTGTGTTGTTGGTACCTACATGGACCATGACCACTGCAAGTTCCTCTCCAGTCCTGAACAGATGTCCCGAACCCTGGCACCGGTCAGGCAACACAGCCTTCTGGAGTGTTGCTCTTGGCTGCACCGAACAGTGTCTGTCCCCCTGACTATATTGTTCCCTATGACCACTACATTCCCTTTAACTCCCCCACTTGAATGGATTCCTGTACTATGGTTTCATGGTCAGTCTACTCATCCACACTACAGCCCTCTTGTCCATACAAGCTGAAAGAACCTCAAACTTGTTGCTCAATTGCAAGGGCTGAGGCAGCTCCACTCCCATCTTGGCGATCCCCTTACTTGCCTGACTCGCAGTCACACCCTCCTGTCCCTGCCCACTGACTAAATCAGACAATCCTATCCTAAGGGGGTGTGACTGCTTTCTGGAACAAAGTATCCAGGTAACTTTCCCCTCCCTGATGCATTGCAGTGTCTGCAGCCCGACCTCCAGCTCATCTACTCTGAGCTGAAGCTGCAGCCACTTACTACAGATGTGGTTGCCATGGAATGCCATAACATACAAGAGTTCCAACATACTGCAACCATGACACATCACCTGTCCTGCCATCTTTATTGTGTTAGTTAAATTAAATTTATTTTTCTTAATTAATTTATAGTTCCCCTCTTCACTGAACTGCCTAATTTACCAAACTTCCTGTTTCACATTCTGTGCACTCAAGCAACATGCTGTGCAGACAAGCAGCACTCAGAGACCCCTAAATTGTCCTCTGAAAAGCAATGATGAGTCATTGCTCGAGGTTAGAAACCAGTTTAAGCTAGCTACCTAATTAACTAGCTACAGCTACTCTTAGAGAGCTTGTATATCCCTGTTTAAAACTGGAAGAAACTTAACTTGCCTCTTAAACAGTCATTTTAGTTAATTGCCAAATGGAAACAAAAAACTAGATGTTACAGAGCAATTAACCCTTAATATCCAGTCACTTACCAAACTCCCTTCTTCACATTCTGTGCACTCAAGCAGCATGCAGTGCAGACCTACAGATCATATTGTAGTCTAGAAATATTTCTGTTGCCAGTGAATTATTAAGATAAAACACATGTTTTTGTAAAAGGGAAAATACAGTAATATTTATCGCATATAAACTGTGTTAATGAAATATATTAATAGAAAATGCTAAAGCTGCTAAATTATTGGGAAAATGATGGTAATTTGCAAAATCTCTTCTCAATACTCTACTGGCTGCTAATTTATTTAATGGTGTAGCTATTGCCACATATTCTAGGTCGAGGATGGGAGTGCAGCAAAGATCGTTGTGGGGAAGCACGGAATGAGGATTATGTTTGTCAGTGTTCTGAAGATTGCATGAATAGGGGAGATTGCTGCACCAACTATCAAGTTACATGCAAAGGTAATTTCAGACTATTCCACTGTTATGTTCTGACATGCAGTATAACATTTTTTCGAGACTCCAAACACAGTGGGACTCTCACTCCATGGGAGCACTGATAGGAGAATTGGTTGCAGAGGTCAGTGCACCCTCATTTCTGGTTATTAATTTTAATGAACAGAAAATTTAAGCACTCTGATTCAGGACTGAATCTTGGAAAACTTACCCTATAATGTGTTCCCTCTTGGAGTTGACAAAAGTAAAGAAGATTGAAGACTAGAAATGACTAGACGAAACAAGCATTTTTGTATGACATTCTTGTGCCTATTACTTTAATGTAGGAATGAACCCATTGTTTTAATCCACTAATACCACCAGCAATAAGTTCAAGTTTCTAGAAGAAATAAGTTAACGTTTCGAGGAATTTTTTAAAATGAGGATGAAGAATTCTTGGGAAGGGGTGGGTTGCTGTACAAAGGTTCTGACTTGTGTTCTATAAATGTCAGTAACTCTCAACAAGTTAATTTTTTTTGAGAAATTGTGGTATCAGTAGCTGAAGTTGTAATGTTGTTGACCTTCTTTACTGAACATATTGTGATACTTTTATAGTACTGGGAGTTAATCTGGTCTGGTTTTACTACGATTGTCTGTTCTTTTGTAGGTTTTTTTCACAATAAAAATGTTAACTGATGAGTTGAATATATGTTGTATATTTTTAAAATTCACAATCATGAAAACATTTTAAAACTTCTGTAATCTTTTACTTAACACAAGTTTTTGCATATTTTGATAGCATTTTCTGTCATATTACAAAAACTTGAAAGATCTGCTTCATACCTGTAGAATTGGGATTTTTTTTTCTATTTAGGACTCATCAAAACCAATGGTATAAAATATGGTATAAAATATCTTAGATTTTGCTTCATATTTTATCTTATGCTTGTGCTATAACCCAAATCTTTGTCAATTATATGATAACTTTGATGATAGGTGAGACCCGATGGGTGGATGAAGATTGTGAAGATTTGAAGGCACCAGATTGTCCAGCAGGGTATGTACAGTCCAACATTCATCATAGAAACTGGGTCCTGTAATAATTAACATTATTTTTTCTATGGCAATTATAGTAGAACTAGTTTGTAGTTATACTTTATTTAGTAAGGTAGACTTCAGTAATAAACTGGACTTCAATTGTATTGATCAATTTGAGCAGGTCTATATCTGATCAGCATAATTGACAATAACCTGGTTGCTGTAGATTTGGCAACATACACGCTGTTACTTTAATCGTGTTTCCCTTTAAAATTAGAAACAGTGACCACAGCACATGCTGCTGAATCTATAGAAACTTGTTGGTGTTAATTTCAACAAATGTGTTCTATTCACTAGCACTGTATCCATAGTGGGGTAGTGTTTTTGCTTTGGAAGCAATCACTGATTCCCCTTCAAATTGTGACCCAAATTACCCTTGATTTGAAAGGTGATCTTTCCCCCAAGTTTCTGCTTAAACTCTTCCACATCGCCAAATGCAAAATCTGCTATGAACAAGTGCAATCACATTGCGTTTTAAAGCATAATTCAAAAAAACATTGCTTTAAAAATATTCATTGATATATTTAAGAGAAGTAACTTGGTGCAGTTTAATTGATACAGCTTAAAATGGGGTTATCACAAAAAATAAGCAATTTAAAACACTGAAAATGGCATTAAAATATATGAAACTATTTTCTAGTTTGCTTGGGGTACAGCAGTCAGTTTCTTAGTAATTTTATTTTGGAAAACTCATTCGAAACCTTTCAAAATGCTCTAATTTGTGTCCTTGTGGCCAAAAGATCCAGCTTAACTTTTGGAGTCTCCTCAAAGGCTCACAAAAAAGGGCAATCATCAGAAACACTCAATAGTGATGAATTTATCCTGGGGTTAGGGCCGGTTTTGTGGGCAGGGCCAGATACTAGCGCAATGTTTTTAAAACTAGTGCAAAAGATTGTGGAAGCTCGAGTTGCATTGAAAGCAATTTGCACTTAAAATTCTGCAATCGTTTATGCTGGTTGTGCTTATATTGGGCAGAAACTCCAGACCAGCGTGCTTAGGATGCTGGTGAGAAGATTGCACATTGAATCCTTAAAAAAACACTGGTTAGACCTCAGCTGGAGCATTGTGTTCATTTCTGAGCACTAGACTTTAGGAAGGAGGCCAAGGCCTTAGACAGAATGCAGAAGAGATTTACCAGAATGGTACCAAGGATGAGGGTTATGTGGAAAGAGTGGAGAAGCTGGGGTTGTTCTCCTAAGAGAAGAGAAAATTAAGAGATTTGTTGGAGGCATTCAAAATCATGAATGGTTTTGATGGCGTAAATAAGAAGAAACTGTTTCCAGTTGCAGAAATGTTGGTAGCCAGAGGATACAGGTTTAAGTGATTAAAAGAACCAGAGATGACATGAGGAAAAAAATATTTTGCAACGAGTTGTTGTGATCTGGAATGCACTGCTTGAAAGGGTAGGAGAAGTAGACTCAATGCTGACTTTCAAAGGGAATTGGATAAATACTTGATGAGAATAGATTACTGGGCTGTGGGGAAACAGCAGGGAAGTTGGACTAATTGGATAGCTCTGCCAAAGAGTTGGCAGAGGCATGAAGGGCTGAATGGCCTCCTTTTGTGCTGTATCATTCTATGATGCTATGCTAGCACTAGTTGGTTACTATATGCTGAATAACGTGCGCTCCTCACAGGATAGCAAAGCAGTGTTGTCAAGCAGGTGAGGTATGTGGACAGAGGCAGAGTATTAGAATTATGATGGGTGGGTGAGGTGAGATGTAGCAGAGGTTGTATTCTGTGAGCAACCCTTGGTTTCAATTTGAAGGAGCCAATTTTTGCTTTGTAAATATAAGCAGATCAATAGCCCTATATGTCTCATCAAAGTCTACTATTTCATGGCAGAAAAGAATTTCACCGATTGCTCATAGAATGAGCTGTGAAATTTGTTTCCTCACATTGATTAATACAATCTAACCTGCACTGTTTGTAATAAGTGAATCTAACTGCAGGAAATCACATGGTTTACGGTTATGACAAGATAGATCAATCATGACAACCAGACTATCATTATAAGTGGTGATAACTGAAATTGAATTCAACTGAATTTTGTTTATATTATTACAACAGTATATTTTTGGCATTTGCAGAAGAAGTGCTCAAGTATAACTGATTAATACTTGAAGGGCTGGAATTTGTTCCCCTTCTGATGTCGGGCTCCGTGGCGGGGTGGGGGAGGGGTGCGGAAAATCAGAGTGGCAGCGGCCTGCCCCAGACCCAACGCCGGAATTGCCGGGCCCAATCTTCCCGGCAGCAGGGAACATTCGTCATGGGCCCTCTGCCACTCTGCGATGGGACCCGACTTTACATATTTAAATTAGCTGTTTGCATTAATTAAAATCTAATCTGCAAAGATCTTACCTGCAGTTCCGGGTCTTCAGTGCACCGTGCAGGAAAAACTGGCACCCCTGAGTTGGGGAAGGGGGTAACTCTGCATTTGTAGTGTAGTTAAGGGTATAAGGGGTCAACACTGCATTGGTAGTGTGGTTGGGTGGAGTGGGGGAGAACGGGGCAAATTTTTTTTTAGTGTAGTTGGGGGGTGGTGGTCAACCCTGCAGTTTCTGAGCAGGACTGAGAGCCCTTTAAAAAACATTTGACACCGTTCACAGCACTGCCAAGACGGCCCCTGCCACATGATTGCTGGGGTGGGGGGTGGTGTGGTTGGGTGGTGGGTGGCTATCCTGCATATGATAATGAGCCGCGGGGCTTAAGATCGCGGCAGCAAGGTGGCGCACAGGCTGTGCGTGCCATCCGCCATTTTTTATGCTCGCCACCGCTCCTGCTGGTGGGACTTCAAAATCCAGCCTGAAGTCTCTGAACATAGTAAATACTATATAATTAATAATTAATGAATATAGTTTTTGTTACAGACCCTTTGCTTTAACATTTATGCATTACACATTTTAGCTTTGTTCGTCCACCACTGATCATTTTCTCTGTGGATGGGTTTCGAGCTTCATATATGAAGAAAGGAGGCAAGGTTATGCCCAACATTGAAAAGCTAAGTAAGGATATTTCTAGAAAAGCTTTAATCGTAATAATTTTTAGCGAATGTTTGTGCCTGTTGAAAGGTGGAAAATTCTGTGATCTGTATCAGGATAGACTGGAGCAAATTCACATTAAGTGATTGTGAGTGAATTTAAACTGTAGTGATTCTGAGCAGCTTGTTTTGGAGAAGTCCTGCATATTTCACTGCATTCTTTCAGAAACTCAGCGATGTATATGATTATGCCATTCTTTGAGGTGATGTTTGTAAGTGATTGGCAGTTGGCATCAGTGGCACATTCACATATGAAATGAATACTACTTTTATGAATAACTGTCTCATACCTATATTTAATACAATTACTGTCCTAAACTACCATGACCCACAGGACACCTAATAAACATATTATTAAATGTAAATATTTGCAATATTAAATATTTAGTATGACTTTTAGCTTCTTTTTCATGTAGATTCTGTATATAAATGAATTTTAGTATTAGATTAGAGATACAGCACTGAAACAGGCCCTTCGGCCCACCAAGTCTGTGCCGAACATCAACCACCCATCTATACTAATCCTACACTAATCCCATATTCCTACCAAACATCCCCACCTGTCCCTATATTTCCCTACCACCTACCTATACTAGTGACAATTTGTAACGGCCAATTTACCTATCAACCTGCAAGTCTTTTGGCTTGTGGGAGGAAACCGGAGCACCCGGAGAAAACCCACGCAGACACAGGGAGAACTTGCAAACTCCACACAGGCAGTACCCGGAATCGAACCCGGGTCCCTGGAGCTGTGAGGCTGCGGTGCTAACCACTGCGCCACTGTGCCACCCCAAATTGTATAACTATTACCTAAACTAACTCATCTATAGTGAGCAATATTTTTAAGCAGTTCTGGTGAAGGGTCACTGGCCTGAAACGTTAACTCAGCTGCTCTCTCCACAGATGCTGCCAGACCTGCTGTGTATTTCCAGAATTTCTTGTTTTTATTTTATAATAGTTTTAAGATGTCTGATTATATTTTGAAGTAAAAAGGAACCTGTAAGAATAACAATGTTGCTATTTATTGGTATACTCAGAGATTCAGTCCTCTAAAGTGGTTTCTTTCTCTCTTCTCCCTCTCTAAAACTGCCTGGTTGATGCGGCTCATTCCTTTATTTCAAGCAAATCCTTGCAATAATTCTCTGTAAGCATAAATAAGTTTTGAAAATACCAGTAAACATAACAAAATGTTTTGCAACATTCAAAATTCTTTAAAAAAACTGGAATGAATACATTCTGAGTTGATTCGGACTGACTCCAGCAGCATGAATGGTGCATTTTAAAAATTGGGATCCATTCCAAATTTAGTAAATCGGCCCTATTTATGCTATAGTGCTCTGCAAATACAAATTACTTTTTAATAGTTACATATCTATGTATGGCAAAGTACTTTAAAGTGTAATGTATACCCTATCCTCTCCCTCCAGACCCCATCTCTTATCATTGAAGAATAATCAGAAGTCGAAAGGCTCATATAGAGAGTCTGAGACAGTTGATTGGAGGAAGCCTAAATAAATTTGTTTCACTGACATACAATACAAAGATCTTGACTGAGCAGATCCGCCAGGCAGCATTTGGTTCTGCACTATTATTCTGTGCATATACCAAAATGACTTGTTGGCAAAGCCTCTCTTTGTAGAACACAGTCTCAGAAAATGGGCATACTTTAATTTGGAAACCTTCTCCCTAACTTCAGCAGATTGCCTCTCCTTCATATCTCTCCAGTCAAATTTGCACTTCTGCTTTACAGAGGAGTGTTTCAGCTGATTAGTTTTCAAGCCTTATGCCATGAGACATAAAGGGGAAAGGTACTTCCTTATATGCTGACAGTAGTTTATGTTTCAAAGTGCCCAAAAGGCTATTTTCCATGGAAAATAATGAAAGTTTCCAAGTAGGAAAGAGTTAATCTCCTCAATGTAAATGTGTCTTCTGTTCTTATTTTCAGTTCTGTTTGATTTACACAAAGTAATATAACATTCACAAGTAAAGTTAAACAAATCTGTGGTTTGAATCAAACCTTGTTCCCTTTGAAAACCTAAAAATAACACAAGCTGTTGGAGAAAATAGAACCCTTCTGTCTCTACAGTAACAGCATAAAAACTTCTTGTATTTTATTTGTGATATAACAGATTCCTTAAGAATAACTGTTTTAGCATGACTACTTAAAGCACTGCAAAATTCAAGTAAGCTTTGCAGACACAATGGAGTAGATCCTGACATGGTGCAGTAGTGTAAAATGGCTGATAGTGAATTGGCAGTGTGTTTGACATCTCTCCTGATTTTTATTTCAATTGACTTCAATAGAAATAAAAAAGCAGGAGAGATAAAAAATGGGCAGCCGATTCGCTAGCATCTGTTTTACATTATTGCACAAAGTTAAGATCTACCCCAATAGGTTTTATTAGTATGCAGATTGTTGCTTATATTAATACAGTTTAGTACCTATTTTGCATTTTCATTTTGCTGTTGTTCCTGATTTCTACTATTGCAAAGTTCAGGCTTTACATGGAAGCACCGACATGTAATATAATGAATTCCAGATGCACATTTGATGTGATACTACCCTTACAAATCTTGTCTTTATCATGAGCATTGAATAGCGATTGAAAAATAAATCCAGTTACTGAGTATTTTCAAATGTAACAGAATGTTTATTATGCAATTTCAGAGAATTACATATCAAATCTAAGTGATATATTCTGTCATGGCTTATGGAACACCACACGTTAGTGTTTCTTCCCCATAACTATCACTGGCATTGCGTCAATATTGCAACACTTACTTTTTTTGCAGATGGTAACAAACTTCTTTGTATTTAGGATCTTGTGGAACTCACGCTCCCTACATGAGACCAGTTTATCCAACAAAAACTTTCCCCAATATGTACACCCTTGCTACTGTAAGTGTTACATTTTGTATAACTAGCTGTGTTTTAATAGCAAGTCAAATTCTTTATCTGCTGGCAATTAAACTGAGTTATTAACAAATTGCTTGTATTCCAATGGAATATATTTTGATTTCAGTGTACTTTTGTACGATACAAATTGTTCTTTCCAGATTGTGTATGAAATAGTGGTGACCCACATGATGACCCTGTAGATTAGAGCACTAGATGGGGTGGCATGGAGCCACAGAGACCCGGAAAAGCCCAAGTATATTTCCTAGTTTGTGTCAGTTTAGCTAATATCATCTGAGACAGTGCAGTAAAATCTTCATTTCGCCCAGTGCTCCTGGAAAAGGGAGAGGAAAAGCAGTCAGGAATTCAGCTCCTGAAATATAAAACGGAAAAACCTGACAGAGGTCTATGATGAAAAGTTAATCAGGCCTTTTCCTTTGCAGCTGCTGACGGACCTGTTGTGTGTTTCCAGCATTCTCTATTTTAATTTTTATCTTTCTGCTCTGATTGCTGCTGGTGCTCTGTGCTGAGAGTTCATACATGAATTTCTGGTGCAGAGGGATTAGGCTTGGTTGTGATGACTTTCATGTTAGATAGCTCACATATGGGGTACCAACATACTGGAGAAGTGCTGGCACATATGGTATTATGCTGCAATATGCAGTCAATCACTTCAGGGAGATAATTGTTGGAAGGAAAAAATAGTAATGGAGGCTTTCAGAATGGTGACTTAGATTATTTTCTTTTAAATGACACATGTTGCCCTGTTAAGCTTAGAAAGGACTGAAAACTAATCAAGCTAGCACCTTCTGTAAAAAGTAAAAATATCCTTATTGATAATCGTGTGAGGTTCTTTTTCTTCTCCATTTTTGCCTCTTTGTCGAGTACTGTGCTCATGACCCTGATTTAAACTAATTCAGGATAAACAAGCCTTAATGTGCTGAAATAGTAGAGACCCTGTGTGCCTAGGAAAAGGAAATATATGGGATTCATTAAGGGCAATAGTGTTTTTGTTAATGCTGTGTCAATACCTTTTTCCCCCTCTTTCAAAATTCAGCACATTTTATGTAGTGTAGGTTTTGAAATTAGTGAATGAGCAATACATTGGAAATCAAATAAGAGGAAAACATTATGTTAGGGCATGAAACGAATTTAAAATTTGTTTTTTCTTTTCAAGCAAACACAAATGTTAGTTTTCCTGCTCTTTGCTATTCCATAAATAATTTACAAATAAGGTTTTGCTTCCAGTTCGTATTTGCTGTGTTCAGGTTTTACATGTATATTTTCCCTCGTGAAATGACTTAATGTGAAAAGGTTGTGTAAATTCTGACAAGCAAAGCCCATGTCTAATCAATTTGCTTTGCTTTTTCATACAAAGGGACTTTATCCTGAATCCCATGGAATTGTTGGCAACTTGATGCATGACCCTGTGTTTGATGCCAACTTCAGCCTTCGAGGCAGAGAAAAATTCAATCCTCGATGGTGGGGAGGACAACCTGTAAGTTCTGCGTGTCTCTTATTCTGAAAGCTTGGCTGGAGAAAGTAGGAAAGTTTGCCTTCTAATTGAAGTCCTCTTCCATCTTCCAGTGAAAATGTTTTTGTTAACATTTCATAATCAAATTAAGGAAAGGAAAGGAAAGGCAGCAAGATTTTGTTTTATCTGTACTCATTAACTGTGAAGGATTAAATTCACAAGTTTAGATGAACTAATCTATTGTACTCTTTTTAAATATTTAAAAGACATTAGCCTTGGCTCACTGGTAGAATGCTGTATCTGAGCCAGCAGCTTGTGGGTTATGTAGCTCCATCCAGGGATTTCAGCTCATAATCTCAGCTGACACATTAGTGCTGTACTGTCAAAGGTGCTGTCATTTGGGTGAGATGTTGAACTGAGGCCCATTTGCCCTCTCAGGTGAACTTAAACTATCCCATTGCACAACTTTAAGAAGAGCAGGGCACTTCTCCTGGTGTCCTGGTCAATATTTATCCCTCAACCAATATCATGAGGAAAAAAAACAGACTATTTAGACATTTATCTCATTGCTGTTTGTGGGACCATGCTGTTTGTAAATTGACTGCCATGTTTCTTACATTTCAAAAGTACTCGATTGGCTGTGAAATGCTTTGAGACATCCTGAGGTCATGAAAAGCACTATAGATATGCAGGTCCTTTCAGGAAAGGTTTTTCATAATTTTTATACATTCCCTGATGGAACATGCATATGAACATACATCATAGTTCTCATCAATACCAAAGTACTGAGTATATGGGCTGAATTTTAGCTCCTGACCTCATTACAGCCTTGGTTCAAACAAAGATAAAAGAGCTGAACTCAAGAGGTGAGGTGAGAGTGACTGCCCTTGACATCAAGGCAGCATTTGACCGAGTATGGCATCAAGGAGCCCTAGCCAAACTGGAGTCAATAGGAATCAGGGAGAAAACTCTCCACTGGTTGGAGTCATACCTAACGCAAAGGAAGATGGTTATGGTTGTTGGAGGTCAATCATCTCAGCTTCAGGCCAAAACTGCAGGAGTTCCTCAGGGTAGTGTCCTAGGCGCAACCATCTTCAGCTGCTTCATCAATGACCTTCCTTCAATCATAAGGTCAGAAGTGGGGATGTTCGCATCATTTGCAACTCCTCAGATACTGAAGCAGTCCGTGTAGGAATGCAGCAAGACCTGGACAATATCCAGGTTTGGGCTGATAAGTGGCAATTAACATTCGCGCCACACAAGTACCAGGCAATGACCATCTCCAACAAGAGAGAATCTAATCATCTCCCCTTGACATTCAATGACATTATGATCGCTGAATCCCCCACTATCAACATACTGAGGGTTATCATTGACCGGAAACTGAACTAGAGTAGCCATATAAATACTGTGAGGGTGATGGTCGAGGGTTGTTTTTGAGAATGGAGGCCTGTGACCAGTTGGGTACCGCAGGGATCAGTGCTGGGAACCTTACTGTTTGTAGTGTACATTAATGATTTAGACGTGAATATGGAAGGTATGATCAGTAAGTTTGCAGATGACACGAAAATTGGTGGTGTCGTAAATAGTGAGGAGGAAAGCCTTAGATTACAGGACGGTATAGTTGGGCTGGTAAGATGGGTCGAGCTGTGGCAGATGGAATTTAATCCTGACAAGTGTGAGGTGATGCACTTTGGGAGGACTAACAAGGCAAGGGAATATAAAATGGATGGTAGGACCCTCGGGAGTACAGAGGGTCAGAGGGACCTTGAGGTGCATGTCCATAGATCACTGAAGGCAGCAGCACAGGTAGATAAGGTGGATTGGAAGGCATATGAGATACTTGCCTTTATTAGCCGACGCATGGAATATAAGAGCAGGGAGGTTATGATGGAGCTGTATAAAATGCTAGTTAGGCCACAGCTGGAGTACTGTGTACAGTTCTGGGCACCACACTATAGGAAGGATGTGATTGCACTGAAGAGGGTGCAGAGGAGATTCACCAGGATGTTGCCTGGGCTGGAGCATTTCAGCTATGAAGAGAGACTGAAAAGTCTAGGGTTGTTTTCCTTAGAGCAGAGAAGGCTGAGGGGGGACCTGATTGAGGTATACAAAATTATGAGGGGCATTGACAGGATAGATAGGAAGAAACTTTTTCCCTTAGTGGAGGGGTCAATAACAGGGGGCATAGATTTAAGGTAAGGGGCAGGAGGTTTAGAGGGGATTTGAGGAAAAAATTTTTCACCCAGAGGGTGGTTGGAATCTGGAACACACTGCCTGAAGGGATGGTAGAGGCAGGAACCCTCACAACATTTAAGAAGTATTTAGATGAGCAATTGAAATGCCATAGCATACAAGGCTACGGTGTCAAGTGCTGGAGATTGCATGGGTGCTTGGTTGTCAGTGCAGACGCGTTGTGCCGAAGGGTCTGTTTCTGTGCTGTATAACTCTATGTTTCTATGACTGTGGCCACAAGAGCAGGTCAGAGGCTAGGAATCCTGCGGCAAGTAACTCACCTCCTGACTCCCCAAAGCCTGTCCACCATCTACAAGGCACAAGTCAGGAGTGTGATGCAATACTCTCCACTTGCCTGGATGGGTGCAGCTCCAACAACACTCAAGAAGTTTGACACCATCCAGGACAAAGCAACTCGTTTGATTGGCACACCATGCACACACATTCGCTCCCTCCACCACCAACGCACAGTGGCAGGCTTTTGCCACCATCTCCAAGATGTACTGCAGCAATGCACTGAGGTTACTCAGGCAGCACCTTCCAAACCCACGCCTTCTACCACCTAGAAGGATAAGGGCAGCAGATGCGTGGGAACCCCATCACCTGCAAGTTCCCCTCCAAACCACACACCATCCTGAGTTGGAACTATATCGCCGTTCCTTCACTGTCGCTTGATCAAAACCCTGGAACTCCCTTCCTAACAGCACTGAGGGTGTACCTACCCCACATGGACTGCAGTGGTTCAAGATGGCAGCTCACCACCACCTTCTCATGGGCAATTAGTGATGTCCAGCGATGCCCACATTGAACAAAAAATAACCTCCTGACTGCATGGTGCTTTCAGGCGTAATATATTGGAAGCATCAGGCTGCTGCATAGGGAACAATGTGGGTTTTGAGGGTAGTGAGGGAAAGAAAGTTGTGGCAGCTTGTTTGACCTTGGGATTAGGGGTTAGTTAGGCTTGAACACAATAGGAAGGGATCTTGAATGGTGGATGAAGTTGGTGTTCCTCATAGCCTGTGGGTGAATTGTTGTGCTGAGGGGGTAGTTTGTATTGAGTGGGTCTCCAAGAATAGGCCCCAGACTTTCTGGTATTTCCCCAGTTCTAGGCAGAAGACAAATGTCACTCATTCTGCTGTACATGTGTTTCAGTGATGCAGTTATTATGGGTGGGGCTGCACTTTGCCACAGATGGGAATGCATTTGCGAGTGACGAGAGTCTTGCTCATTGTGAGTGACCCTTTCTTTCCGTTGGGCAAGCCTCACAAGCGTTGAGCTGTCTTGTCTTGTACCGTGAGAGTGGTCATGTTCTGAGATATCTCACGGACTGTGTCCAGAATGGCTGGATGTGGGGACGTGATCAGAATATCTGGTGCAGGGTCCATTTTGCCCTTCTGGCTACAGGCCCTACAGCAGTTGTCTAGTATGGAGGGTTGGGATTTGTAAAGTGTAGGGTGCAACATGATGATGCTAAATTGGTCTTCCTTATTTTGCTGCAGGTGGCAGTGTTTGGGGTCTAACTGCATGGAGTAGGTTTTTGTCTTCAAGGCTTGAGCAGTAATGTGATGGAGCAGATTGCCCACCATTTATAGAACCTGATGAATTTTCATTCCATTGAAATTCCCTTCTCGTGCCAGGCTGTGCATCCAATGGATTCTACTGGAAGTACTACAGTAGCTGTTTGGGGTTGTCTATGTGACAGCAAGTGCTGGTGGGGTTACTGAGGTGAGAACTTGTGCCCATTTGCGTCACCCCATGTTGCTTACAATAAAAAGCTCTTTGTAAGAACTGGTGTGAGAGCCTCCTCCTGCACTGTGAGGGCTCTTGCTGGCCAAGTTGGCTATTGCCTGGCTCACTGGTGGAAGAAACGAGTGGGCCCACAGGAAGGGTCTGGTGCAAAAAGGTTACCTGATTTCTTTGATTTCACCGGCTAAGGCTAAGTGTGGATGTTGCACCAGCTTAGAACTCAACTAACTTCCTGCTGTTGTTGTAATTGACTGGTGAGGGAGGAATTATCCTCTTAAATATGGACACTGAATAGTTTAAATGCCAGCAGGAGGTAGAGCATGGCTACCCGATCCAAACCTGACGGGACCCGACGGCATGTGTCGGGTTCGGGTCGGGTCGCTCTTCTGGGTCCAGCATTCGGGCTCGGGTCGGGCTGGGTCGGACACACTCTAACACTCTAATAGCCTTGCGTTACAATTGTGTTAGTGAAACACTGGAAACCGCAGATCTTTTGAAGTGTGCTTCCTACTCTGCTTGGTATTTCAAATTACCTTGTAGTGGGATAACCTGTCTGGGCACAACTCCATGGGTTTCTGTTTAACTAGTGACCAAGCAATCACTAACTTCTATGGTAACAATCATCGGCTCACCACCTCCAGTACGTGGCTCCAATCTTAATATACTTTTTAAACAACCTTTCAAGTCCAGTTACAGTTTTTGTTGCTTATCTGCACAAGCTTAAAAAGTGAAAGATGGAAGCTAGGTTAACTGAACATTCCGGTGGTTGGGTTGGGTCGGGTCGGGCGTGGGATAAAATGAAAGGACTCGGGTCGGGTCAGATCTGGTTCTGTCGGGCTCGGGCCTGGTTTCATTTGCAGACCCGAGCAGGCCTTTAGCAGGAGGATGATTAATATCAATGACTCCTTCACTCTGATATACACTGAAAGACATTGGGTTGAATTTTCCTGGCCCTTGATGGCAGGCTTGGAGGCAGGGGAGCTGGGAACATATGGGGGAACTGCATTAGGATGGCTGCATGACACATTCCCACTGCCGGGGAACTTTCCCAGTGGCAGGTTGGGAATTGGATTGGATGCCTGATCCACGGAGGCGGGCTGCCAATTACGTTGGGTAAGGTCCCAATTTGGGGCAATTTTGTCGTCTTTTGTCACCAGTGCAGCAGCCCCCTGCCACGTGTGGAGGGCACCAGCTCAATGGAAGTAGCCTCCCTGCGGCAGCCTGGGGTGGCCTTTGGAACTGGAGGCTCCATCCTGATGGCTCTGCCAGCCTAGATTTTGCTCATTTCTTCACTGCTATGCAGTCCAGCGCTGACGTCTCCGTGTTGAGGTGCCCTTGCGGTCTTCGACCTGCCTCAGCAGTGCCCACCTCTCCCGGTGGGGTTGCTGAGGCTCCTGAGCTGCCAGCCTGCTGATTGCAGTACCAAGAGCCCGCTCAGCATCTTTAATAGAATGTCAAACGTGGAGGCAGCCAATTAGGAGACCACCTCCCAGAATATTGCTGAGCTGGTCTTGCTGCCAACAAGTGTTAGTTCAGGACCCCCAGTTAGTCCCGATGTTGGGGTCCCGAAGCCCATAGCAAAATCCAGCCCACTGCTTCACTCAGAAAATTTATTGAGTTTGGGAAATAATTAGGCACAAAGTTAGTTTATTATCAGACAAGACAAATGACAATTGTTGATTCTGTTTTCATTTGCTCAAAGTAGCATGTTATCATTGTTTTGAGATGTGAAAGTTTACTTTGATTTGCAAAAATTAGCTTATGTTTGAAATTGAGTAGTGTTAAAAAAAAGGAAGTGGTTTGCACGTATTCTCCTGATTTCAAACCCATCTGAAATTGTAGTTAAATAAAGAACTTGTGCATTTTGTGACCTCAGGATGTTCCTAAGTGCTTTACATTCAGTGAAGTACTTTTTGAAGTATAGTCACTGTTGTAATGTAGGAAATGTAGCAGCCAATTTGTGCACAGCAAATTCCCACAAACAGTAATGAGATAATGACTAGATTGTCTTTTTAGTGATGTTGGTTGAGGAATGAGTGTTGGCCAGGCCACTGGGAGAACTCACGTGCTTTTCTTAGCTTGCTGCCATGAGATCTATTACATCATTTGAAAGGGCAGACACGGGATTAACATCGCATCCAAAAGATGGCACCTCTGATAGTGCAGCACTCCCTCAGTACTGCACTGAAGTGTCAGCCTAAAGTTAAAATTTAATTGAGGAGAAAGGTTTTATATATCCTGAGTGGGGAATAATGAGGATGTAATGAAAGTAGGAAATAACTAATTAGATGAAAGAAAAACAAAGACTTAAGCTCTTAACCAATGAGGAAGCAAATTGACCCATGGCTAATGGTCACAACATAGATAACTGATTTGACATACACAATAGACATAAGAAATTTAATTATAGAAATAGGATAGTGGATTCATGGCTGTTACTTAGAAGGCAGTAATTGAGCTCAGTGGTTTTGATAGCATTGCTATTATGGTTTATGTGTATTTAGAAAATCATGAGATAAGTTACTGGTTTAAAGATAACAAGGCATTTGTCATTATATAGTTTAAAAAATATATTAACTGGCAATCAGTACACTTACTGTCATGAAGATGGCATGAGAAGGGTGATAGTGTTGTAAAAATGATTGTAATTTATGACTGAGAAGCATAAGTCATCCTGTATTACCACGTGAGGTAAGAGTGACTGCCCTTGACATCAATGCATCATTTGACCGAGTGTGGCATCAAGGAGTCATCTAGCAAAATTGAAGTCAATGGGAATCAGGGGAAAACTCACCACTGATTGGAGTCATACCTAGCACAAAGGAAGATGGTTGTCATTGTTGGAGGCCAATCATCTTAGCCCCAGGGCTTTGCTGCAGGAGTTCCTCAGGGTAGTGTCCCAGGCCCAATCATCTTCAGCTGTTTTGTCAATTACCTTCCTTGCATCAAAAGGTCAGAAATGGGGAAGTTTGCTGATGGTTGCATAGTGTTCAGTACTAGTCGCAACTCCTCAGATACTGAAGCAGTCTGTGCGTGCATGCAACAAGATCCGGACAACATTCAGACTTGGGCTGATAAGTGGCAAGTAACATTTGCACGATCATCACTGATTCCCCCACCATAAGAATCCTGGGGGTTACCATTGACCAGAAACCTAACTGGACCAGGTTTATAAATAGTGTAGCTACAAGAGTGGTAGCAACATCAGTGGTGGGTAAGGCTTTAGAACCAATAATCAGGAGAAAAATCGACAGGCACTTGGAGAGGTTTGAGTTAATTAAGGAGAGCTAGCATGGATTTGTAAAAGGGAAATAGAGTTTAAGTGAATCTAAGTGAATTTTTGTTGAAGTAACCGAGAAGGTTGATGAGGGGAAAACAATGGATGTTGTCCATATGGATTTTAAGAAAGCGTTTGACAAAGTATCACATAAAAGGCTGTTTAACAAAATTGAGGCTCTTGGAATAGGAGGGTCGGTGTCATCTTGGATAAAAAACTGGCTTAAGACAGAAAACAGCAAGTCGTGGTAAATGGCTGTTTTTCAGACTGGAGGATGGTATTCAGTGGTGTTCCCCAAGGTTCAGTGCTAGGACCACTGCTTTTATATATATATATATATATATAGATAAATGACTTGGATATTGGAATACAGAGTAAAATTGCAAAATTTTCCAGATAGCAAACTTGGAAGTATGGCAAACAGTGAACATGATACTAATCAACAGGACAGAGAAGCTAGAAGAATGGGCAGCTAAATGGCAGATGGAATTTAATCCAGAGAAGCGTGAGAGGATGTATTTTGGCAGAAGAGATAGGGAGAGGCAATATAGACTAAATAGCACAGTTATAAACAGTGTGCAGGGACAGAGGGACCTGCGGTTCATTTGCTTAGATCTTTGAAGGTAGCAGGACATATATTGAAAGAGTAAAGCAAATGGGAACTTGGGCTTCATAAATAGAGATATTGAGTACTAAAGCAGGGAAGTTATGCTGAACCTTTATAAAACTCTGGTTAGGCCACAACTAGGGTATTGCATCCAGTTCTAATCACACACTTTAGGAAGGATGTGAGGGTCCTTGAGAGGGTGCAGAGGAGGTTTACCAGAATGGTTCCATGGATGATGGATTTTGGTTACAAGGTTATGTTGGAGAAGCTGGGGCTGTTTTCCTTGGAGCAAAGGTGATTGAGGGGTGATTTGATTTGATAGAGGTGTACAAGATTATGACAGGTTTAGATAAGGTAGACAAAGAAAAGTTGGTCCCATTAGCTGCTGTCACAAGGACTAGGGCACACAGATATAAGGTATTAGGCAAGAGATGCAGGGGTGATGTGAGAAAGAACATTTTTAGTCAGTGAGTGGTAATGACCAGGAACTCACTACCTATGAGGGTGGTGGAAGCAGAGAAGATCATGATTTTAAATGGAAATTGCAAGGCAACTTGAGAGAAATAAAATATGGGGATAGTGTGGGGAAATGGGACTGACTGGATTGCTCTACAGAAAGCCGGCATGGACTCAATGGGCCGAATGGCCTCCTTATGTGCTGTAATGTCTCTTGTGCTCTGACTCTATGACTGTAAATGCAGGTCAGAGGCTGGGAATTCTGTAGCAAGTAACTGACCTCCTGAATCCTCAAAGCCTGTCCACTATCTACAAGGCACAAGTCAGGAGTGTGATGGAATACTCTCCACTTGCCTGGATGAATACAGCTTCAACAACACTCAAAAAGCTCAACACCATCCAGGACAAAGCAACCTGCTTGATTGGCACCCATCCATCACCTTCAACATTCAATCCCTCCACCACCCACGCACAGTGGTAATAGTGTGTACCATCGACAAGATGCACTGCAGCAACTCACCAAGCCTCCTTCAACAGCATCTTCCAAACATGTGACCTTTGCCACCTGGAAGAACAAGGCAGCAGATGTAATGGAACACCACCACCTGCAAAGTCCCCTCCAAACCACAAATCGTCCTTGGAATGATATTTCCATTCCTTCACTGTCGCTGGGTCAAGATCCTGGAACTCCCTTCCTAATAGCACTGTGGGTGTACCTGCACCACATGGACTGCAGCGGTTCAAGAAGGCAGCTCACGACCACCTTCTCAACGGTAATTAGAAATGGGCAACAAATGCTGGTCTTACCAGTGATGCTCACATCCCATGAATGAATTAAAAAAAAACTATTAAGTTCCATTATATTATTACCATTATACCACCAGGCAATTATAAGGACATACTTGATTTACATTTTTACATATACCAACATGCATGGTGTACATTTTTACATATTTTTTAGGTTGACTCATGTTCTACAGTATATTATAAACTAAAGTGTTATGAGGTGTTCTGGTATCGTCCCCATTGCTGGCTGCAGTTCACCAGGCACTTACCCATGCAACTTCTTTCCATGTGCTCCTGCACATAACTCCAACCACTCCATGTGAGACAGCAATTTTCATGTACTTCCTCCAATCTGGCATGTTGTTTTTGCTGTTTGTAATGCAGTCTGCTGTACATGGGAGAGACTAAAGACAGATTTGATGTTCTCTTTGCTAAGCACTACTATTCTGCACTCATGATTTGGGCTTCCTCCTTCAACTTCCTCTTATTCCCAGCCCAATCCTTACATCTATGGCCTACACTGTTCAAACCAATCCAAATTCAAACTTCAAGAACCTCTTCTTCCTTAGCATTCTGCGGTCCTTGAGTCTGAAAATTGACTTTAGCAGTGTCAGAACATGACTGCCTCACGTATTTTCCTGCCTATTTTACTCAGCTATCTTGCATTTTGAAGATTTTTATCAATTTAATCTTTCTAATATCTTTTTGCCATCTTACTGACGTGATCTTTGTATATGATCTGGTTCCTTAACTCTGATCAGTTTCTGAAAAAAAAAACTGATCACAAGTTATTAAACCCATCAATTGGTTCTTTGTGGTACTGAGTATGCCTGACTCAATTGTTCTCTTCCTCCTTTTTTGTTTTGTTTAATCTCATAAAAGAACTCACTTATCTTCCAGTTTCTGATTACAATAAAACATTAAGCTGTCTTCTCTTTCCAAATGTTGATGGAGCTGCGCTGTGCTTCCTGTATTTTCTGGTTTCATTTTGGATTTCAGGCTCTAGCAGTTTGTTCTTTTTGCATTGAGAGGTTTATTTCTATCTTCTGAACCTCTCATGCTTTGCAACACATTGTAGATTAGAGTTATTCTTCACAATATATAGGGCTGGATTTTACCAGTCCTTTTGAGATAGGCTGAGAGGGGAGGGCTGGTAATATTGTGGGGGAAGGCATGGGGAGGGGAGCCCGACACCCTTCCTTGCATGACATATTACCATCTCTCCCCTGCTGGCATTTGACCATAAACCTTGGCATCCTCCCAGTGGGTTGCTAAGGTGGACCCTCTTTAATGGCCACTCCATGGCCCATGGAAGGGCCCCTGGCAGTATTGGCTGCCCCCGTGGCTAAGGTGCCCCCACTGGAATATGCACCCCCTGCTGGATCGCCAGGGCCCGCCTGGCTGACCCTGTCTTGCTCAACAAAACTAACCTCGTCTTCAAGGGCTCTTCGACTTGGAGGCGCCCTCTTGCTTGTCCTGCAGCCTCTTCAGTGGCCATTGCTAGCTGTGGTGCTGCCGAGGCTGCTGAGCAACTGGCTCTCTAATTGGACTGGCAGGTCTGGGACATGGGCCGCCGTCCTCAAATAGGCGGAGGTCCCAATGGTGGCCTAATTGGCTGCTTCCGGTAAAATGCTGCCCCAGGGTCCCACCTCTTGTTGGCACGGGATCAGTTCCTTCTTTCAGTCCTGGTGGCAGGACATCTTCACTTTTTGAAAAATTCAGCTCATAGAAATAAAGCCATTTCTGTTTGTTTTACTGTTGTCCAGTTTTTGCTGGTGGGAATGTTACGACCAGGTGTGAAAGGTATCTAGGGGTCTTTTCAGCCTTTACCTGGTCTTATCATAACAGGGTTTAATTTTAAACACACTGTGTTTTGAGCTCCCCCTTAGTGAATCCTTGTTCACCACTTTCCAATTATAAGGCAAAGAAATGAGCATTAACAGGCTTTCTTAGGTTTAAAGAAGAAAAGTGAAATTTATTAAACCTTAAGCTTAAACTTTAATACGGTTAACACCTGCGGATATACAATGCGCCTACGCTAGCATGCACATGCGATACACATATTCAAATAGGGACAGAAAAGAGCAGAAGAAAAAATAAATGGAGAGGTTTGAGGCAGTCTCTAAAGGGGGTTTCTTGTTATTGTTTCTGTGTTTCCAGCTTGCTGTAGAGTCCTTGGTTGTAAACAGCTCGTTGGGGCCCAGTATTCTTCTTAAACCTTGTTCACTATAGGAAGCTTTTCTCTCTCGAGATTCATGTGTCTTCAATGGTTTCCGATGCTGGTGAGAGCGAGATGAGAGTAGACAGGTGAGAGGTGTTCTCAGTCCAGGAGAAAACAACCTTCTGATTTCAAATTCCTTGTTGGATGTTCGAATTAAAAAAACTCCAACAGTCAGTCAGTCCTGTGACCAAACTGGCCCGACCACGTCTGTTTGTGTATTTGGCCATCTCAGCAGTTAACCTGGAATGCTTCAACATCTGGTAATCAAAAGTCCATTGTGGATTAAATTGGAGCAGGGAATAGCTGCTTTGTCCTTTAAAGTACTTGTCTGTTGACATGTTAATGTCTCTCTCCAGCCAAAGTCTCCAATTGTTTTTTAAAGTAAGTTCTTTCTTCACCAACAATAGTTTAAAATCAACGTTCATGTGGTGAAATTAATTTTCCTCATTCTTGGCAGGTGGGGGCGGGGGGTGCTTGCCTGACAGGGGATGTCATGTCAGACAGCGATAGCCCATTCACTTCTGTTAGTGTACAGTCTGATTAGGTCAGAAGTGTTTAAAAAAATAATTTTACTGGCTACACTTGAAAATCACAACTTCTAATAAAGATTTATGTTGGCAGGCCAGACTTGAGGTTGTGTCCCAATTTGATCCACTGTGGGATGCAGAGAGCTGCCTATAAAGGCTCTCTTCCAGCATTATTAAAACGTGTCCCTGAGCAGTGGTTTTTGCAGACTCCGCTTCCTGCCAACCTGACTGGGAAGATTAGATGGATGCTGGAGTCTAAAGATGGGAGAAAATAAAAGTGTCTGTGTGGTGGGAAAGGACAACAATCACTAAGGTTAATTTTAATTTTATCTAAAATGACTGGTATTATTTGTATATCTGTTAATGACTAGACTCACCACATAAATGCCATGGCTGCTAGAGCAGGTCAGAGGTTGGGAATTCTGTGGCAGGTGTCTCACCTCCTGACTCCATTACCTACAAAGCACAAGTCAGGCATATGATGGAATACTTTCCACTTCTCTGAATGGGTACGGCTGCAACAACACTCAAGAGTCTCAGCATCATTCAGGACAAAGCTTGATCAGCAGTCCATTCACCATCTTACATCTCCGCTCCGTCCACCATTGGTGCACCATGGATGTGTGTGTACCATCTACAGGACGTACTGCAACAACTCACCAGACTTCTTTTACAGCACCTCTCAAACCTACAACCTCTACCACCAAGAAGGCCAAGAGCACCAGGCATATGGGAACACCACCACCTCCAAGTTCCCCTTCAAATCACAAACCACCCTGACTTGGACATATATCAATGTTCCTTCATCATCACTGCATCAAGATCCTGGAATCCCCCTCCCTAATAATACTATAGAACCTTCACCACATGGACTACAATGGTTCAAGAAGAAAGCTCACCACCAATGACAACTAAGAATGGGCAATACATGCTAGCCTTGCCAGCGACACCATATTCCAAAAATGAATAAAAAAACTTGTTAGCATAAATTTAAATAAATAAAACTTGTGCAGCGTAAGAAAAGGCTTACTTTTGTCATTTACTTTCTTTAAAAGTATATGTCAACTTAATAACATTTTTTTTAACCTTTTTCCTGTACAATTTCAATCTGATTTGTTTTCCTATGTCATGCTAGATCTGGGTGACGACTGTCAATCAAGCAGTGAAGGCTGGCACATTTTTCTGGCCTATGTAAGTCAATAGTTTTATTCAATCTCTTTCAACACTCACTGTATTGGTGTGTCAATAGGTAGCTTTAAATAAGCAAATTAAGCAAAGTTAAGTATTGTATCTGGATATCTGTTGGCTTTAGTGTTATTGTTGTTTTGTATTATTTTCTGTCTTGTTAATTTAACAGGGTCAGAAAAGCAATTTGTCTATTTTCAATCTTAATTGCACATTTGGAGCTGAATTTTACCCGCCCCTCGACGCCGCCGGTCCAGGCGCGGGGGCCAGTAAAATGCTGCGGGAAGAGACCTGCCTCGACCTGTGTCTTTGAGAAGGGCCCGCCACATATTACCGGCGATGGGAAGACCTCAGTGTGGCCTCCCCGCTGCCAGGCGGCGGGCCTTTCATCTCCATATTAAAATGAACCCTAATGACATTTAAATTAACTTACCTGCAGGTGGCGGCCATCCCATGCCGGTTTTATGACCTTTGTTTGGCCTTCGTGTGCCTTCGGAGCTCTGTATGGAGTTCCGGGCAAGAACGTGGTGGGAGGGGGGAGGAATAAAATTTTCAGGGTGGGAGTGGTGGAGGAGCAGGAAAAACACTTTTGATTGGATGTGGGGACGGTGGGAAGGAGGTGAAGGGCAAAAGATTGAAGGTTGGGGGGGGAGGTTCGGGTGTTTGAAAAAGCCAATTCGGGCAATTAAATGACTTTTGGGGGATTGGGGAGGGGTCTCCATAATACTTTATTTCATTTAATAAAGTCTAACACTGATACCTCTTTAAATGTTAAAAGTTTGCTAAAGGGCTTAGAGCCCTTTAAAAATGGCTCCATCGCCGGGGACGTGGAGGCCGCCCCCTCTATATTATCGGGTGGTGGATGCTCCGCCCCCGCTATTTAAAAGAGCCCCCGCAGTTAATATCGCGGGGGCCCTGGGCGGCGCATCCGCGCGGGATGCATGGTGTTTTTAGAGTGCGCTGCCACGAACTGCAGCGCATTCATAAAATTCAGCACATGTATTTTGCTGACATGCTGGGCTAAAACTCTGTTCATATAGTGATACATCAAAGTGGTGTTACCTAGATTCTAGACTACGTTGACTTCCTCGGGGCATACAACACCGCTGTCCGCTATCTGTGTGGCCTGTGGCACTGTGTGTCCCTGGGGAATCAGCATAATCTACATAGCACCGCTTTGAAGTGGCGCTATGCGATCAAATTTTTAGCCTTTTTTTTCACTTTCTCATGTGATTGCAATTTACTTTAGGTTATCTCTGTTATACTTCTCTGACTCTTTCATCCTCTCTAACTTGTCTGCTTTGCTGTCTGCCTATATTGTTTTGCTTGTCCTGTTTTCAGATGTTTACAATCACGTGCTCCATTTGCCACTGTTTTCTGTTACACACAAAGGACAGCGAGTCATCCTTGGCCACACTCTTGCATATTTAATGTCTATTTATTGTACTGGATATTTTTTCCAGTAATCCATTTGAAAGCTAGGATGTACAATATGCATTTTTTAAACTGGGTAAATCATATGCTATGTATTTTTTTCTGGTTGCAGTGTCATTCCCTATGAGCAAAGAGTATTCACAATACTTCAATGGTTGAACTTGCCAGACAATGAAAGGTAAATATTATTCAGTAGTCAGCACTCTAAAATTAACTAGTGTGGCCTGTTGCTTAATTATAACAATCTTTTTTAAAATGGAACCAAAAATAATGACGTTGCATCTTAAGAAACATAAAAATACCTGAGTAGCTGGTATTGTGCCCTTGTCACAAAGACTTAATATTGTGAACCTTTATATGAGCATAGAGTTAAACTTAGGTATAATAATCAGTTTTTCCAAATGAATTGATTGAACGTAACAAGATCCTCTCCTGTATGTCTGGGGAACATTCAATTTCCAAGCTCATTGGTGAAGAAAAGGGATGAAATCTGTGGTGCCAGGTCTCATCCACTTTAACATTGCCCAGAGATTTCCTGGGGATCCAGCTGAGCAGTGGTGAGGGGTTGGTTTGGAGGAGTTCAGAGTGCTTGAGCAGAGACCAGAAAGAGACATTGGTAAAATGAGGTGGACAGCAGTGGCACTCAGAAGATGCTAGTGGAAGTGCTTATGCCTTGCTCCTTACAGATTGGAGGACCTAAAAGAAGTAGGCAGCAAGCAAGAAAGGCACTTTTTTATACAGATCCCCAGTGGATCTTCAGGGCTGGAGGCCTTCTGGGTGCTGTTTTTCAACAGCAACCAGTGAGCACTACAGGTGGTGGCTATTTCTGCTGCTGTTTCCTGGGCACAGGTTAATCATCTGAGCTTGAAAATTCAGGCACCCTGAGGTCATGTCAGAGTCACTTATGATGTGGGTGCAGGTGTAGAGACGCGTATCTGACCTAACCTGTTATTTCTTCAGTGTTCTGCAACTAAAATATACAAGGTCTGCCACTACATGATAGGATTAAAAGTACTTTGAGATTGTTGCCATGAATAGTCAAAATAAAGTTTTAATAGTCAAAATAAAATCATATGGTCTGATTTTGAAACCTTCCTTTGCTCTTAAAAAATGTGCTTAGTTTTTATAACAAACTTTTGTCTGTCCTGTACATCATGACTGTAGAGCAATTAGTCAATTTACTTCATCCTCATTAATTTAGGTGTTTATTCCTTTCTAAATGAATATTTCTATTTATATTATTCATCAATCATGTTATGTAAAATCTCTCATCAAACACATTCTACCAAAAATATTTCTACCTAATTTAATTCTATCAAAATAAATTCAAATTAGTTCATCTTTTGGGGTTTCTTCTATCTGTTTTCTGGCCACAGCTCAAAGAACTACAGTTCCCAGATGCATTCCCCAACAAGGTCACCATAACTCACTGACTCCAGATTGCTCCATGCTTATTTTGTGGTCTGCTCCCTTTTCTCCTGTGATTGCCTTGTGCAGCCTTGTGAAAGCTACATGAAATTGGGGGGCTGGGCAAGAGTGGTGGGGAGCAAAGTGCTGCAGAAACAAACAGAAGAGTTAAAACAAAGAGAAAGTAAAAAGAAATGAGAGTGGAAATAAAGGAGCAGAAAGAGGAAACAAGAGAAATGGAGAAAATGAGAGTGAGGCACAACATGCCGAGAAGTTGAGAAAAAATGATACATGCACATGCAGGGGTCGTTCTCCAATAAACAGACTTCTGATTTTATTTCTATACTTAAGCAATGCTATGTCCCAGTAAATGGCTAGAGAACAATGTGTGTGTGAGAGAGAAAGAAAGAGAGAGACACGCACAGACCTCTTGAGGGGATGGGAGAGGTGGAGGCAGGGTTGATGGTGGTTACAGAGAAGGAGACAGGTATACTTCAGGAGCAACGGAAGGGAGAGAGGCAAGAGTGTGATCTTCTAAGGACCCAGTCAAGGCTGGAAGGCTAGACTGAGACCTTATTGGGGAATATGGGAGTGGAAGGGAAAGAGAAAGACACTTTTGAATGGGAGTGAGATGACGGAAGGACAGATACCTATTATTGTTGGGGGTGGAGAAAGAGAGCCAATGGAGGGGAGAAGACACTGTTTTATTGGGACTGCAGGAAGAGAGAGAGAAAATTTCTTGCGAGAGTGGCATCTTTAGCTGTGCTGGGAATAGGAGGGACACTTGCTGTGGACATATAAAACATTACAGATTAAATTTTATGGAGCTTCACTCCTGGTATGTAGCTTTGCTTAGTGCAACACAGATTAGATGCAAGCCCAATTTTGCCACACCTGATTTCCTGGTTTTAAAAATGACTGATTGATTAAAAGAAATGGGAGTGTGATGAGTCGGCCATGTTTATGCCCACACCCAGTTCTCCGTTATGTGCTCCTGCTAGAATTTACCTGAGCATCCTTTCACTCATTATGTACAGTGCCATGGAGGAGCTGTTCATCAATTTTTAAAAAGAACCCCCATAGATGGCTCAGAAAAATCAAAGCTTTTTTTATTTTATTGAGAGATCCTGGATAATCACAATAGTGAAACATTTGATTACATACCCCTAAGTAATCAACTTTGTATAAATAATTAATAAATATTTCTCATGTATCTGGCAAGATCCTCTTCTACATTAATAATTTGGATTTGAACAAGACCCAATTAGAGATCTGTACAATGAATAGCATGAATTTCATTTCCTTGGTTAAACAGTAGTTGAGATTAAAAGGAGCAAACAAAAATATTGCAATGCATGTTTGCTTTACTTAAAAAGTAATTACATAAAGACATTTACTGTTTTCTTGGAAGTTAGTTGGTTCCAACAAATTGCATTTTGGGAACAAAGTGTTGTAGTTAATTTCAAGGAAGGCTTTAAGCTTGCATGGCAGGTGTGGGGAAAGGTTAGATTTGAAACTAGAGAAGGAGAACAGGATTAATGAAGCTGTTGGAATAGCAGCAGAATGTTTAGTTAAATAAATAGTGAGAAAATATTGGCAGTGTAGAAAAAGAAAGAAGGTATTACATAGTGAGAGATTAAAGAAGGGGCAAGGGATATTAAAAAAAGAGACATCCAGAAAAAAGAATGACACTATTCCAGAAAATCAGAGACAGGATTGCACAATGTGTGAATGTACAAAGCTTTCAAAACAACATTGGTAAATTAGAGACATGAATGACTATAGAGGAAATACATAGTAACTACAATGGAGATGTGGCTTAGATTTAGACAGGACTGAGTGCATGATAGTCCTGATTATAACAGTTTCAGCAGAGATAAGTAGGGGTAAAAGCAGGGATAGGCACCAGCATGTTGCACCATGGCCATTTGACTCAGCCACAGACATGGGGGCAGTTAATCTGTATATAAAGTGTATAGCCAACCTAATGCCATCAAAATACAGTCCACTTTAAAACAGATTTATCCCTATAAATAAAGTAATTAAGCATACAAACATCAATGGGGAGCAGCACAACTGTATTAGCTAGCTAGCAAGTATGCAAAGGTCATCTGCACATTGGAGATTCTCCATTCCGTTAAGCAGTGAATGTTGATTGACTTTGTAATGATAAGTTGTGAATGGAGCTGGAAAGCAATTTGTTTCATTGACTTGAGAATATTGAGATAATGGAGGGTGTCCCTTCACATTTACGATATCCCATGTTGTGATGAGAAGCACCTATATATTGAAGGAATTAAAGGATGTCACTAAAGGTAGCCTAACTCAGAGACGGGTTTCAATCATTTATTGAAATGACAAAACTCTCTACATACAGCGTCACCAATAAAGCACATTTCTCTTGCATGCTTCTTGGGCTAAATCAGCTGGCTAAAGGTAGCTTCAAAGCCTGTAGATATGTTTGTTTCTCTCTGATCATTATCACTGTAAATATCAGATCACATAAACATGAAGTTACAGAACAAAGTCTAGTCTACATGAACCATCCTAGCAGTAACTGAGGAAATATTACCATGTCTATTAGGTAATAAATCCATTTTATATTTACAAGTTACATCAAATTGCCATGCCTTTTACAATAGGGCACTCAATCATTGGGTTGTTTTTGTGTAAGGTTTTATTTGGACATTTTTCAATGTAACCTTTATTTATGCACAGCTGCATCAGTTTGAGATATTTACCATTTAGCATTTAATAAGAGAGCAAGACTCAAAGTCGGAGCTACAGGTGACCATATTTAAATGTGTGGAAACCCATTAGCTCATTCCGAGCACAATAACATTCCCAATGTAATTAATATTAAACACTGTGTATGCCTTCTTGCAAATCTTTTGATCGAGCACTGATATTAACACTAGTACCGTGTTCCCCCCCATGCGAATGTCTAGAGCTGGGACCTGTTCTGGATCATTAGGTTTCCATTAAGAAAGTTGTTGATGAAATATCAGTCATGGGGAATTTTACATAAATTAATTGAGCATAAAAACACAGCATTAAACACCTCATTGTAACATTAAAACAAAAGAAAAGTAGTTAATTAAAATGGACTAAAGGCTATGAGTAATAAGCAACATCTATTCAAACGATAAATAAAGTTTAGTTTAGTTTCGAGATACAGCACTGAAACAGGCCCTTCGGCCCACCGAGTCTGTGCCGACCATCAACCACCCATTTATACTAATGCTACACTAATCCCATATTCCTACCACATCCCCACCTGTCCCTATATTTCCCTACCACCTACCTACACTAGGGACAATTGCTAATGGCCAATTTACCTATCAACCTGCAAGTCTTCGGCATGTGGGAGGAAACCGGAGCACCCGGAGGAAACCCACGCAAACACAGGGAGAACTTGCAAACTCCACACAGGCAGTACCCGGAATCGAACACGGGTCGCTGGAGCTGTGAGGCTGCGGTGCTAACCACTGCGCCACTGTGCCGCCAAGTTGTGACATGAATGTGTGGAATGAGAAATCCTTTCATCAGCTTTAGGCATCTTAACTAAAATTACCTTTTAAATTTGGAACTAGACTTAACTCCAGCGTTACTTATTAAATTTCTGATACCCTGTTTGAATGCTGACCAATTGAATTCTCTAATTCCAAGTAAAATGTAATGAGCCCACTGTGTCTGTGTTCATTCATAAATCATCAGAAATGCACTTGGTAGTTCCATGTGGAGCTGTTTGCTTCGAAATGTGGACTGCAGTTGCTATTGGGGCAAAATTCCCTCTGTTTAAAATCCCGGGGTGGGGGGGCGGGGGTGAGTGGAGAACCTACCAAGGAGGAGTGAGGAATATTGTGCTGTTAACAGACGCAATGATTGAATCCAGGTAGGGAGAGAACAGTCATTAACAGCAATGATCTCTGACGGTGCTGGGTCAAGACTGTTCCAATCTATGTGAGTCTAGCCTCCCTCCATAAATAGGGTAGAATGCAGTGATGAATTGCTGAAACTGACCAGGATGTAAATAACAACAAACTGTGTTTATATAATGCCTTTAACCTACTAGACTATCCCCAAGGTGCTTCACAGGACTGTTAAACGGTTGTATTCTAATACTTGCACAGTGGAATCCAAGGTAAAAATGGGCACAATGTGAGAAATGGAAACATTTCAAACTGTTCATAGGCAAGCTTTGGACAAGACATTTCAAATTACCACAGACTTTAACCTTTTTACCACGGACAGTGGCATCCGTGTATGGACACGTAGTCAACTAGTGGGTAGAAGTGGAATAGGTAACTGTGTTAGTGAACAATTGTACCACAGAGCTAGAATGCAAGGATGTCCTGGAAGCTTGTTAAGAAACAGGAAGGATAGTAGTACAATGTTTGGTGTGTGTTATAGGTCACCAAACAGTTGAGATGAGATTGGGTGAGAGATCTAAAGATAGTTCATGCTGATATGTAATAAAAAAAAGGGGGAAATAATAGTGATTTTAATTATTCCAAGGCAATGCATTTGGTCAACATGGGGAATACTTTTATGATGCATCCGAGATTTCATAGATCAGTATGTTTCTAGCCCATCAAAGACAGAAACATTGCTTGATCTAGTTCTGGGGAATGAAGTAGAGTGTAAATAATTGCTTTGACAGTAGGGAAATAATTGGGGAATAGTGACTGCAGCATAGTTATCTACAATGTAAAAAAAGAAAATAATAGTGCAGTGTCAAAGATAAGAGTGCTGGACTGGAAAAAGTTGAAGTTCAGTGAGATTACAAGGGATCTAGCTCAAATTAGCTGAACAAAAAAGTTAGCAATGGGTTGAAGGACCAGCAGTAGGAAATATCCAGAAATGAGATGGATAGAATATAAAATCAAATATTCCTGTAAGGTGAAAAGGGAATGCATCAAAGAATAGAGTTCCATGGATAGAGAGTATAAAACTAAACTGAATAGTATTAATGAACATCATGAGATATGTAAAAAGTGTAGTGAGGAGTTGAAAAAGAAGTTTTGAAAGTTAAAATGGTATATGAGAAAAGGCAAAGAGACAATACAAAAGGAAATTGTTATAAGGAAGGACTGAGATACCAGGACTATTTATTCCAGTAAAAAAGGCTAAAAGGAGATTTAATAGAGGGTTTTTAATTAATACTATGCTTGAGTTTGATAGAATGGGAAAGATATTTCCTCTGGTTGGGGAGTCAATGATGAAGGTTCATCAATTTAAAATGAAAACTAATAGATCAGCAGCAGGTTTAGGAGAAATTTCTTTACACGTAGGGTTATTGAAGTATGGAGTACTTTGTCACTAGGAGTGGTTGAGGCAGACATCATAGCATTCTTTAAGGGAGAATTGGATAAATATTTGAAGCAGAGAGAGATATTTGGCTACTGGGAGACAGTGTGTCGGTTGGGTTAGTTTTGGATTGGTCTAGCAAACAGCCTGCACAGACATGAAGAACTGAATAACCTTTTTCTGCCCTGTAAAATATTTTTGATTCTATAGTTCTAACTCAAACTTTGTAGGAACATTTTTTGAAATTAACATGATTTTTGTCACCATCTCTTCTTGGTCACTTAACTGTTATCAATTCCCATAAAGTGGAAATGCTGATAACTCACCTACCTTACAATGCTGCTGTCATCAATGTTGTTGCTGTAAACAATGGCAACATAAGCAGAGCAAACTTAGCACTGGAGGCGACCATGTGATCTTGACACCAGGGGCAGAATTTCAGTTCTGGGGTCAGAACTCCAACAACACGATGATTTGCGAGTCCCAACCCCGCACCGCTGCAGCAACGCACATGTGATGCAAGTTTAATTTGCAAATTACTTAATTGGCCCAGAATCATGTTTATCACCCAATTAGCGGCGCGGGATGGGGAAATGAGGTGGCAGCAACTGGCCCGATTTTAAAGGCAGGAATCAGCCATTGTTGAGGTTGCCATTTGCCCAAAAAATGGATGGAGGGCCCAGAGGGCATTGGGTAGGGAGGGTCCCTGTGCCAGGGCAGCCCTCCCCTGATTTTCTAACGCCTCACTGGAGTTGCTGCTGGAAGTGGCAACTGAGCACACAAACATCCTATTCCCTGCCAGTGGCAACATAAAGCCTGCAAAGGTCACCAAGAGGGCATGGCTGGAGGTGGCACACGAAGTCAGCAGCAGAGAAGCAGTGAGGAGGAACTGGGTGCAGTGCCCGAAGTGTTTCAATGACCTTATCACGACTGAAAAAGGTGAGTCCAAAGAAAATACCAGATGGAATGCCTTCTATTCTGCAGTTACCAGAGTGCAAAAGAGAGGGGCACCTTTAGGGCAAATAGCGTTCTCTTGACCATGGGAAAGATGTGTGCTCAGCAGCCTTGATGACCCATAAACATGGGTCAGAACCCTAGTGCTGTTGGACAAAAGGCTGGAGTGTGGACTGCAGCAGCGTATACAAATGGAAAGCTGCAAGTGGTAAGGGAGAGAGGCATTGTATTAATGGCATTTTTCTTCACATTGCAGGCCAAACGGGAGTTGAGCACCAGGGAGAAGGATGGCAGGGTTCCCCAGCTTGCCGTGCTGATGCACTTTGAGAAGTTGGCCTTTGATGTGGCCAGAGTGTCAAGCCACATGGACGCTGGGGACAGAGAAACAGGAATCTGTCACAGACAAGGTGAAAATATCTCAACATTTGCAGATTCAGGGGATGCATTGCAGTGCTTCTCGTGCAACAAGTTATCAATGCACAAGGGCTCATCTCATTAATTTAAGTAGTAGAGGCATCTGTTGACTGTCCTGATCTCTTTTCACCATCTTCTCCTATGTCTCCCACAGGGTCAGCTGCAGAGGGGCAGGAGTCCACACTACGACAACAGGTTCCCAAGGAGTCAGAGGAGGAAGACGCTTTGGAGCCTGCACCATCACATCTTACAAGCACACCGTCCACCAGCACAGATACTTTCACCTCGGTGGGTCCTCATGTGATATTAGAAAGGGTGGCACAGGGCAAAGCGCATGCCACGTCAGAGCTGGAGGATTGGGGGGCGGCAGAGTCAGCTGTGGGCAGTCCCCCACGGAGGATGGAGGGTAGGTGCAGCCCTGCTCAACAGGGTAGAGTTGCAGTGCCTTGTGAATCACAAAACAGGTGGCTGTACCTGGAGAATCAGTATGAGATGTGTGCCCACATGTCGGAATTACCTGAGGCTCTGTGGAGTCACGGGATGAAAATGGAGAGGTCTATTCATCTCATGTGCTCCATAATGACTCAGTGCTTTGAGCATGCGAGCTCCTCCATTGAGAGGGTGGCCAACCTCTTGGACAGCCAAATGTGGCATCTTCAGAATGGATACAGGAATAGCACATTGACATGCACAGAATGCATGCCACAGTCAACAGCACTGACCGGTCTGTGACGCAAATGGCGCAAAGAGACATGGAGTGGATGCCAGCTGTGCCTTAGCTAGTGGTTCCCTCCACCGATCAAGGGCGCCATGAAAGGGCTGAGGAGGTGACAGATGGTGATGAAGGGGCCATCTTGAAGGGGCTCTATCATTCTCATCCACCCCCGAGGCCCCTCTGACGGATGAAGCATCTCTGAAGTCACGCTCTGTGACAGAGGCTGCCCCTGCAGCACTGCTGGTGCAGCAGCCTTTGGAGGTGCACCCCTGGCACTTCCATATCGAGGCCAATTGCCAGGAGCATCTCAGTCCCAGGCAGGCACTAGTGGCAGCCTGCATCCACCACATCCTCAGCCTCGGGGGAGGCACTTGTAGGCGTAGCCATCAGTGGAGGCCACTGAGTTGGTGATGCCACTTTGTGGGTCACTTGGGTGTTTCTGATGTAAATAATTGTGAAATATTAAGCGATAAAGCATTAGGAAAGTTGTTGCACTAATGCTGACTTGTGTGTTTCCATTTCATGTTGGTGAGGAGCAGGAGAATGGGAAGTGAGGGTTGGCAAAGCGATGGAGTGTGCTGGTGAAGATTGTGTAAGCTGGAGACTCTGGAGCCTCCCTGCCCCTCCTTCCTCACCTCTTTGTCCCCGTTGACCAAGGGTCTGTCTTTGCTTTAGCAGATGCTGCTCTTCATCACTGGCTGGAGCAAGCTTGGAGAAGCTTGATCTAATTTCCTCTAATACCCTTCCTTCGTTGGCAACGGAATGAAGGAGCCGTTCCCCCTCCCCGCTCCTCCCCTCTGTCCCCTATCCCGGCTCCCCATAAATTCTCTTGTCCAGCGTGTAGAGGTGTAAAAGATGATTCTTCTTAATGAACACAACTGGTTGCCTGTGAATGAGGGACTTCTCTCAGCTTTCTCTTTTCAATACTACCTCTTGCTTCTGTCCTGCCATTCCAGCTCACTCCCCGCTGTGTCACTGCCTCCTCCTCTCTCGTGGTTCCAGTGGTGCACTGAACCCACACCTCAGAAAGAAAGTCCTAAACTGGCCCTTTAACAAGCTTGCTAATAGGGGTAAGTGGTCATTTACCCAGAGTGGGCGGGTTGTCACTTCCTGCTCCTGCCGCTGCCTTTTAAACTAGGCGGGTTTAAGTGACCACCTGTCCCCTTTCCCATTCTCATGAACAAATCAAAGTCCCACCCCAGAAGACTGAATGGTCCAACTTTTCTGCATTGCGTGGCCTGTCCAGGCTTTCCTCAGCCATAGAAGAAGGTAGAGTGTGGAACCCACTCAAAAATAACGCCACACACTGAAACTCGTACAGACATGGGTTTCTTTTTTGTTGCTTTGGCTCCTGTTAGAATCTGACCTGCAATATACATTCCATAGCACCCAGAACATAAGGTATTGCGGAAACACTTCCTAAAGTGATTCTGTGATACTAATGCTCCACAAGTTAGAAGACCTTAAATATTAATCAATGCAATTCATTTATTAGTTCCAGTGTTTATAGTAACAAGTAACGCTCCTCACCACCATCTCACAAAATGGCTGAGTTGGTTAGTGGGATCAAACAGGGGGTTCCCGTAAGTAACTTCTGTTGTTTGTCTAGGTTTATCTCTATATAATGCAATATGTTAACGTGTGGACTAACTGATTTAGTGGTAGCCACGTAGAGAAAGATCTTTCCCACTGAAATATGTTTTCAGACCCTTTGTGAAGCAACCTTGTAAATGAGTTTGGGAAGATATTTAGTGAAAACATCTTCACATTCTAAAGGATCATGTTTATGACTTTGCTAGAAATAGTGAACAGAAAAATCTTCATTAACATGTTAAAGTATTTTGCTACATACAATGGCCAGGAGCATTTTTGCCCCCATATTTGCTAGAACTTTGAATTTCTTATCCTCTTTCAAGGGCTGTGCTTGTATTATAATAATGATTTGATAATATTTCTCATCTGATTATGTTCTTCCTCAGGATATGTGCACTTTTTGCCTTGATATACGGAAAATTATTTTTCAGTATCGTACTTTTGTTGCACTATTTTGTCTAGTTACTAATGCAAATAAAAATAGTCTCAATTTCATGGATGAAATGATTACCTTTGCATTAATTTCTCCCCTGTGTAAATCCCTAACTACTCACCCAACAAACATCTAATGATAAAAAACCAGAACATTTTGGAAATATGCAACAGCTTAGCATTTATAAAGGGGACTAGCAGAACATGATCTTTTATGTGTTTCTCCTGTTCTGATGAAGGTTTCCTTTGGGTACCTGATGCTGACAAGGACTCCTCAAAGGGGAACGGTGCCAACACTTGCAGGGAGTGTATCAGTATTTGCAGGGGTTCTCCAATGAAAGTATTTGGAAGCCCCTGATTTAGGGCAAGTGGAACAAAGATGAAAAGTATGTGCACTGGGTGGGGAATTTGAATATATATTGATAAATGTTGTTCGTATGACAATGGTAAGTGGCTTGTATTCTTTTGAAGACCGATTTATTACAATGCAAAGAAATATGCACGCTTACATGCGTTTTTTTTCTCTGAGGTGGGGACAGAGAGCTAAGGTAGAATGTTAGCTAAGAAATCAATAGCTGGATGAGTGAGGTGAATGTAAATTGAAATAGCCAAGATTTGGCAGAAAGTCCTCTCATAAAGAAAATGGAACCAGATATTCCTGAGAGCCTAATTCAACAAACAAAAATACTCAGTCTTAACATTTGCTTCCATTTTAGGCCCTATGTCTATGCTTTCTACTCAGAGCAGCCAGATGGTTACGGTCACAGATATGGACCATCCAGCTCAGAGGTTAGTAAAGCATGTTAGTACTAAGCTGGGGCACTGATAGAGTCTAACCTTTCCATATGTGCAACACCTGTTGCTGGTGCTGCTGATGGAAATTAACTGCTAATGTCAACCAGATGTTGCTGCTTTTTTTTTTTGAAAAAGCCTTTTTGTTCTTGCTTGTTCTCTGGTGGATTTCCAAAGGTCCAGATTGTGCAAAAAGATAATAAGCTGAAATAAATACAGAAAGTTCTGAAAGTTGCCGAACATGGACGTCAGTTTGAGAATGATCTAATGATAAAGCAATAATGGTTCTGAATTTGTCAAAATAACTAACTTTTTAAACAAAATCTCCTATACAATGCAATAAACTGCCCCTCTTATGATTAAATATTGTGCTATATTTTTGTAACATGTTTGATGGATCTTGTTTTATTTATTGCTTACCAGGCCAAGAAAGACTATTAATTAAGGACAGTAGGGATTCATACTACTTTAGAATAGGTGAGGATTTTCAACTGCTGGCCATCCATTTCTCACCTGAAAAACAGGCAGGCAGCAATTGAAAATTGGGGGTGGGGGCAGCACCCCAGCCAACCCATTGGCTGATGCATTTTTCAGGTGAACCTTTTTTTTTCCTTACAAAAAGTTATAAAAATTGAAGTGGCTAGCACCTATCAAATTAGCTCCACGTGTACATAGAACATAGAACATAGAACATAGAACATAGAACATACAGCACAGAACAGGCCCTTCGGCCCACAATGTTGTGCCGATCCTTTGTCCTCTGTCAAGGACAATTTAATCTATACCCCATCATTCTCCTTTATCCATATACCTATCCAAAAGCCTTTTGAAAGTACATTTGCTAAGATTGGATGTGAACGCTATATAAGAATGAAAGAAAAAAATGTGCATTTATAAAATACTATTCATGTCCTCAGGACATACCAAATAACTTCAAAACCAATGAAGTACTTTCTGAAGTGTAGACCCTGTTGTAATCTAGGCAATTTCTGCACAAGATTCCATAAACAACAATGAGGTAAATGACCAGAGAATCCAGTTATTGATTGAGGAAAAAATGTTGACCAGGCCACTAGGAGAACTTTTCCATTCTTCTTTGAACATGCTATGGGATTTTTTTCCATCCACCTCAGAGGGCAGATGGGCAGTGCAGTACTGAGGGAGTGCTGCACTTTTTGAGATACCATCTTTGAATGCCTATTCAAGTAGATGTAATAGATTCTATGACAACATTAGGAGATGCATTCTCCCATAATAATTTCCCTACAACAGTGACTACATTTCAAAAGTAATTTGTTGGCTGTGAAGCCCTTGGGGACAGAGAGTTAGAGAGAATGTAACCATCTCCCCTTGACATGCAATGGCATTATGATCGCTGAATCCCCCAATATCAACATCCTGGGGGTTACCATTGACCAGAAACTGAACTGGAGTAGCCATATAAATACTGTGGCTACATGAATAGGTCAGAGGCTAGGAATCCTGAGGCAAGTAATTCACCTCTTGACTCCCCAAAGTCTGTCCACCATCTACACGGCACAAGTCAGGAGTGTGATGGAATACTCTCCACTTGCCTGGATGGGTGCAGCTCCAACAACACTCAAGAAGTTCAACACCATCCAGGACAAAGCAGCCTGCTTGATTGGCACCCCATCCACACACATTCACTCCCTCCACCACCAATGCACAGTGGCAGCAGTGTGTATCATCTACCAAGATGCACTACAGCAATGCACCAAAGCTACTCAAACAGCACCTTCCAAACCCTCAATCTCTACCATCTAGAAGGACAAGGACAGCAGATGCATGGGAACGCCACCACTTGTAAGTTCCCCTCCAAGCCACACACCATCCTGACTTGGAACTATATCGCCATTCCTTCACTGTCGCTGGGTCAAAATCCTGGAACTCCCTTCCTAACAGCACTGTTGGTATATCTACCCCACATGGACTGCAGCGGTTCAAGAAGGCAGCTCACCACCACCTTCTCAAGGGCAATTAGGGATGGGCAATAAATGCTGGCCTAGTCAGCGACGCCCACATCCCATGAATGAATAAAACAAACATGGGGTCATGAGAGGTGCTATGTAAATACAAAGGGGTGAAATTGATCTTAACCCAGAAGCACAAAACAGACTCATGTGGTCTTTGTTATTGAGTTCATTCAAAAAGCGATGAATTCATGAAACGCTCTGTCTGTGTCTCCGCGCGCTGAGATTCAAAAGAGGAAAAAACTTACAGTGACATCATGGGAAATCTGCAAGGTGATTGGTTGGATAAGTAACAGCTGTTAGTGTATTTAAATACCTTAAAAAAAGGAACGTTTTTTTGAAAAAAACCTACCATATAAGTGATACGGTGAGTACTGCTAAAGTATGTTTTTTTAAATTAGTGTAATTTATTAAGGACTTTAGATCGGTATTGTTTGGAGTAGAACAAGGCCCCTACTGTAATTAGTATTTTTATAGGGAGTAACTAAGTAATCTAAAGGTAAGTCATGGCAGGAGAGCTCGCACCCATGATATGCTCCTCCTGTGTTAGGTGGGAAATCAGGGATGCTTCCAGTATCCCTGATGACCTTGTGTGCAGGAAGTGTATCCATCTGCAGCTACTGGCTACCCGCATTATGGAGCTGGAGCTACGGGTGGATTCACTGTGGAGTATCCGCGATGCTGAGGACATCGTGGATAGCATGTTTAGTGAGGTGGTCACACCGCAGGTAATGGCTGCACAGGTAGAAAAGGGATGGGTGACCACCAGGCGGAGTAGTAGGTGCAGGCAGGTAGTGCAAGAGTCCCCTGTGGCCATCCCCCTCTCAAACAGATATATCACTTTGAATACTGTTGGGGGGTTGACCTTCCAGGGGAAAGCAGCAACGGACAAGTTCATGGCACCACGGATGGCTCTGCTGCACAGCAGGGGAAGAAAAAGACTGGGAGAGCCATAGTGATAGGAGATTCAATTGTAAGGGGAACAGACGGGCATTTCTGTGGCCGCAAACGAGACTCCAGGATGGTATGTTGCCTCCCTGGTGCTAGGGTCAAAGATGTCTCGGAGTAGCTGAAGGACATTCTGAAGGGGGAGGGTGAACAGCCAGTGATCGTAGTACATGTCGGTACCAACGACAGAGGTAGAAAAAGGGATGAGGTCCTGCGAGATGAATTTAAGGAGTTATGAGCTAAATTAAAAAGCAGGACCTCAAAGGTAATAATCTCAGGATTACTTCCTGTGCCATGTGTTAGTGAGCATAGGAACAGGAGAATAGACCAGATGAATGCGTGGCTGGAGAAATGGTGCAGGAGGGAGGGATTTAGATTCCTGGGACATCGGGACCGGTTCTGGGGAAGGTGGTACCTGTACAAGCGGGACGGGTTACACCCAGGCAGGACCGGAACCGATGTCCTTGCAGGGGCGTTTGCTAGTGCTGTTGGGGAAGATTTAAACTAGAATGGCAGGGGGATGGGAACCTGAGTGGGGGAACTGAGAAGGAGGAAACAAGGATAGAAACGAAAGACAGGAAACAAAAAGGCAAAAGTGGAAGGCAAAGAAATCAAGGGCAAAAAACAAATAGGGCCATAGTGCAAAATAATGCTAAGATGACTAAGAATGTTAAAAAGACAAGCCTAAAGGCATTGTGTCTCAATGTGTGGAGTATTCGCAATAAGGTAGGCGAATTAACCGTGCAAATAGATCTAATTGGATACGATATAGTTGCAATTACGGAGACATGGCTGCAGGGTGACCAAGGATGAGAACTGAACATCCAGGGGTATTCAATATTTAGGAAGGACAGGCAAAAAGGGAAAGGAAGTGGAGTAGCAGTGTTAGTAAAAGAGCAAATCAATACAATAGTGAGGAAGGATATTAGCTCAGAGAATCCTGATGTGGAATCTGTATGGGTGAAGCTAAGAAACACCAAGGGGCAGAAAACGTTGGCAGGGGTTGTATATAGACCCCAAATTGCAGTGGTGATGTAGAGAATGGCATTAAACAGGAAGTTAGAGACGCATGCAATAAGGGTGCAACTGTAATTATGGGTGACCTTAATCTACATACAGATTGGGCAAATCAAATTAGCAATAATACTGTACAGGAGGAATTCCTGGAGTGCATATGTGATGGTTTTTTTGGACCAATACGTTGAGGAACCAACTGGAGAACAGGCCATCCTAGACTGGGTATTGTGTAATGAGAAAGGATTAGTTAACAATCTTGTTGTACGGGGTCCCTTGGGGAAGAGTGACCATAACATGATAGAATTCTTCATTAAGCTGGAGAGTGAGAGAGTTAATTCCGAGACTGGGGTCCTGAATCTAAATAAAGGAAACTATGACGGTATGAGGTGCGAGTTGGCTATGATAGATTGGGGAAAATTACTTAAAGAGTTAATAGTAGATAGGCAATGGCTAGCATTTAAAGAGCACATGGATGAATTACAACAATTGTTCATTCCTGTCTGGCGCAAAAATAAAACAGGAAGGGTGGCTCAACCGTGGCTTACAAAAGAAATTAGTGATAATGTTAGATCCAAGGAGGAGAAATATAAAATGGCCAGAACAAGCAGCAAACCTGAGGATTGGAAGCAGTTTAGAATTCAGCAAAGGAGGACAAAGGGATTGATTAAGAAGGGATTGATTAAGAACCGGGTGCTCCGGTTTCCTCCCACAGCCAAAGACTTGTAGGTTGATAGGTAAATTGGCCATTATAAATTGTCCCTAGTATAGGTAGAGGAATATAGGGACAGGTGGGGTTGTGGTAGGAATATAGGATTAGTATAAATGGGTGGTTGATGGTCGGCAGAGACTCGGTGGGCCGAAGGGCCTGTTTCAGTGCTGTATCTGTAAATAAAATAAATACATAGTCTGACATCAGTAGTGCGGAAAATGCTAGAGCCCATTATAAAAGATGTAATAGCAGAGCACTTGGAAAACAATGACAGAATCGGACAAAGTCAACATGGATTTACGAAAGGGAAATCATGCTTGACAAATCTACTGGAATTTTTTGAGGATGTAACTAGTAGAATAGATAAGGGAAAACCAGTGGATGTGGTGCATTTGGACTTTCAGAAGTCTTTCGCTAGGGTCCCACACAAGAGATTAGCGTGCAAAATTAAAGCACATGGGATTGGGGGTGACATGGATAGAGAACTGGTTGGCAGGCAGGAAACAAAGAGTAGGAATAAATGGGTCTTTTTCCGAGTGGCAGGCAGTGACTAGTGGGGTACCGCAGGGATCAGTGCTAGGACTCCAGCTATTCACAATATATATTAATGATATAGATGAGGGAATTAAATGTAATATCTCCAAGTTTGCAGATGACACAAAGCTGGGTGGGAGTGTGAGCCGTGAGGAGGATGCAGAGAAGCTCCAGTGTGATTTGGACAAGTTGAGTGAGTGGACAAATGCATGGCAGATGCAGTATAATGTGGATAAATGTGAGGTTATCCACTTTGGTGGCAAAAACAGAAAGGCAGATTATTATCTGAACAGCGATAGATTGGGAAAGGGGGAGGTGCAGCAAGACCTGGGTGTCCTTGTGCACCAGTCGCTGAAAGTAAGCATGCAGGTGCAGCAGGCAGTTAAGAAGGCAAATGGTATGTTGGCCTTCATGGCGAGAGGATTCGAGTGCAGGAACAGGGATGTCTTGCTGCAGTTATACAAGGCCTTGATGAGACCACATCTGGAGTATTGTGTGCAGTTTTGGTCTCCTTATCTGAGGAAGGATGTTCTTGCTATGGAGGGAGTGCAGCGAAGGTTCACTGGACTGATTCCTGGGATGACAGGACTGACGTATGAGGAGAGATTGGGTCGATTAGGCTTATATTCACTAGAGTTTAGAAGAATGAGAGGGGATCTCATAGAAATCTATAAAATTCTAACAGGACTGGACAGGCTAGATGCAGGAAGGATGTTCCTGATGGTTGGGGAGTCCAGGACCAGGGGTCACAGTCTGAGGATAAGGGGTAAGCCATTTAGGACTGAGATGAGGAGGAATTTCTTCACCCAGAGAGTGGTGAACCTGTAGAATTCTCTACCACAGAAAGCAGTTGAGGCCAAATCATTAAAGATATTCAAGAAAGAGTTAGATATAGTTCTTAGGGCTAATGGGATTAAGGGATACGGGGAGACAGCGGGAACTGGATACTGAGTTTGGGCCATCAGCCATGATCGTATTGAATGGCGGAGCAGGCTCGAAGGGCCGAATGGCCTACTCCTGCTCCTACTTTTCTATGTTTCTATGTTTCTGTGTTTCGAAAAGAAAATCAGGTGGGGTGTAAAATGTTCTGTCTATTTGCTATGAGCCTGCTTTCCGCTACTGGCTAAGTCCAATTTCTCCTTCTAGTTCATTCTTTAACTTTTTCAAGTACTCAAGTAATTGATGCCAGCTGCTTTGATTTTTGTTTAAGTGAAGTTGAATTATTTGGTGTTTACACACTGCTGTTTTATAGAGTGAAGGATGAGCCAGTCTTACATATAGTTAGGTTGACCTGACCCAGAACTGAAAGTTATCTGAGAACCACCATATAAAGTATAAACTTGTTGAAATAATAATAGCATTCTCATTTATGATATTGAGTGAGCGAAGACAGTTGCCCACATCAGTGGGACAATTATCTGCTCTTCAGGATTGCCCTGAAGTCCCCAGGAATTGGAGATTAATCTCCTGGACACTGCTGCGAGTAACTCAGGGGAAAAATCATAGGGACAATAACAAAATAGTTTCAATCACTTTGAACACTTTATTAATTATAAAAAATTTGAAATAAAGGGAATATTCTGTTTTACTGGGCAGGATAGTTGGAGATGGGAGGTCATTTGATGAAATCTCCAGGAATGCCAGAGGTGCTAACCCTGTTGTTGAGGGATCTCAAATCTTTAGCATTCACCTCAATCACCAGAGCAGACAGTTTAAAGTCTCATTGAAAGGAATTATTGTTGATAATATCAAGAAACATGTCTGAATAGCACCATTTAATTTTAATAATTGATTGTTTGGCACTAATTTAAAGTTTTCGGGATTTCAAAGTTGCCATTGAATTCAGTGCAGCTGAGGTGTACATGGGTACATTTTATGATTTATTGCTGCTGGTGTAGTTTCTTGTGGTGGGAATGCATATTGGAAATTGAGCTCAGCCTGATTCATGGTTTGCAAGATTTTCTGTTTGTTAAAATTGGTATGTGTTCTATTTAGTCATTGTATTCAGTTGTTGGAGAATATGGAGGAGATTTGGTCTGTCCTGATGGGATCTGTCTTTACATAAAAGTATGAAAGAAGATACCATGTCTGTAATTTTATGCAGGGCGGGAGGCCCTGCCCACCATCCAAAAGTTGGGACGAGCCTGCCTCCGCTGGGCATGGGGAGCAAAAACTCCCGGCATGGCTCCCCAGGCCCTTAATTGGTCTTGGTCAGGACTTCCACATCCTTGAGGCAGGAAGTTCCACCTAATGGAACTGCTGGCCAATCAATGGGCCGGCAGCTGTTAGTACCAGCAGCGCCACCGGGAGCAGTGGCCACTGCTGGGACTACACCCAGCCATCGGAAGCAAGAGGAAGGACGGTCCCAGAACTCAGGTAAGTTTTTGGGACCTCGCCGGGCACAATTGGCCGGCCCCAGCAAGGCAAACGGGATTGGTTGTGGGCAGATGGGGAGTGTTGTGCATTGGGGGCAGTTGGGGCTTCAGGGGTGGCCCTCCCCCCAACCTGCAAGAAGGCCACCTGGTTTTATCAGGCAGCGTTCTTGGGGCCTTTACCATCTGGCCACCACAGGTAAAATACCTGCAGTGGCGGGAGGAGACCCTTAAGTGGCAGTTAATATTTAAGGAAGGATGTAAATGCATTGGAGGTGGTTCAGAGGAGGTTTACTAGATTGATACCTGGTATGAGCAGGTTGTATCATGAGGAAAGGTTGGACAGACTGGGCTTGTTTTCACTGGAGTTTAGAAGAGTGAGGCAAGATTTAATTGAAGTATATAAGATCCTGAATGGTCTTAACAAGGTGGATGTGGAAAGGATCCTCTTGTGCGGAAGTCCAGAACTAGGAGGCACTGTTTTAAAATTAAGGGTCGCCTTTTTAGGACAGAGATGAGGAGAAATTATTTGTCTCAGAGGGTTGTGCAACTTTGGAACTCTCGGCCTCAGAAGATAGGGGAGGTGGGGTCACTGAGATTTTTTAAGGCGGAGGTAGCTAGATTCCCGTTAGGCAAGGGAATCAAAGATTATCGGGGGTAGATGGGAGTGAGGAATTCGAAACAGAAACAGAGTCAGCCATGATCTTATTGAATGGCGGAGCAGGCTTGAGGGGCCGAATGGCCTATTTCTGCTCCTTATTCGTAAGTTTATATGTATATACTTAAGGGCCTTGATTGGCCTGGGGCGGGTGGGCCGTTTCTTGCTGCCGTCGCCCTGCATAAAATTACAGTGGAGGCAGGAAGGCGTTGGGAACCGCCACCCCCTCCCACCCCCACATCCCACTCAATTTTTCATCCCTCCTTGCCATCAAGCCACTCGTTGGGGGACTGTAAAATTCTGGGCCATAAAAGGTTTAAAGGAACTGTGCATTTTATTTTAAAATATTGCTTTTTTTCTACTGCTATAAGTGCAGTATTAATAATTCTTTCAACAACACTCACAAATTAAAGGTTACAACTCTTTAAAATCTTGAGGCCACAATAAGAGAAGCTATTTTTCAGCAAGTTTTTGTCAATTTCCCTCTTTGGTTCCAGAACAGTGTACTCTGTGCAAAACTAATAAAAAAACACAAAGACAAAAAATGTGATGAATTGGTACCACAAAGTTGCTTTATAGCTTGTAACTGCATTTAGCATGCTGAAAAGTCTGGTTGTTTAAAATGAAGGATGGCTGTATTTTAGTTAAAGGTAAGAATTAATTAAACTTTATTGACCGTTCTGTAGAGCAAAATTATGTTGTATTAAGTAGTGAATTGGCTTATGACGTAGCCTTGTTAGGCAATCAAAAGGAAGCAAATGGTTTCTTTTAGCAGATGTTCTATGTTTCTGTTTAAATGTTTAGGTGACTGATGCACTGCGAACAACAGACAGAATTGTAGGGCAGCTGATGAACGGACTTAAACAGATGAAACTGCATCGTTGTGTCAATATCATATTTCTTGGAGACCACGGTAAGATGTTATATCAGCTGAACTTTTGGATGCTAACATTCTTATTTTTCTCAATAAGTGGCAGAGACTTTTTTGTTGCCGTTAATGACGAATCAAAAGGCAAGCAATAAATGTTCTTAAAATGTGTGTTTCCTGAGATTGCAGTTTCATTGGTTGTTTCTTTCTTTAAAACCACTAATCATGAGGCACCTGCAATAATGATCTTTTACCACTTGGCAAGCAGCTACTGAGTAATTTAATTTGTAAAATGTGTTAATCTAGTTGTGGAGTGCACAATCGTACACATGAATAAATCAACAGCAATAGAGTCAGCGGGTATGGCAGCACCTGCGGAGAGAAAAACAGAGGTAATATTTCAGGTCTGTAATGTTAACATTAACTCTGTTTTTCTCTCTCCACAGATGCTGCCAGACCTCCTGAGTATTTCCAGGATTTTCTGTTATTTTAGATTTCCGGCGTCAGCAGTATTTTGCTTTTATGTTGTTGTAGCAACAGAGTCAGTCTCATTTAAGTGATGTTCACTTCAACTTCTCATTAACTCTGTAACAGATCTTTGCCACAAATTTTATTGGCAATGGTGAATGTGTGCCAAGTAAGTGAGCAAAGTGACATGCACATAAGTGTGTCGTCAAGGTGGTGGACATTGTGCCAACAACCAAAACGGTTTTGACAGGACTGGGGAAAACAAAAGATTTAAGGAAGAGAACTGGCCAGTTATAAGTAAGTTATTATCTGGCTGTTCCAAAAGGAGAGCTTGGAAAACGTAGTGGGCTGGATTTTGTTCTCAGCCGATGTTGGGTTCCCTGGCGGAGATGGGGCGGGGAGGGGGAGGCAGAGAATCAGAGTGGCAGCGGCCACCCCAGAACATGATGCCAGGACTGCTGGGGTCGATCTACCCGGGGGTGGGGGGGGGAGTGATAGACCTTCCTTTCCAGAAGCCAATTGAGGCCCTTAAGTGGCCTATTGATGGCCAATTAAGGGCCTCTTCCCGCTGCCACTGGGATCTTACTAGTGGCCGGGGGGGTGCCTCTGCTGTGCGGGGAGGACGCCTTGGAAAACGAGGCACCCTCCCTGCGGGCTTGCGGGGAGGGGTCCTTCCTCCATGGACGATTCATGGCCCATGGAGGACCCCCTCCCCCAGGAACCACTGCACACCCTGGGACCTCCCTCCCCCGGACCGAACGCCCAGCCCCCCATCCCCCCTCGCCGGGGCCTTCCAGACCAGCCTCGGTGACCCCACTTCGCCTACCTCTGGTCCAGCTCTTGGGGGCAGGATTTCCGTCCCTATTAAGTGTTTAAAGGGACGGGGAACCTTCTACTCTGATGGCCAAAGACCGGAGGATCGCTCCAGGGGCCTGTAAAAGTGCAGAGTTGGCGCTCCCGCTGCCTTTTTGGCCCAGTGCCAGGACCCTACCTCCTGCACAAAATCCAGTGTGTGTTGACTGGGGGGACAATGCAGAAATTGTGGTCCGGGTCAGTGGGCATGGTGAGGAGGTGCCCTCCAGCAGTAGCATGTGTGCAACTGGCAGATCTGTGTCGTCACAATCACTACATATGTGACAACGGGAACTTATTTGTAATGCAGCAAAGGACCTCTTGCAAGTAGTGACACAATTCTTCCAATCCTACCTCCAAAAACAGTCACCTAAACAAAAGTAAAGAATATAAAACTGCTACAATTATCAGAAAACATTTTTTATTGATAGTTGATATGTCAACAAATACAGGAAATATGCAACAAAATATGGACTGCAGAATTATCAAGACACTGCAGAGTACAATTAGTCAGTTTAAAAATTTATGAATTTTGGCTCCAAAAAAGATAATGGGCAGCCAGTAGACTCACTGTTCACTGGAAAGGAAAGGTCGCATGGCCAATCCACTTTCCTATATTTTATAACCTACAGAAGATAAAAGTTTAGCTCAACAACTTCTAAATTTTACAGAACCGATCAGCACTTGTCAGTGTATCAGTGAAGTGGGTTTTTATTGTTAAGGCAAAATTACTATTTTCTACATTCTCCACAGTTGGCTGAATAACGTTAATTGTCGATACTATTAAATGCTTAATAACCTGCTTGAGGTGTGAGAAGTGACTATTATTACAGGTGCATTCAGATTGGCTGTATTTCTGACAAGTCTAATGAAACCATCCAATTGGAACTGGAGGCGAGATTGCCATTTTAATGTGTTGAATGTGTTGTCATTTAGTTTTACAACAACATTTGGAAATAATACCCTCTCCAAAAGTAGACGATGTATCCCACATAATTCCACAACCTATCAATCACATATTTCACTATAAACAGGGTGAATACCACAATCCCATTCAGATATTTTGAAGCAACAGTAGAAAACCCAATGAAATTTGTAAGGTGCTTGATTCCCAGTGGAGGCTTGAAATAAGGGAAAACACAAAAAGAAAAGGAAATTAGGGAAAGAAGCTAAGACAAACCATTATCACTATGAACAGCCAATTGGAATTCATTTTAGTGAGAATGCCAAAAATGAGACCCTGAACAAACTCAAGTAAATTATAAGATTGAGTTAACTATGAAATTAGCATTACAAGATTTTATAGCCGATAAATAAATATCACTGATGTAGCTTGGAGTCTATTATAAAGGCTGGGGTAAGCACTATTTTACAGTTTAACTATAATGGTTAAAATAGCTTAGATTGCTTATCGCTACATAGTTAAACAGTAACTAAAGTATGAGTTAATGTGGGGATTTACACAAAAAAAGTGAAAATTTAAATGTAAGGCCAATTCAGGTGCCCTTGCACAAAAAGAATGTCAAAACATTATTGCCAGTAGTCTTTGTGTTCTCTAATTGAATTCTACATGTAGAACGAATCTCCAGTTGGGTTTTGTTGTTCCTGAATTTCAGTATCAAATGTTTCTTGCCAATTTTATTACAAGAATAAATTTGCATGTGTTGCAGAAATACCAGGCACCCTGGCTCTGATCTTGGAGTCCTACTTGGCATCCCTCTTCCCATTTCCCAGAATAAAAGGCAGAGCAAACCAAACAACCAGAGTAGCAGAACTGAAACAACATCCTGCTTCCAAACCTCACAGTAGTGCATGATCCTTCCCAGAATAGGCATCCAGTGGCCTTCTTCATAATTCCACAGCCAGCAAACTTTTGCCTTCTTTCGGATGAGACATTAAGCTGAGGCTCCATCTGCCTGGTTGGGTGATGTAAGGGATCCCATGGCACTATTTTGAAGAAGAGCAGGGGAGCTATCCTTGGTGACCTGGCCAATATTTATTCCTCAATCAACATCACAAAAACAGATTACTTGATCATTATCATATTGCTGTTTGTGGGAGTTTGCTGTGCACAAATTGGCTGCTGCATTTCCTACATTATAACAGTGACTACACTTCAAAAGCACTTCATTGGCTGTAAAGCTCTTTGAAATGTCTGGTGGTCATGAAAGGTGCTATATAAATGCAAGTCTCTTTTTTTCTTTCTCTCCTTTCCTCTTTCCCTCTATTTCTTACCCTCTTTCTTTTTCACTCACTCTCTTTCTTTCTTTCCTCCGCCCTAGTGTAAACCATTCATAACCTTGGCAATATACTCAGCAAACATGAAGAATATATCAATGTATGAAGTACTGGTTGAACACAGTATAAGCTAATTGAACCCGATATCCAATTGCATATTAATCTTGAAAAAGAAAAGAATAATTAGTGATATTTTTGATTTATCTTAAAGGAATGGAAGAGGCAAGCTGTGAAAAAACTGAATTTTTGAGTAACTACCTCTCTACTGTTGATGACATCATTTTATTCCCTGGATCTCTGGGACGTATTCGCTCTAGATACAGTAACAATGCCAGATGTAAGTAAATTTAGATAGGTCTGATTTTCTCGTTAATATTTGATTTCCAGTGTTAGGTATAGTAATTATGATCCTTCAAGCTGGTTTTATCAATTGTTCTTATTACAATTCTGCCTTTAATTGATTCAAAAGTCAGTTAAGCCCGTGATTTATTTTCCAAAAATATACTTTATTCATAAAAATTTGCAAAAAATACATAACAAAACAGTTCAAATTTGACATTTCGGAAAGTACAAAAGAGATTAGATTCCTTCGATACAGAACATGAGGTGTCTCACAACTCTTGCCATTCCATTTTATATGCAATGTATATTTGGAACACAAAAGTCCGAGTGTATCAGGCCTGTGTCCTCAGTACCTTGCTCTATGGCAGCGAGGCCTGGACAACGTATGCCAGCCAAGAGCGCCGTCTCAATTCATTCCATCTTCGCTGCCTCCGGAGAATACTTGGCATCAGGTGGCAGGACCGTATCTCCAACACAGAAGTCCTCGAGGCGGCCAACATCCCCAGCTTGTACACACTACTGAGTCAGCGGCGCTTGAGATGGCTTGGCCATGTGAGCTGTATGGAAGATGGCAGGATCCCCAAAGACACATTGTACAGCGAGCTCGCCACTGGTATCAGACCCACCGGCCGTCCACGTTTCCGCTTTAAAGGCGTCTGCAAACGTGACACGAAATCCTGTGACATTGATCACAAGTCGTGGGAGTCAGTTGCCAGCGTTCGCCAGAGCTGGCGGGCAGCCATAAAGACAGGGCTAAAGTGTGGCGAGTCGAAGAGACTTAGTAGTTGGCAGGAAAAAAGACAGAGGCGCAAGGGGAGAGCCAACTGTGTAACAGCCCCGACAATCAAATTTCTCTGCAGCACCTGTGGAAGAGCCTGTCACTCTAGAATTGGCCTTTATAGCCACTCCAGGCGCTGCTTCACAAACCACTGACCACCTCCAGGCGCGTATCCATTGTCTCTCGAGATAAGGAGGCCCAAAAGAAAAGAAGTATATTTGCATAGTGATTACACAGCAAAAATATTTTTGGTGCATACAGCCCGAGGGGTTTTACACGGGTTCCAGCCCGTCGGTATACTATGGCGGGATGACTTTACACAGTGGCCTTTCCTTATTGAGCCTTTGCGGTGGCTGCCCCAAGCTTTATGCATCCCTCAGCACGTAAGCCCATGATTTTTTTTTTTTTTTTATTTCCAAAATATACTTTATTCATAAAAATCTGTAAAAATTACATTGCCAAACAGTTTCCAAACAGCACGACAAAATACAAACATTGCAAAAGAGATCAGTTTCTTTCAATAATGTCATGAGTTTCTTCCCAACCCTTCCGTTTCACAATTGTCATGTCAATTACAGTTTTACATTTACAGCAATTGAGAATATTAACGATACAGTTCGAGGGGCTTTCCATGGTTCCAGCCCCTCAGTCCAGCTTGGTGGGGGAACCTTACACTGTGGTCTTTCCCCATTGAGCCTTTGCTGCGGCTGCCCCAAGCTTTAGTGCGTCCCTCAGCACGTAGTCCTGGACCTTGGAATGTGCCAGTCTGCAACATTCGGTGGTGGACAACTCTTTGCGCTGGAAGACCAGCAAGTTTCGGGCAGACCAAAGGGCGTCTTTCACCGAATTGATAGTCCTCCAGCAGCAGTTGATGTTTGTCTCGGTGTGCGTCCCTGGGAACAGCCCGTAGAGCACAGACTCCTGTGTTACAGAGCTGCTTGGGATGAACCTTGACAAAAACCACTGCATCTCTTTCCACACCTGCTTTGCAAAGGCACATTCCAGGAGGAGGTGGGCGACCGTCTCTTCCCCACCACAGCCAACGCGGGGGCACTGTGCGGAGGGGGCGAGACTTCGGGTGTGCATGAAGGATCTGACGGGGAGGGCCCTTCTCACCACCAGCCAAGCTACGTCTTGGTGCTTGTTTGAAAGTTCTGGTGATGAGGCATTCCGCCAAATGACTTTGACGGTCTGCTCGGGGAACCATCCGACAGGATCCACCGTTTCCTTTTCCCGTAGGGCCTTGAGGACATTCCGTGCAGACCACTGCCTGATGGACCGGTGGTCAAAGGTGTTTTTCCGCAGAAACTGCTCCACGAAGGATAGGTGGTACGGCGCCGCCCAACTGCATGGTGCGTTCCGCGGCAATGTGACCAGGCCCATCCTTCGCAACACCGGGGACAGATAGAACCTCAGCACGTAGTGACACTTGGAGTTTGCGTACTGGGGATCTACACATAGCTTGATGCAGCCGCACACGAAGGTGGTCATCAGGATGAGGGCCACGTTGGGTACATTTTTCCCGCCCATGTCCAGAGATTTGAACATCGTGTCCCTCCGGACCCGGTCCATTTTAGATCCCCAGACGAAGCGGAAAATGGCTCGGGTGACTGCCACGGCGCAGGAGTGGGGTATGGGCCAGACCTGCGCCACGTAGAGCAACAACGTGAGCGCCTCGCACCTGATGACCAGGTTCTTACCCACAATGGAGAGAGATCGCTGCCCCCACATGCCCAACTTTTGTCGTACCTTGGCTATTCGCTCCTCCCATGTTTTGGTGCACGCCCCGGCACTTCCGAAGCATATCCCCAGCACCTTCAGGTAATCTGACCTGACGGTGAAGGGGACAAAGGATCGGTCAGCCCAGTTCCCAAAGAACATGGCCTCGCTCTTGCCGTGGTTAACTTTGGCTCCCGAGGCCAGTTCGAACTGGTCGCAGATGCTCATCAGTCTGCGCACGGACAGCGGATCCGAGCAGAAGACGGCGACGTCATCCATGTACAGGGAGGTTTTGACCTGAGTGCCTCCGCTGCCTGGGATTGTCACCCCTCTTATGCTCGCATCCTTCCTAATAGACTCAGCAAAGGGTTCAATACAGCAAACAAACAAGACCGGGGACAGAGGACAGCCCTGTCTGACTCCAGATTTGATCGGGAAACTTTCAGATTCCCACCCGTTGATTGACACTGCGCTACTGATGTTTGTGTAGAGCAGTTGGATCCAATTGCAGATTCCCTCCCCAAACCCCATTTTGGAAAGCACGTCCATCATGTAGGTGTGCGATATCCTGTCAAAAGCCTTCTCCTGGTCCAGGCTGATGAGGCAGGTGTCCACCCTCCTGTCCCGTACGTAGGCGATCGTATCCCTGAGTAGCGCGAGACGATCAGAGATCTTCCTGCCGGGTACAGTACAGGTCTGATCGGGGTGAATCACCAACTCCAGAGCAGACTTGACTCGACTGGCTATGACTTTGGACAGAATCTTGTAATCAACATTAAGCAGTGAGATGGGCCGCCAATTTCTGATTTCTGCCCTCTCCCCCTTCTGCTTGTAAATGAGGGTGATGATGCCTTTTCTCATGGTCTCTGACATGCTGCCGGCCAGGAGCATACTCTCGTATACTTCCAGCAGGTCCGGGCCGACCCAGTCCCACAGGGCCGAGTACAACTCGACCGGTAAGCCGTCGCTCCCGGGGGTTTTACTCGTCTCGAAAGACTCGACGGCCTGTGTCAGCTCGTCCAGAGTTAACGGCTTGTCCAGTCTCTCCCTCCTGCTGTCATCTAGGACCTCTGTGATAGATGACAGGAAGGACTGGGAGGCTCTGCTGTCTGTGGGCTTCGCGTCATACAGCCCAGCATAAAAGGATTTGCTGATCCTTAGTATGTCGGACTGCGAAGACGTTACCGAGCCATCTTCTTCCTTCAGGCTGCTGATAACAGAGCTCTCTCTGTGTACCTTTTGGAAGAAGTAACGCGAGCACGTCTCATCCTGCTCGATGGAGCGTACTCTGGACCAGAAGATGATCTTGGAGGCCTCCTTGGCAAAGAGCGAGGCCTGCTGGCTCTTCACCTCTTGGAGGTCCTCCTTGACCTCGACCCCCATTGACTGCAACCGGAGTAGATTTTGCAAAATTTTCTGGAGTCGGGACAGTTCCCTCTGTCTCTCTCTCGCCTTCTGAACACCTTTGTGGATGAAGAACCTCTTGATGTTCTCCTTTATCGCTTCCCACCAGTGAACTGGAGACTCAAAGAGGGGTTTCACGGTCCTCCAACCTTTGTAATCCCTTTTGAGTTCCTCAACGTTCTCTGGGGTCAGCAGTGTCGCATTGAGCTTCCACGTCCCTCTGCCAACCCGCTGGTCGTCCTGTAAGTGACAGTCGGCCAGTAAGAGGCAGTGGTCGGAGAAGAACACCGGCTTGACGTCGGTGGATCCGACCGTGACAGCACGGGACACAAACAGGAAGTCAATCCTGGAACGGGCAGACCCGTCCGATCTTGACCATGTGTATCTGCGCTGCGCTCCGTCTGCAGGTTTGCTGAAGACGTCGTGCAGTTTGGCATCTTTAACTGTTTCTATTAGGAATCTGGACGTAGCGTCCAGTTTGCTGTCGTCACTGCCGGATCGTCCAGCCGCATCGATGATGCAGTTGAAGTCACCGCCTAGGATGACCGGCCTGGACGTCGCCAGCAGCAGTGGGAGCTGCTGGAAGACGGTCAGCCGCTCGCTGCGTTGTACCGGGGCGTACACGTTGATCAACCGGAGCGGAGCGTTGTTGTACATCACGTCTGCTACGAGGAGGCGGCCGCCCACCACCTCCTTAACTTCGGAGATGGTGAAGTTACCTCCCCGCAGCAGAATACCCAGGCCGGAGGAGCGGCAGTCATTACCCCCCGACCAGATCGATGGCCCGTGGGATCACCATCGCGACCACTGCCTGTAGGTGCTGAGGTGTGGGCGAATGGTATGTTGGCCTTCATTGCAAGAGGATGTGAGTACAGAAGCAAGGATGTCTTACTGAGTTATACAGGGCCTTGGTGTAACCACATCTGGAGTATTGTGTGCAGTTTTGGTCTCCTTATCTGAGGAAGGATGTTCTTGCCATGGAGGGAGTGCAAAGAAGATTTACTCAGCTGATTCCTGGGATGGCAGGACTGACGTACGAGGAGAGATTGGGTCGACCAGACCTATATTCACTAGAGTTTAGAAGAATGAGAGGGGATCTCATAGAAACCTATAAAATTCTAACAGGACTTGACAGGCTAGATGGAGGGAAGATGTTCCCGATGGTTGGGGAGTCCAGAACCAGGAGTTACAGTCTCAGCATACGGGGTATGCCATTTAGAACTGAGATGAGGAGAAATTTCTTCACTCAGAGATTGGTGAACCTGTGGAATTCTCTACCGCAGAAGGCAGTGGAGGCCAAGTCATTAAATATATTCAAGAAGGAGATAGATACATTTCTTAATCCCAAAGGGATCAAGGGATATGGGGAGAAAGTGGGAACAAGGTACTGAATTAACCAATCAGCCATGATCTTTTTTGAATGGCGGAGCAGGCCTGAAGGGCTGACTGGCCTACTCCTGTTCCTATTTTCTATGTTTCTATGTTTCTGCTCTTTTCTATTGATAGAAATATTGCTGACTGTTGGAGGGTGGAGTGCACTGCTCCCTGCATACGTTTGTGTGTGCAGGTACAGAATTCTCCCTTGCCACCATTCAGCAGTTCATACAAGTGGACATTGTAGGGGAGTTTTATGAATCTGAACTCCCATCGCAGCACATAGTATGGTGGGAGCACATATCAAGAATTTGGACAAAGAGGTAAATGGATCTTGCAGGATTGTCCGTGCATTAAAAGTAATGGGCAGAAAGTCCTATAGATTGTGCTGATCTCTGTGCCTGAATTCCTGATAAGCACTCCTTGCATGAGAATTTGTAAGCTGTTCCCTTGTAACTTGCTGGCATCATTGTTTATATACTATGTGGCTTGATGTAGTCTAATTAGAGCATGATATAATTGTTACTGCCATCGCTTGGTTTATGATCAGTTGTGAATATAGTTATGGTTGGCTAAATTTTGTTTCTTCAGTAACCCATGGGGATCCTTTTATATTACTGCCCCTTTTAAAAGTGCAATTACCTTTCTTTACAGATGATCCCAAAGCACTGGTGGCCAACCTTACTGTGAGTATATAGCAATGCATAGTTGAAAGTCAACATTTAAAAACAAGGACATAAATTAAAAGCTTACTGTATTTTGAGTAATCATGCAATCTACTTCAGATACAGTTCATAGTCGGGATTTTCTGCTTCTGCATTCACTGGCCCATGGGTTTCAGTCCATTAAAGTGAACAGGCAGAAAATTAAAAGCTGGCAAGTGCAGAAGCAGAAGACCCTTTCTCACATGTTGATCTAATCACTGAAGATTACATTTTGAGGATTGTAATATTGTTCTTCAAATTATATTAGTTTCTTTTGCTGCTTAATAAAAAATACCAGACAACCAATCATAACAAAGTAGAAGCTGATTGGAGCTGATTTTCTCTTTAATTATTATAACCCAGTATGAGTTGAAGTTGATAAACTAATTCTTGGATTCAAATCACCTTTTATAAACCACTTGAATTTTACTGTCACGATTTGATATCTAACCATTGGGATTAGGTTAGACGGGGGAGACAGTGACATAGTGGTAATGTCAATGGATGAGTAATCCAGAGGCCCTGGCTAATGTCCTGGGGACAGGAGTTCTAATTCCTCCATGGCAACTGGTAGAATTTAAATTCAATTAGTTAATAAAATCTGGAATTGAAAGCCATGAAACTATCATTGATTATCATAAAAACCCATTTGGTTCACTAATGCCCTTTAGAGAAGGAGATCTGCCATTCTTTCCTAGTCTGGCCTACAGGTGACTCCAGACCCACAGCAATGTGGTTGACTTATACCTGCCCTCTGAAATGGCCTAGCACGTCAATGGTAATTAGGGATGGGTAGCAAATGCTGGTCTTGCCAGGGATACCCACATCCCATGAAAGAATTTTAAAAAAAAGTTATGCTCTAGTAACACAGATCCATTATCCATATTCAGGCGATATCCTTAACAGATTTGAGCCGGGATTTTATCCTGGTGACGGGGGTTTCAACTGAGAACCCTGCTTTGCCCCCTTCTGTGGGAGGTCCGCCGAGTCAAGTAACAATCAGGTACTTAACTGGAATGCAGCAGGCCTTCCACAGGAACAAGGACCCTGGTGATGGAAGTCCTGCCCTCTGAGAGCTGCTGGCCTATCAGAGGCTGGCAGCTCTTTAACTGAGCAACGCCACTGCAGAGGTGGTGGCTGCTGCCAGTGGAGGACCCACCTGAAGCCAAGGAGCGGGCGCTGGACTCAGGCCACAGGTAGAGTCAGGGCAGCAGGGGTCTCGCGGGGTGGGGGTTGTGGGGGAGTGGGTTGTAGGGGGGTCGGCAGCAAGGGCAGGGGCTTGGCTCCCACCTGGCCCTTCCCCCCCTTCCCAATGCTGGTTCCCTTGTTCAGGCACTAAGTGCCTTTTAACGAGGGACACCCTCCCGGATCTGGCCCGCACGGTTTTTCTTGCCGTGCTTCCTGTGCAGTGACGGGCCTGCCTGCCGCTTGACTAATTGTGGTGGCGGTGGGATGAGGCTCTTAATTGGTCATTAATTGCCCACTTAAGGGCCTAAATGGACAGTGGGGCGGGAAGGCCGTTCATAGGCCTTCCTGCCCCAGACTTAATTTCATTGGAGGCGGGATGGTGGCAGGGCTCCCCCCCACCGCCACCATCCCACCCGATTATATACTCTCCCTACCTCCAAACCCGCTGTGGGCAAGAGCATAAAATTCCCCTTTGGTCTCATAAGACTTTGACAGTTTAAATAGAACAGCAGCCATTTTATGAGGGCATTGCCTAGAACCTGCAAGTAATTGAACTGGATTAATTCAATAGGAACAAAAATTCATCCAATTTGTCCAATTTGAACTGCTTTAGATGCGAGAAAAGATACATGCGCGTAGAGTGACAGATATTTGTGGCTGCCACTATGGAATGGAGATGCTCAATCATTTTGCTATCAGTGTTAGTCAGTGATCAGCTGCTACCTGCTTACTTGAAGCAATAGGAACAAGGGGGCAGGATTTTTTGAAGTTTTAAAAAATATTGAAAACATTGTGGCAGCAAAACAGTCAAGGGAAGCTTCATATACTTAATGGTATGATTAGAGTGGAAAATTACGGGGCGATGAAGAACCAGGTAAACATCTGCTTTCCCTGATGATTTGAGCTGGGCTGGAAGAGGAAATGGGACTTTTATGCTACAGAATACACTTGTATTACACTTAGCAATCTAGCAGTATCTGCATCACATCCCAGTTGGTGTAGAAGTGACTTTTGTACTGCCATATTCTCCGCTTCTATATTTGGAATCAGAATTGGAGCTTTTTGCAGCTGCTTAAACTTACAGGGACCTACATTGAATAACCCTCAAAAACAGGCATGGAGATCCCAATGTGCAATTAATCCACCCCAGTTGATTGAAATGCTGACACTATCTTTGTGCCACCTGTTCATTTGAATGATTGCTGCTTGCAGCCAGAGCTAACTGTGCTGTTCATTGGCTGCACCGATCTGCAGGGGGCCCAAAATTTAACTTCCAAAAGTTAGCCTGCACCTCTTAAAGGGGAAGTACATTGTGGCTGGAACAGGTACTGGCAGTTGTGCAGAAAGTGAACCTGATCTGGGAAAAGGTGAATGGTACAACATGGGAGTAAGCAGGCTCCACGGTTTTCAGGAGCTGCTAGGTTTTCAGATGGTCAAAAGGCAATGGGAGCAAATAGCTGCTGAGTTCAATGACAGGAGTAAAACTCTGAGGATCTGGATGCAGTGCCAGAAGAAGTTCAGTGACCTCACATGAATGGTCAAGGTCAGTGAATGCATTCGCAAATGCTATTTATCCTCCCAACTGCACCACTAGGCTCAGCTACTGCTCAATTCACCACACTCCCATCAGTCAGCGACCAGCATTCTCTCTCAATCAAAATTCATACCTAACTTTCACATGCTCTACCACGCCCTCACTCACTTAGCAGTCCTGGAAGCCTAATACCCACATCTCATAGCTTGCAAACACTGCCAACTATTCAACCATTACAGCCACATTATGCAAACAAGTTACACAACACTCACTGATACACTTCCCTCTCTCTTGCAAGACAAAGTGGCACACATCCGAAGGCAGCAGGAGCTAACCAGAGAACAGGCAGCCTACATGTCCAGACCCCCATGAAGGAGATGGTGCTGGCCATTATTGGAACGGCCACGGCTGAGACCATGGCCAGCAGTGGGGCTGAATCAATTGAAGATGATGGTATACCTGTACTCACTCCTCCTTCCTTGCATCATACTCCCCTTTATCTCATAATCTCATCTGGTTTACAAGCTGCAGATGGCGTAATCATGCACCGCTTACTTCCCCCCGTCCCCTGTTCCCTGTTCCTGTCACCACAACCTTACCCTTGTGCCTTTTTCCTTTCAGATACCCAAGAAGTACAATTTGGCCAGACAGTTGAGGAAGACCAGGAAGAGAGTGATGATGATGACAAACTGTTACTTGATTTCACACTTGCAGTCACCAGTTCAAATACTGACATTGCATGTATCTTAGAGGATAGATCAGAGGCAGTGTTTGTATCTGGTGAGACACCAGGCACAAGTGGGCTGCAGCCAGGGCAGGGGGCAAGGATAACGGAGATCTCAGCTTGTCGGAGGGTGAGGATGTGCATGGGTTCCACTGTCGAGGACTTAGATGTGGACTTTGAGGCTGCCTGCAGAAGAACCCTGATGGGCATACACAACTGGGAAGCCTGCCAGAAAGCCTGTGTTCAATGTCAAGGAGCATGGAGGGGTCCAGCACCAATTTGGCACAAGGCCCAACATGGAAGTGGTGGCCAATCCACGTATACACTTGTGGATCCAGTCATGATACAGATCTGATGAGCAATGTAGCTCAAGCAGCAACCACCCAATGTATAAGTGCTGCCAAGCAAGCTCAGACTGCTGCCATCATGACTGTGGGTCCCAGTGTTCAAAGGGCTCACAGTGTGTCACAGCCTTCCTGCAATCTCTTCTCCAACAGATATGCTTCCTAAAGAACCTAAGCAAATATAGACTCCTACTGAGAGCCCTCCTTCTCCTTCCTCTTCCAGCAGCTTATCCTGTTCTGCATACCCTCTGCTCATTCTCCAAATCATGCTGCATTCCAAGGGGAAGGTCTCCTAGTGCATCCATGTCAGGGAGCAACTGGTTTGTGCAGAAGCCTTGAAGTCAGCACAAACTCCTGCAGCACCTGCCACACCATTCCATGTAGATGTTAGTAACTTGTAACAACTATGAAAAGTACCAAATCGTTGTAGAATCATAGCAACAGCCAGAAGGAATCAACCTTTTTAAGTAGAGCTGGTGGGGGTGGTCCTTCCTGCTGATGAGCATATGTTCAGCTGTGTGAGGTTAAGCGTTGAGCTCCAGAATGGCAGCGCAGACATCAAATTGTCATGTGATGTCATGATCTGCCTGCTCTGCATACTTCCAGCAGATGTTAGCTCCAGATACATTAGGCATCACATTAGATGCGATTCACTGGAGAAGTGTGTGCGTGCATGCGGGGTGCACACCATTTTGGTTCACAAATGGCACCTGCAGTGCCCAAACAGCGGGTGCTACCAAGCCCAGTTCCGCGCCCCGAGTCTCTGAAGTCACAGCAAACCTCGCCTTCCATTCTCTATTGCAAGAGCTTACCCCAATCTTTCCAGTGATTTATATAACTTATTACAAAGTTACTTCCCCACTGCCTAATAATTCTATTTAACTGTTTTTCTGTTTTTTTTCTTCTCTGATTATCCCATGGTAAATATCTATTCCCCAGCCAAGAGTATAGGGCAGATGTCCTACTGGAAACTTCTGTCATTGTAAGACTCCTAGGTGATATTTAAGAGCCGTTCAGGTTGATGCGTGTTCAGATTGTTTTGGTTCCGTAGGTCACTGCTTTGTCTGAGCCCACAACCGCCCTGCCCCCTACCCCTGATGGTCTGGCCAAGTTTAGGAATTCTTTGTGCGTTGAACCACTTGCATGAATCCATGCCCTACCATCTGCAGGGCTATCCATTATATGCTTACCATACTGGAGCAAAATCTGCCATTGAATAAAAGGAACCCAAGCTACAAATCCTACATATGGCATGTCAGATTAGCATGATACCAAGGTATGCAAATTCAGTCTAGATATGCTGTTTTTCCCATGTCCTAATGTGCTGATCATTAGGGAAATGGTTTAGAACCATCATCTGGAAAACCTTTTTAATAAGATGAGGATAGGTTTCAAGGGGGAAAAATAGCAGATTGTTAATATTTTTTAAAAGATGGGCTGGGAGGATGGACTGGGAGGTGGGACGGCCCATAAAATGGCAAGGGTAGGTGAGGGGTGGAATACCATTTTACCAGCAGTGGGGAAGGCGGGAGAATGGCCCTCTTGTCCAGAGGCCAATTGAGCTTCTTAAGTTCAGGACCTCTTCCCGCCGCTGCTGGCGGGTGGGTTCCGTGCTGTGTGGGAGACCGCCTGGTGAACCCTGGCAGCCTTCCTGTGGGCTTGGGGGGTGCCCTCCTTCTCGGGTTACTCAGGCCCATAGAGGGGCCCCCTGGTGGCAATAGCCACCCACCCTGCCCAGCCCTCATCAATACCTCTCCCCCCCCACTCCGCACCAGGCTTGCCTGACTGGCCCCAGCACCCCTAGACCCCACTTACCTGGTTGGGAGGGTGACGCCCATTGATAGCATCCTCTTCCAGGGGCAGACCCAGCAGTGGCCACCACTCCCAGTAGTGCTGCTGAGACTGCTGAGCTGCTAACCCTCCGATTAGTCAGCAGCTCCTGGGGGGTGCGCAGCCATCCTTTAAAGGGATGACAGCCCCAAGAGCAACTAATTAGTTGCCTGACCCCTGTGAAATGTGGCCCTGGGTCCCACAAATGGCTGAGATAGGGCCGTCTCTGGCTTTCCAGTCCGTTGTTGGGACCCCCGTTGCAAGCATAAAATTCAGCCTGATATTTTCTCCATAATATGTTGATCTGCTTGTACCAGGTGCCATACATGGCAAGGAAGACTTGAAAAGGTCAGATCCCAAACCTCCATAAATGATTTTTTTTTATTTCCAAAATATACTTTATTCATAAAAATCTGTAAAAAAATACATTACGAAACAGTTCCAAAAGCACCAAATCAAACAATACAAAGAGTGCAAAGGGGATCAGTTTCATTCAATACAGGAGTGAGTTGCCTCACAACCCTTCCATTTCATTTTACATGCCATGTACATTTTACAGCAAACAAATATTTTCTGGCTACAGTTCGAGGGGTTTTCAAACCTCCATAAATGCTGCAGTGAAACAAGTCAGGTGCACGAGACTGGATCGAGATGATTCTTCCTGATTCCTATCTTCCTCCCTTTTTTGAACCTCTTCACAGTGAGATGATGGAAATTGGGAATCTGAAGTATAATGAATATTTTGTACAAAGTCACATCCCACATTCTCTGGTGCAGTCAGTGCCTTAGAGCTTCAACACACTGCATCATCAAGACAGTGACATTTTTAAAACTGACCATGCAAGTCAAAGTTACAACTGGAATATGAATGTATTTGCTCCTATTACTTTGGATTACATCTAGTTAGACAATGCATTTTGTAAAATTTGAGATCTGATGCTTGTATCTATGGAAAGAAACCTATGTGTAATATGATGGTGTTCCTGTCTCACCCATGTTGTACCTGACTTTGTTTCGTTCTTGAGTGCAAGAGCTGTGTGGAGTGACCTAATCACTTTTGCAGAGTTTCCAGTGCTCACGAATGATCACTAATTCATACCTCAAAGCAACTGTAACTTACTGATAAATCCTTGTAAGAGTTGTTTTTTATTATCAGATCTCCTTGTACTATATGATTTTTTCAACTACATTTGTTTTTAGTGTAAAAGGCCTGACCAACATTTCAAGCCCTATTTGAAGATGAACCTCCCAAAGCGTTTGCATTATGCCAACAACAGAAGAATTGAAGATGTCCATTTAATGGTTGAGAGGAAGTGGCTGGTAGCAAGGTACTTAAGCTAAATTGCATACAGATCAAAGGCTGCTTATTTCTGCTTTAAAATAATTATTTGAGCATCATAGAGTAATTAGTCCATTCCTGCACAATTTTAATTCTTTCATGCAAATGATTGTACATTAAAATCTGACCAATTCTTGTACTACATTTTGTACAGTACACAACTATTTTGTTTTTTCAGATTTAGGATACTCCCCTGTAAATTGTTACAGTGCTGTTTATCAGTAATTTCAGCTTTTCTTTTAACTATTACTAGTAATATTTTCATTTTGCAGGGACTACAATACACATTAGTTCATAGAGAATAGAAAATTGTAAATTAATCTGTGTTCAAATAAAATGCGTAAAGCAAGTGGGCCTTACTCTTATGTTTCGTCATTATCTGAATCTCTCAGACTAAGTTATGTGATGGATCTGACATGTAATATAGATATCTCTAAAATTGTTTGTGTATTATCTGGTTAACCTCACATTGTGATATACAATGTATTACATGACTGGCCGAGGGATAGTTATTTCTACACTTCCATGTAAAGATTATGATACTGTGCTATTTATAGCTCAAGATAATGAGTTAAACCTACTTTGCAATATCACTTTGTCATTGCCATGTCACACACGTAGGAACACTAAGTTTTACTTTCAGTGTCATTTATCCACAAAGATTATTAATTCATACTTTGCATCACTTATAAACCATTCCAAGCTAAAAGTTCACCAAGGGTTGAGATTCCATCACTGGCCAGTTTATCAGTATCCTCCGAACGCAAGTTTAAGGACTACTTTGAAATGTAGTTTTACTTGTGGTATTCATTCAAATATACACAGAAAAATAAGCTCATTTTCTAAAGTGGAAGTAAATGGAAGTAAAATGAATTTGTGTTGCCAGCAATCAATAATTCCACTTCAGATGACGGACTCTGTAGCTGTGTTGTATGGTTTGCACCTCCTTGCTTTGGTGGCGTGCAATGTGCACTACTGTGATACTGAGTTTTGATTCATGGAATAATCAAAGGAAATTGTATACTCTGTATGCACCCACTCCTAGCCATTGTGAAAATGTTGAATAAAACCATTTTCATATCTGGACAGTTAGCTATGAAATGTTTCCCAGTTTTCCTGTTTGAACTTGAAACCTATTTTTAATGTTTAGTTGCAGTAAAAAACAGGTAAAAATGTGTTGTAGTATTGCAAATATGAATAGAGTAGAACAAAACAACAACAACTTGCATTTATATAGAACCTTTAATGTAAAAAAATGTCCCAAGGTGCTTCACAGGGGAAATTATAAAACAAAATATGCCACCAAGTCTCATATTAGGGCAGATGACCAAAAGCCTGGTGAAAGAGGTACGTTTTAAGGAGCATTTTAAGGGATGAAAGAGAGGGAGAGAGGTTTAGGGAGGGAATCCAGAGCTTAGGGCTGAGGCAGCTGAAGGAACAACCACCAATGGTGGAGTGATTAAAATTGGGGATGCTCAAGAGGCCAGAATTGGGTGAGCGCAGACATCTCAGAGGGTTGTGGGGCTGGAGGAGATTACAGAGATAGGAAGGGGACAAGGCCATGGAGGGATTTGAAAACAGGATGAGAATTTTAAAATCGAGGCATTGTTTAACTGGGAACCAATGTAGGTCAGTGAGCGCAAGGCTGATGAGTGAATGGGACTTGGGTGCGATTTAGGACCCGGCAGTGGAGTTTTGGATGACGCCAGCCAGAAATTCTATCTGTATCTTTCTTTGAGCAGAATTCAATATTCGGAGGTAATATCTTGTATTTGTGTTTTGAAATTAGTGCAGAAGAAGTATAATACAAATATTTACTAGTGAGTGGATTCTTGCATTGAGGAATAACTTGACCAAAAAAACTCAAGTCTGCAAAGTGGCTTGTGACCAAGAAATAAATATAAATAAAAACTGTTTTATTGCTTTTCACACTTTTATAAAGCTAAATGATTGAATGGACTGTTCATAGGAATACACAGGACCAGAAAAGACCACTTCAGTCCATTTCAGTCCAGTGTGCTTTATAATGTAGCAACAAACCAATGAATGTATTGAAATAAAAACAAAGTGTTGGAAATACTTAGCTGGTCTGGCAGCATCTATGGAGAGAGAAGCCAAGTTAATGTTTCAGGTCTGTGACCTTTCATCAGAATGTATTGTGTGTGCATATATATAAAATGTACTTTTTAGTGATTTAGGAAGTCATATGTTAACTTTCCTTCTGTATTCAGAAAACCGATGGATGTTACCAGAAGGCTCTCAGGAAAATGTAGTTTTCAAGGTGACCATGGCTATGACAATAAAATCAATAGTATGCAGGTAGGAATGGTACAGTAATAATTACTACAGCATGAGTGATTCTTTACTAAAAACTTTGGTTGGAACTTTTAACTTCAGCGGGGGAAGGAAAACTGTGCGGGGTGTATAACAGATTTTAACATTTTCAAGTCCATTTTAATGGTACATTTAACAATTATATTTTTGCTTGGACACATTTGCCTTTCACTCTTTCTAAAAATGATAGATTTGTTTGCAGTATTCTATTTTTCAGCTACTTCTTCAACTCTAACGTAACAACAAGTCATATCAGATGATATTACTGTTCTGTATTTTGTTTTCCAAGCTAAATGCAGTATTCCAAATAGTTTGTGGTATGGATGTATTTCCTCAAAGGTCCACATCATAGTTATTTGTTTTATAACCCATGGCCATCTTTCAGCATGTCTCCTCACTTGCAATGGAGGCAGCGCAGCGAAGATTTACTAAATTGGTCCCTGGGATGAGGGGGTTGTCCTATGATGAGAGGTTGAGTAAATTGGGCCTATATTCTCTGGAGTTTAGAAGAATGAGAGGTGATCTAATTGAGACATACAAGATTCTGAACGGGCTTGATAGGGTAGAAGCTGAGAGATTGTTCCCACTGGTCAGGGAATCTAGAACACGGGGACACAGTCTCAGGATAAGGGGCCAATCATTCAGGACTGAGATGAGGAGAAATTACTTCACTCAAGGTGTTGTGAATCTTTGGAATTCTCTACCCCAGAGGGTTGTGGATGCTCCATCATTGAATACATTTAAGGCAGGGATAGATAGATTTTTGGTCTTGCAGGGAATCAAGGGATATGGGGAGCGGACAGGAAAGTGGTATTGAAGCCCAAGATCAACCATGATCGTATTTAATGGCGGAACAGGCTCGACGGGCCATATGGTCTACATCTGCTCCTATTGTGTTCTTGTGCTCTTGTTCTTGTTCAGCAGATCTTCTTCAACATTCGTCTCTCTGATTCTGTTCTTGACCTGCCCTGTTTTTCTCGTTGGTACTGGAGATTTAACATTGTTCTGAGGAAGCAAGAGAAGGCTATATGGTCCTAGGCAACCCAAGACTAATAACTAAATTGTCACCTGTGCTTCTTAAAATATAGCCTGTATTTTAATTGACCATTACATTGGTGTTTTGGATATTGGGTTGGCCCCAACACATTTGCTTACCTGGAGGGAATGACTGATGACAAATTTCAGAACTAGCAACATCCTACCTATGGGTGGGCTATGAGCTGATGTATACAAGGGAAAAAAGGGGTAGGAAAAGTCACACTAAATTTTCCTTCCCCTTCCCTTTATTTTCTTTTTCTTTCTTATAATAGAATTCAGTACCAAAGTGATAACCACCTTTAATACACCTCAAAAAGTGACATTATTCAAAGTTATCCATTAAGGCAGAGTAATCCGTTATCTACATGTAGCAACCCGGGCATGATGTTTTTCTGTAAATGATTTCCCAATGATTTCAACAGGATTTACAAAGTGTGAGAAATTGATATTTCTTTACCATAGAAGGTTTTGCAATGTCTTTAAACCCAATTTAAACCAAGGTAAATGACAACTTACATTTGTATTACTGTAGATAATTCTGTCACATTAAAAAGATGATCAGAACTACTTGTCCAAAAAGGTTGTCTAATATTTTAAAACAAAAACATTGCCTCCCCTCAGCATCCCCTAAAAAGGGATTGAAAGTATTGTTTGTGTTAGAAAAAATATCTAATTAACAATCATGCTTCAGAGATGCACCATGTTATTAAATATCTGAAGGATCTATGCGGTCCCAGCAGGGGTAATAATCTAGGACAGGAAATACTGGCCTTCCTTCACCTGCTACTGCCCCCTCCCCCACCCACCTCTGCTCAAAACAAAAAGCCTGGAAATATTTGCTTGAACTTTAGTGCTCAGCTAACAGAGAAAAGGCTAGAGATTGACTTTTCTAATCTATGCTGTTCACTATACTGTGTTTTGCTTCAACCAGCTATTTGGAACGGAAGGGATTTTTAAACCATATTTCATATTTGTTGCCCAGATCCACCATTCTATGCGCAAGAGGCCAAGCAGGCAACCTATTCCCAACCCTTTGCTCATACGACCCTATTACTATTGCAATAGCAATCCAGAAGGACCCAGCTCCTGACATCTCCCTTACTTCTTGTTAACTTTGGCTGAGATGAGGAAGGCACCAGAGGAACAAACCTCTGACCCTACTTGAATATTTACAATAAATTTAATATTTTTATGCATTGTATGCGTTATCTTGGTGCCATAATTTGATATTTAATTTTTCTTGTTTTGTTTTATTGCTTCTCTAGACTGTTTTTATAGGCTATGGGTCTAGTTTCAAGTATAAAACCAAGGTGCCATCCTTTGAAAATATTGAACTGTATAATGTTATGTGCGGTAAGTTCTTTCAACTATGTATAAAAATAAGGAAACTATTAGGGGAAATTACTTAATTTATCTTATGTGAAACCTATACTTTGACATTGTTTTCTTAATGCATTCTTTCATAGAAATATAGAGGCTGAAGCATTTTTATACAGAATATTAAACATGAAATGAAATCTAAATTTGTACTTTATTCAGGAATAAATATGTGATGAAAATAATTATCAATTGTCATGACCGTTGTATATACTTAATTGATTAAACCAATTTCACTTTGAAAAGATAACAAAATATCAATAGTAAATCCTTTAACCAGACCTTTGCTTTCTATTTTCTCAGTAATTCTCATTCTACGAGACCGAGCACGCTGTACTCACTTCTTTAGGCTACTGGATTGTTACTGATGGCATCTTTCTTCCTGCTAAAATTGTAATTGCTCTGTCATCTAGAGATGAATGAATTTACTAAGATTTTGTGATTTTGTTGTTACAAGTGTGATACTAGAACTGAGAGGTTGTAACTATCAGGAAAGTCTGAAGGGGCTGTGGCTGAGAGGTGACCTGATAGAAGTCTTTAAGATTATGAAGGAGTATGTTATGTTGTCTTTAACTGCTTCATCAATGATCTTTGCTCCATCATAATGCCAGAAGTGGGGATGTTCACTGATGATTGCATAATATTCACCATTCGCGACTCCTCAGATACTAAGGCAGACGTGTCCTTATGTAGCAAGACCTGGACAATATCCAGGCTTGGGCTGATAAGTGGCAAGTTACATTCGTGTCACACAAGTGTCAGGCAATGACCATCTGCAACAAGAGAGAATCTAACCATCTCCTCTTGACATTCAATGGCATTACTATCACTAAATCTTTTTTTCTTTATTTGTTCGGGGATGTGGGTGTCGCTGGTTCAGCCAGCATGTATCGCCCATCCCTAATTGCCCTTGAGAAGGTGGGGATGAGCCGCCTTCTTGAACTACCACAGTCCTTGGGGTGTAGGTACACTAACAGTACTGTCAGGTAGGGAGTTCCAGGATTATGACCCAATGACAATGGAAGAACGGCGATATAGTTCCAAGTCAGGATGGTTTGTGGCTTGAAGGGAACTGGCAGGTGGTGATGTTCCCATGCACCTGCTGTCCTTGTCCTTCCAGGTGGTAGAGGTTGCGGGTTTGGAAGGTGCTGTCGAAGGAGCGATGGTGAGTTGTTGCAGTGCATCTTGTAGATAGTACACACTGCTGCCACTGTGCATCAATGGTGGAGGCAGTGAATGTTGAAGGTGGTGGATGGGGTGCCAGTCAAGCGGGCTGCTTTGGCCTGGATGGTGTCGAGCTACTTGAGTGTAGTTGGAGCTGCACCCATCCAGGCAAGTGGAGAGTATCTATCACACTCCTGAATTGTGCCTTGTAGATGATGGACAGGCATTGGGGAGACAGGAGTTGAGTTACTCACATCAGAATTCCCAGCCTCTGACCTGGTCTTGTAGTCACAGAATTTATATGGCTGGTCCAGTTCAGTTTCTGGTCAATAGTGACCCCCAGGATGTTGATGATGGGAGATTCAGCGATGGTAATGCCATTGAACGTCAAGGAGACATGGTTAGGTTCTCTATTGTTTGAGATGGTCATTGCCTGGCACCTGTATGGCGAAAATGTTACTTGCCCTTTATCAACCACAGTCTGGATGTTGTCCATTTCTTGCTGCATACGGACATGGGCTGCTTCAGTATCTGAGGAGTCGTGAATGGTACTGGGCATTGTGCAATCATTAGCGAACATCCCCATTTCTGACCTTATGATGGAGGAAAGGTCATTGATGAAGCAGCTGAAGATAGTTGGGCCTAGGACACTACCCTGAGGAACTCCTGCAGCGATTTCCTGGGACTGAGATAATTGACCTCCAGTAATCACAACCATCTTCCTTTGTGCTAGTTTTGCCCCTGTTTCCCATTGACTCCAGTTTGCTAGGACTCCTTAATGTCATACTTGGTCAAATGCTGCCTTGATGTCACTCTCATCTCGCCTCTGGAGTTTAGCTCTTTGGTCCATGTTTGGACCAATGCTATAATGAGGTCAGGAGCTGAGTGGCCCTGGCGGAAACCAAACTGAGCGTCAGTGAGCAGGTTATTGCTGAGTAAGTGTTGCTTGATAGCACTGTCGATGACCCCTTCCATCACTTTACTGATGATTGAGAGTACACTGATAGGGCTTTACTTGGCCGGGTTGGATTTGTCCTGCTATTTGTGTACAGGACATACCTGGGCAATTTTCCACATTGCCAGGTTGATTCCAATGTTGTAGCTGTACTGGAACAGCTTGGTTAGGGGCGTGGCTAGTTCTGTAGCACAAATCTTCATTACTATTGCCGGAATATTGTCAGGGCCCATAGCTTTTGCCGTATCCAGTGCCTTCAGTCATTTCGTGATATCACGTGGAGTGAATCAAATTTGCTGAAGACTGGCATCTGTGATGCTGGGGACCTCAGGAGGAGGCCGAGATGGATCATCCACTCGGCACCTGGCTGAAGATGGATGCAAATGTTCAGCCTTATCTTTTGCACTGATATGCTGGGCTCCTCCATCATTGAGAATGAGGATGTTTGTGGAGCTTCCTCCTCCAGTTAGTTGTTTAATTGTCCACCACCATTCACGACTGGATGTGGCAGGCCTGCAAAGCTTAGATCTGATCCGTTGGTTGTGGGATGGCTTAGCTCTGTCTAACACATGTTGCTTCCGCTGTTTGGCATGCAAGTAATCCTGTGCTGTCCCTTCGCCAGGTTGACACCTCATTTTTAGGTTTGCCTGATGCTGCTTCTGGCATGCCCTCTTACACTCTTCACTGAACTGGGGTTGGTCCCCCGGCTTGATGGTAATGGTCAAGTGGGGGATATGCTGGGCCATGACGTTACAGATTGTAGTTAAATACAATTCTGCTACTGCTGATGGCCTACAGCGCCTCATGGATGCCCAGTTTTGAGTTGCTAGATCTGTTCAAAATCTATCCCATTTAGCTAAATCTCCCACCATCAACATTCTGGGGTTACCATTGAACAGAAACTGAACTAGCCCAGCCATATAAGTACTGTGGCTACAAGAGCAGGTCAGTGACGACCACATCCTGGGAAAGAATAGAAAAAAAAAAGTTTGATAAGGTAGATGTCTAGAAGTTTCCACTTGTGGAGAGTCCAAACTTGGGGGTCATAAATATACGATAGTCATTAAAAAATCCAATAAGGAATTCAGGAGAACCTTCTTTACGCAGAGAGTGGTTAAAATGTGGAACTTGACAACCTCATTGAGTAGTTGAGGTAAATAGCATAGATGCATTTAAGGAAAAGCTAGACAAGTACATGAGGGAGAATGGAATATAAGGGTATGTAGATAGAATGAGATGAAGTTGGATGGGAGGAGGCTCATGTGAAGTATAAAACACCAGCATAGACTTGTTGGGCTGAACGGCCTGTTTCTGTACTGCAAATACTATGTAATAGTTCAGACTCATTGAGATAAACGTTCTGAGACTCTGCTGCTGGTGTAAAATCTCCTTCGATGTTTAAAATTAGCAGTTAAAAGAATTGGGTGCCAAATTTTCTGATCTGTTCTTCCATTGAGTGAGACTCCATTCTAGGAGCAGTATTTCTGAAAATGTACTCAATTGATCCCTGCCTGATATAGGCTTTTAAATATATCTGGTAGCCCTGTGATTGCTAGCTATAAGATGAACACTTGCAATGCAATACATAAAAGGATGTAACCTACACCCTTGGTGTGGGTCTACCCATCCCATCCAAATGATATATCGATTATACAGACAAACAAGGAAGCCTTCTGACATTATCCACAGTATATGAATAATTTCTTAGTGCTGGCTTTCATCTCCAACGTCTGCACACAGAGTTGTGAGGCTATGGATTTCACTTCCAGGGTTACTGGTTGTGGAGGAAGCTATGGCTGGGAATTTTATTTGGAGCTACTGTCACTCCACCCCTGTAAATAGGGTCTCCACAATTCTGGAGATGTTACAGCAGCAGAGAGAGCAGCTCAAGGAAATTTCTGCCATATGTCAATATTCAAGATTAGATCAGATAGATGGATGAAGACAAACTGGATAAAGGGACACAGGAATGGGGTAAAATGTGATTAGGACTATTTGCTCACATGGAGGGTAAACACTGACACAAGCTGGTTGGGCTGAATGGCCTAATTCCATGTTGTAGCTTCTATGTATTTGTATGATGTTTCAGTCACTTGCAGGTGTATATACAAAAATTTCTGCTATGATTTTTCAGGCCTTCCAAACTGGGAAGATGGTGTCATGTTTCTGCCTATGTTTCAGTTGCAGATAATTGCTCCAACTTGACTATATATCTGACTTTTCTGAAGAAGTGATATCTCAGATGCATTGTGCTGTATCTTGACTTCTAAAAAGCATTTGACAAAGTTATGCATAAAGGTTTGCTAGTTAAACTTAAAGTGGTGGGAATTCAAGGCAAAACTTGAGAATGGTTAAGAAATTGGCTAACTGCTAGTATTATTATGTTAGAATGGAGTTTCAATCCTTATCATTACTGATTTACATTAATGACTTTGATTCAGAGCTCAATGTGAACTGATATCAAGATAGGCAGGGGAGTTGACTCTTAGAAGGCAGCTTAAAGTGAGTTAAACAAAATATATAAGTGGATGGAACAACGGCAAATGAAATTTGATAGACAGATGCAAACTACCTTGCATAGAAGGAAAATTGAGCAACGTAATGGAGGTAAAAGGCTAATAATGCAGTTCTAATAATCTAGACACAAGAAGAACACTGACATTCTGGAGGTAATTCAGAGATGAGCCAAAAAGCCTGATCCCTATTGTTGGAAAACTGAATTATGAGGGAAGAGTGCAGAAATATGGGCTTTTTGACATTAAGAGGAAGCAACTGAGAGGTTACCTTATAGAGATATATCAAATGACATATAGTACTGAAAAGATGGATCCAGGATACTACAAACCTATTATTGACGGTAGGACACAGATTCAAACTGGTGAAGAACAAATTTAGTAGCAATGTCAGGAAGTTGTTTTTCACACAAAGTGATCAACACATGAAATGGACTTCCAGGTAGGGAATTCGAATTGGTGAGATTACTTTCAGGGAAATTTCTTAGATAGCTGACAAATTAACAGCTTTCAACAGCCAGTCTACCAAATAGGTCAAGTCTACATATGTAATTAACAACATTTAAAACTTACACAACCTCATTCTCATGAACAGCATGGTTGAATCAATCTTTTCTTCCTTGGAACAGGGTTATCTGTCTCACTTGGATCTTTGGTTCTTAGTGACGCTGCCTTATATGAGTGATGATATGTTAGCCCACTTCTCTCTCACCTTTCTTGATCACAAACTACTTTGGAATTCAGTGATGCTCTTGGCTCTGATTGTAATGAAGTGGTGTAGCCACAAATTAGCCTCTAACTTCTGAAACTCAGTCTTTAAAGATCCTGGTAAGGATGCATCTGACACCTACCGGGTAAAGGTTTACAGAAGATGAACAGATGAAATAAAAATCATCTTCTGATTAACATCAGAGAGATTAGCAAAGATAAAGAAAAACTCTACTTCTGAGTGGCCCATGTGTCAGAAGTGCTCACTTCTTTTTGTGCCAATCAACCCCAACAAGTCAATACTGAAGCATTGCCCTCCAGACGGGTTGGCTCCACTTTTCTTTCTTACCTTACAGCCTTACCTTTAACAAAGGGACGCATACAAATATGAAGAACCATGACCTGTTTATGACTCACTAAGTACTTCTTCACTAGACCTGAGCCAGAGATAATGATTTTATAAATTAATTGCTTGCAAGCCTGTAGTAACTATTCATTTCCTAGTACTCAGTTCAACAGCAGAACTCTGTGTTATATGGACATCCACAAACAGTTTACGGGGCATTTCTGTTACAAATATGAAAGGCAACACTACAGGCAAATTTACAAGGCACTATTCCCACAAAATATCAATCTGAAGATCCAGAGAAATGTTTATTTTGATATCTATTTTATTTTAATTTGAGGTCGGAACCCTTACCATTTTCCCTTTGTCTATTTCCTCTCTGCCTTCCTGGCCTTATCACAGTTCATCTGCATAGAATTAGGCTAATTTTTAGGTATGAAGGAATACTGTGTTTTTTTATTTTAATATGCTCTGAAAAAAATGCATGAGTTGATCCCAGAATAAAGATCCAGTTTCATGTCCTAACTGGTTGTGCTTAACTGTACAAATTACCACTGTCTGGTTTTGAGATCTGAAAAATTCATGTAGATTTACCAGGAAAATTAGTCTTTTAAAAGATGTCTTTGTTATGTTCTGTGAAATGGTTCGTAATGTTATGTATTGTTACCATGCATTTTCTACATGAAAGTTATACCAGTCAATATTTTTTTCATTTTTAGACCTTCTTGGACTGAAACCAGCTCCTAATAATGGAACCCATGGCAGTATGAATCATCTTTTGCGGAACCCTCCATTCAGGCCGTCCATGCCAGATGAAGTGGCTAAACCATCCCATATTGTAGCTGCTTCAGCAGTTCAGGATGATTTGGGTTGCACGTGTGATGAGAGGGTTAGAAAATACCATTTACATTTTCCAACCATTTGCTCATTTTGAGTTGCTGAGATAATATTTATCTTGGCCAATTACTTTGATGCAAAAATGTTCCCTACACAGCTTTGGTTTTACCTGGACTAACAATATAGTAGAGCCAAAATCTTTCATTTCTTCACTCATTCAAAATTGCTATTGTTTTATTTTTCTCAGAAATGAAAGCCCTGATTTTAACCCCACCTCCCTGGTGCAAGTGGTGCGGGCAAGGGCCTAAAATGGTGGAGTGGTGCTACTCTCTGCATTCCCAACATCTTGCTCCTGCCACCACCATTTTAACTGGCTCCGCAGGCAGGCAAGGCTCTGGTTAATATTGAAATGTCAGGACTCAATAATGTAATTCTGACCCCCAATGCAATTTTAATTTGGGATCGTGGCTGCGATGATCAGTGACAGAACTAGTGAAACCTAATGATAGGTAGAATTGTGACAGAAGAAACCCAGGTAAGTTAGTTTAGAGAATGTTTTTTAATGGTTTCCTTGGAGAAAGGAGGAATAAGAATGCTTACCCCAAGACCTACAAGAATATTTTGGGAATCCCCTGCCCTGCTCCTGACTACAATCATCTCAGAAACCCTTCCCCTCCCCATCACCACCCTGAACTGAACACTTTGGGGATCCCGGTGGCAGTGTCCTACCATCCAAAATTCCGCTGCACATTATTCCCACCAGATTTAGGCCGGAGTCACCATTCCCATATTTAAAGGAGGCCCGGGAATTAAAAAGACCTGAGCCTCATGCTTCACTTCTATCCTGGCCCCTTGCACACTGCACTCCACCTCGAGTTAAAATCCGGGCTGAAATGTTTGCCTTTGATGTTTTTATGTCGTGCTGACTTTATATTAATTGCAGTTTAAGTTTATTCCAACACAACCTCATAAGCTTACTTGTTAATATATTAAAATCTACTGTTTAATTGTCTTTATAAATTTATTTCAGAACAAAGGAGATGACCTGAACAAACGTCTGCAGCACAGGGGAACAGAAGGTAAGGTTTTTAGAATTGTAAGTACATTCAATTTCAATACTAGTTTATATTTTTGTGAAACTGTTAAAAAAAGGATCTATTTATGAAAATATCTCATCGTTATTCATGATGTAATTAAATTTACAAGTTGTGGCATTGCAAATTTGTTTGGGATCTCTGCTGGCATGTAACGTTTGTATTTATCATATCTTATCCCAAAATTGCCTTTTTGGCTTCCGCTACAGAAAACAAGCATCTACTTTACGGTCGTCCTGCTGTTCTGTATCGTACTAAGTGCTATATCTTACATCATCAAGGTTATGTAAGTGGATATAGTGAAACCTTCTCAATGCCACTGTGGACTTCATATACGGTTCCTAAACAGGTTTGTGTTCAGCAGTTTAAAAGGTATTTGTCAAGTGCTGCAAATGATAACCCGATTTAGGTGTTCTTGCTGTTGACACTGCATGTTTTTTTTTAGATTAGAGATACAGCACTGAAACAGGCCCTTCGGCCCACTGAGTCTGTGCCGAACATCAACCACCCATTTATACTAATCCTACACTAATCCCATATTCCTACCAAACATCCCCACCTGTCCCTATATTTCCCTACCACCTACCTATACTAGTGACAATTTATAATGGCCAATTTACCTATCAACCTGCAAGTCTTTTGGCTGTGGGAGGAAACCGGAGCACCCGGAGAAAACCCACGCAGACACAGGGAGAACTTGCAAACTCCACACAGGCAGTACCCGGAATCGAACCCGGTCCCTGGAGCTGTGAGGCTGCGGTGCTAACCACTGCGCCACTGTGCCGCCCCTTCTGATGACTGATGTCTGCAATAGAAACGTGTTTTTATTCCCCAACACTAAAATCCTTCACCTTAATGGACAAAACACTCAATAAATGTTGGAAGAGGTTTAGGGGCTGGTGGGGGAAGAAACATTGCAAATTATTATTCAATCACAGGTAAATATTATCATTCTAGCCAGATTTTGACAAGTGTGTGTTTGAGTTTTTACAACTGTCACAGTTTATATAATCTAGCCACTATCATAATTGCTAAACAATTAATTATTTTAAGCTTTTATGATGGACAGCCAGAGCTGGCGGGCAGCCATAAAGACGGGGCTAAAGTGTGGCGAGTCGAAGAGATTTAGCAGTTGGCAGGAAAAAAGACAGAAGCGCAAGGGGAGAGCCAACTGTCTAACAGCCCTGGCAAACAAATTTATCTGCAGCACCTGTGGAAGAGTCTGTCACTCTAGAACTGGCCTTTGTAGCCACTCCAGGCGCTGCTTCACAAACCACTGACCACCTCTAAGCGCTTACCCATTGTCTCTCGAGACAAGGAGGCCAAAGAAGAAGAAGAAGATGATGGATGATGCATTTGAGCCAATGAGACTCAAAATTTGCTGACCCAACATCTTGGTTGTGGCCACCTATACCTCTGGCATTGATCCTGCTAAATTATGAATGATCAGGGGAGCTCACATCATTTGAATATGCTTGGGGCAGTTGGGGCGGGGTGGGGAGAGGGAAATCACCTCTAAGTGCATATCTTGGATGTCTACCTGACTAAGAAGACCATAAGTTCTGGTGTGGGGTGCCTGATTCGGTGGTGGTGAGGAGATGTGAACTGGTAGGGCCTCCCAGGCTTTTGCCCAGGTCTGCCATGACTGCTTTTATTTTGTGAATCTTCTGCTGCTCTTCCAACCAGACCAGGTGTGAGGAATCTCCTGGGTTGGGAGTCCCTTCTCCCTGCCTCTTTCACAGGGGACCATGTTTGGGATGGACTGATTCTGCCCTAAACAAGGCCCTGCAGAAACTGATGAGGTCAGGGTTCCTGGCCCTCTGTCACAGTCCTATTGACCTTGCAGCAGTAGTGCACCAGTGGAGCTGCTCATTTTCAGCCCCAATCTATTTTAGTTTCTATGATTTGTTATTATTGCATGATGATCAAAATAAATTGATAAAGACTTTTTCTAAATGCTTATTTTGTCAGAAGACGACTGTTTAAAATTACCTTGCAAACTTGAGAGACTCGTTGGTATTGTTGTAACAGAACCTTTTACACCAAATGCAGGTGGAGCTCTTTAATCTTCCAGACTTTCTGAGCAACTGTGTGAGACCTGAAATACGCATCTCTGCAACTCACAGTCAAACTTGTTCAGCTTATAGAGCAGACAGACAAATTTCATATGGATTTCTTTATCCTCCCAGTAAGTTAATATGTTTTCTATAACGTTTATGAAGACGGATAGATAGATTTAGATGATAAAACCCAAAACATTTTATTTCAGTGAATCTGCTTATCTGGAGGTCTGACTCCTTTCACCCCAGTTCACACTGTTCCTTGACCAAAAATATCTTTTAGATGAGAATTAAAATTTTTATCTCTAATGTTTAGATTGGTAGTGACTTCTTTGATTCTGTCATGCTTCAGAAAGTATTTCCAAATGTTTGTTGCTTCGGCTGAAAATTTAATGACTGAGGAGAGGAGAAGGGGAAATCTAGGCCACTCAATTCAAATATAAATTTCTGCATGATTTGTTCAATTGCGTGTTCGATTGGAAGTGCCTTTTGAATTTAGCAATTGTATAAATTCATGAAGCTTCAGTCAGCACTTAACTGCCTGCTTGTTACAAATTAATGAGTTTGATCTCGAGCATTTGAAATAAAGTTGTCTGAAGAAAATTAGCGACACCTGGATATTTCCACAGTTGTTGAAAAAAGGATTAAAGAAGCAATATATATAAAAAAGTAATAATGGCAAAGTTTAAGCACAAAAATTGCAAACTATTTGTTATCTTGTGCTACATAAGGAATTAACAGTTTAACAACGACATTAAAAATGTATAGAAAAGCAAAATATCGCAGATGCTGGAAATCTGAAATAAAAACAAAAAATGGTGGAGATACACGTCAGGTCAGGCAGTGTCTGTGGAGAGAGAAAGAGTGTTAATGTTTCAGTTCTGATGAAAGGATGAAAGGTCATCGACCTGAAACATTGGCCGGGGTTTTGCGAGCTTCCGACGTTGGGCTCATTGGCGGCGGCGGGGGTGGGGGGAGGGTTGTGGTGGCACCGGCAGCAGCCCGCCATAGAGCCCGATGCCGGGATTGCAAGGCCCGATCTTCCTTGTGGTGGTGAGGCTCCGTGCCTGATCCCCCGCCACATAGCGATGGGACCATGCTTTCAATATTTAAGTAAAGGAAATTAATAAATTAACATACCTTTCACTGCGATTCTGCTGTCTGTCCGCGATCTTCTGTGCAGCGGCCGGCATTCATGCGCCTTCACTTTCCCATCCAGGGAAAGCTGGCGCCACTGAAGTGGGAAGGGAGGAACTTGGGATTTTTTGAGTAGTTGGGGGACCGGGGGTGGGGGGGGAGGGAAAACGGGGTCAAATCTGCATGTGTAGTGTCGGGGGGGAGGGGTGACCTCTGCACTTTGTGCAGTTGTGGGGGGGAAAGGTCACAGCTTAAATGGAGTGTTTTGGTGAGGGGGGGGGGGGGAGTCAGGGGGAGAACGGGGCAGCCATTTATTTTCTTGGTATTGGGGAATGGGCCAAAAATTGATTTACAGAGTTTTTGGATGGGGGATACGGGCTTCAACCGTGAAGATTTGGCAGCCCTTTAAAAATGGTGTCAGTGCCTGCGCAGAGGCAGCTGACGCAGTTGCTGGTTGCAGAGGCTGCCCCTGCCACGTGAATGGTGGGGGGGGAGGGTTGCCCAGTGTATGCAGATGGGCTGCCACGTGCTAGATCCTGGCGGCATAGCAGCGCGCGGCCCGCATGAGTGAGCCACCATTTTCTTCGCTGGCTGCCGCTCCTTGATCCCTTTGGCAATAAGAAATATATCTATCTCCTTCTTGAATATATTTAATGACTTGACCTCCACTGCCCTCTGCGGTAGAGAATTCACCCTCCGAGTGAAGCAATTTCTCCTCATCTCGGTTCTAAATGTCATACCCCGTATCCTGAGACTGTGACCCCTGGTTCTGGACTCCCCAGCCATTGGGAACATCCTCCCTGCATCTAGCCTGTCTAGTCCTGTTAGAATTTTATAGGTTTCTATGAGATCCCCTCTCATTCTTCCAAACTCTAATGAATATTAGTAAGTTTGCGGACGACACAAAGGTTGGTGGAGTTGCGGATAATGATGAAGATTGTCAGAGGATACAGCAGGATATAGATCGGTTGGAGACTTGGGCGGAGAAATGGCAGATGGAGTTTAATCCGGACAAATGTGAGGTAATGCATTTTGGAAGGTCTAATGCAGGTGGGAGGTATACAGTAAATGGCAGAACCTTTAGGAGTATTGACAAGCAGAGAGATCTGGGCGTACAGGTCCACAGGTCACTGAAAGTGGCAACGCAGGTGGATAAGGTAGTCAAGAAGGCATACGGCATGCTTGCCTTCATCGGTCGGGGCATAGAGTATAAAAATTGGCAAGTCATGTTGCAACTGTACAGAACCTTAGTTAGGCCACACTTAGAATATTGTGTGCAATTCTGGTCGCCACACTACCAGAAGGACGTGGAGGCTTTGGAGAGGGTACAGAGGAGGTTTACCAGGATGTTGCCTGGTCTGGAGGGCATTAGCTATGAGGAGAGGTTGGAAAAACTCGGATTGTTTTCACTGGAACGACGGAGGTGGAGGGGTGACATGATAGAGGTTTACAAAGTTATGAGCGGCATGGACAGAGTGGATAGTCAGAAGCTTTTTCCCAGGGTGGAAGAGTCAGTTACTAGGGGACATAGGTTTAAGGTGCGAGGGGCAAAGTTTAGAGGGGATGTGCGAGGCAAGCCTTTTACACAGAGGGTGGTGAGTGCCTGGAACTTGCTGCCAGGGGAGGTGGTGGAAGCAGATACGATAGCGACGTTTAAGAGACATCTTGACAAATACATGAATAGGAAGGGAATAGAGGGATATGGGCCCCGGAAGTGCAGAAGGTGTTAGTTTCGGCAGGCATCAAGATCGGCGCAGGCTTGGAGGGCCGAATGGCCTGTTCCTGTGCTGTACTGTACTTTGTTCTTTAATATAGGCCTAGTCTACCCAGGGCGGCACAGTGGCGCAGTGGGGTGGCACAGTGGCACAGTGGTTAGCACCGCAGCCTCACAGCTCCAGCGACCCGGGTTCAGTTCTGGGTACTGCCTGTGTGGAGAATGCAAGTTCTCCCTGTGTCTGCGTGGGTTTCCACCGGGTGCTCCGGTTTCCTCCCACATGCCAAAGACTTGCAGGTTGATAGGTTAATTGGCCATTATAAATTGGCCCTAGTATAGGTAGGTGGTAGGGAAATATAGGGACAAGTGGGGATGTGATAGGAATATGGAATTAGTGTAGGATTAGTATAAATGGGTAGTTGATGGTCGGCACAGACTCGGTGGGCCGAAAGGCCTGTTTCAGTGCTGTATCTCTAAACTAAACTACCCAATCTCTCCTCATACATCAATCCTGCCATCCCAGGAATCAGCCTAGTAAATCTTCTTTGCACTCCCTCCATGGCAAGGACATCCTTCCACAAATAAGATTATTAAAGCCCAAAACAAGTCCTAATGTAATATTATTCGACAGCTTCTGAAGACAAGGATGATTCCCCTGGGATAGAGCCAGCACCAGAAGCAATCTAATAAGAGTTCTCTGTTCATTATCATGGGTGGACTAGGATGCATTATCTAGGTATCAGGGCAAATGGAAATGCTTTTGAAGGGGAGATTTTGAAGCTTCCTGCTTTGCAGGAATGGGCCAGGGTCCTCAGTATAGATGCCAAGACAGCCACCTAAAGGAAGTGCTCAGTTAATTTAGGTATTTACCTCTGGTCCCATTAAACCATTTGAACTCTGATGACATTTTAAGAGCCAGCTGGGCGGAACAGCTTGGTCTAGCTTAGAGAAGGAGCCCAAAGATAAGAACCCCTGTTTCTTCTGGTTGGTGCTTTTAAAAATAACAAATACAATTCATTCCCCCACCCCACACCCCACTAATCATTCTTGGAATTAATTTGTGGCAAAGAGGATATTTTTTAAATACATGGAATATCTCATTTGACAATTGTTATGCTTTATTTTAAATATGAGCTTTAAGTACTAGACACGATACATAAAGATATACAATAAAATTGTTTTATTTAGAAAAAAGGTACATAATATACTTCAATGTACTTCCTGTCAGATCAATTTTCATCCTTTTGTCTTATTTTGCAGCCCTTGGTTCCTCACTTGAAGCTAAATATGATGCCCTTCTAACTTCAAATATTGTTCCAATGTATCCTGCTTTTAAAAGTGAGTATTAGTGTTTGTAAAGTCAAAAAGGAAAAATAGCTAAGTAGCAGAATCTTAGTTTTTGTTAATGAGGACTTAATAGTTTGGTTTGACCAGTAGATGGAGTCAGAATCACTTTTATGTCCTACTGATTAACAATTTAAGATTGTGAACACTTATTAGTAATCCCCTACATGCCAGTGATATAAACTGGACTACCAGTGACAGGAATCCTGGGCTCCTCCCACACTCGTGAAGAGCAGTGTAGTTTTTAGCTTTGCTAATGCCACATTACAGCATGAGAATGTTATTTGATGACATGTAAACCCATCAAACTGTTGCTAACTGGCTGTGCACAATCCTTTAATAATTTTTGTGATACATAACAAACAGTAGGTGATCAGTTTCAGGGTACTTTTTAAGTGTTTGTGTAAGTTATAAACAGAGGCTCACCCTGTTGCAAAGTAATGTCAGTTATATTTGAAACTGTGTTTGTTAATAATTGTATTGCTTTCATTAGCTGCTATTTTTATGTTCTGATTGTTGTTCTGTAGAAGTGTGGAACTACTTTCACAAGGTACTGGTGAAAAAACTGGCAACAGAACGGAATGGAATTAATGTCATAAGTGGTCCTGTGTTTGATTATGACTATGATGGTCTCTATGACACACTTGACAAAGTAAATCGGTAAGCCTAGCCTTTTTGGTTTTTGTCCTGTTTAAATATAAGGCAGTGCATTTTATTTACACTTTGATAGCTTGCCTCTCTGTTGACCTGAGATTAGCTATTTACTGATACCATTATACTTTAGATTAACTACACTGACCCTTGTTGCAGCTTCTGAAGACAAGGATGAGTCCCCTGGGATAGACAAGTATGGCATGTAATAGCGAGTCTAAAGAGTTTAATTTTAGCATACCTTGCAAATCTGCTAGCAATTTGTCTGCAGGACTCAATTTACTTTTGTGACTTCTTCATACAACCTTTCGTCTATAGTGGAACAAAAACCTAAAGAACTGCATATCAAAAGCAGTGTAGCTCCAGTTAACAGGGCCCTTCTAATTACAACTCAATAGATGAACATACAATCACAAAGTGCTGATAATGAAACTTGCCATGAAAGGAGGGTAAACTCACTGCCTTTCTCTCTTCTTGCACCTGCATACTTGAGTCCCTCTTCTGTCTTAGCCAATACTTTTACATTGGCTGGAAAATTCTTTGGAGTTGCTTCCACGCTGATGGCATTACTTCACCAGAAAACTTTATTTACCTCTGTAAATGGGGGATTTGTTGCAATTCTGACCATATATGACACTGGTGGGGTGGGACCAGCCCTGACATCTTTCCCAAATGCTTTTTATCACATGAAGAATTGTTTTCACCCATTAAGATGTTTTAATTCAAAGCCTCTTGTTCACAATAATGTGCAGGATCACTTTTTTAAAAATTTGATCATGGGATGTGAGCATCGCTGACAAGGCCAACATTTGTTGCCCATTCCAAATTGCCCTTGAGAAGGTGGTGGTGAGCTGCCTTCTTGAACTGCTGCAGTCCATCTGGTGTAGGTACACCCACAGTGCTGTTACAGGGGAAGGGGGTGGGTGTGCAGAGAGTTCCAGGATTTTGACCCAGCAACGGATGAGGAATGGTGATATATTTCCAAGTCAGGATGTGAATTGGTGCTGTTGAAGGAACCTTGGCAAGTTGTTGTAGTTCATGTTGTAGATGGTACACACTGCTGCCACTGCGCTGGGGTAGAAGGAGTAATTGTTTAAGCTGGTGGATGGGGTGCCAATCAAATGGGCTGCTTTGTCCTGGATGGTGTCGAGCGTCTTGAGTGTTGTTGGAGCTGCACCCATCCAGGCAAGTGGAGAGTGTTCATCACACTCCTGACTTGTGCCTTGTAGATGGTGGACAGGCTTTGGGGAGACAGGAGGTGAGTTACTCACAGTGAAATTCCCAGTCTCTGACCTGCTCTTGTAGCTACAGTAATTATTTGGCTGGTCCAGTTAAGTTTCTTGTCAATGGTAACCCCCAGGATGTTGCTGATGGGAGCTTTCCACTTATCTGCCCAAGCCTGAATGTTGTTCAGGTCTTGCTGCATGCAGGCACAGACTGCTTCAGTATCTGAGGAGTTGCAAATGGTGCTGAACATTGTGCGATCATCAGCGAACATCCCCATTTCTGACCTTATTTTTGAAGGAAGGTCATTGATGAAGCAGCTGAAGATGGTTGGGCTTAGGACACTACCCTGAGGAACTCCTGCAGCGATGTCCTGGGGCTGAGATGATTGACCTCCGACAACCACAACCATCTTCCTTTTGCTAGGTATGACTCCAACTAGTGGAGAGTTTTGCCCGATTCCCATTGACTCCAGTTTTGTGAGGGCTCTTTGATGCCGCACATGTTCAAATGCTGCCTTGATATCAAAGGCAGTCACTCTCACCTCACCAGCTGCGTGAAGTCTAGATTGACAAAAGGTACAGGAAACAAAAGAAATATAAGGGGTTAGGAAACCAAGGAAGAGAAGGTTGTCATGAAAGAAGACAGCAGGGAAGTTATGCTGCACCTTTATAAAGCTACGGTTAGGCCTCAACTAGAATATTGCATCCAGTTCTGGTCACCACACTTTAGGAAGGATGTGAAGGTCCCTGAGAGGGTGCAGAGGAGATTTACCAGAACAGTTCCAGGGATTAGGGATTTTAGCTACAAGGTTAGGTTGGAGAAGCTGGGTCACTGTTCTATTTGGTGCATAAGAGATTGAGAGAAGATTTGAAGGAGATGTGCAAGATAATGACAATTTTAGATAGAATCATAGAATGGTTACAGACATAAGGAGGCCATTCGGCCTTTCGTGTCCATGCTGGCTCACTGCAAGAGCAACTCACCTAATCCCACTCCCCCATCTGTTCCCCGTAGCTCAGAACATTTTTCTCTTCAGATAATTATCAAATTCTCTTTTGAAAGCCATGATTGAATTTGGTCAATAATTTCAAAAGAAAATTGAATGGGCATTTGAGGGATATAAACTTGCAGGGCTACGGTCCAACTTGCTCTGTTTCTTATGTGAATGTGTGGTGCCAATACTTATGTGCCAGAATTGGGTGAATTATCTTGTCCATGGCAATCAACTTAATCATCCAATAAGGGTTCATTTTCCTTAAAAGCTGGTGATATGTGAATGTTACCTCTAATTTTCCCCCCAGTTTTACTACTTGTACACCTTTTTGATTTTATGTACCTGCTTTCCCTTCTTCTTTGTATACTTGTCACTGCCCACTTTCCATCATTATTCCTTCAGTTTCTCATTCCTCCTTACACACGCTTATGTTACCATCACAGTCACGAGAAGAAACAACTTACATGCATCTATACGGACATCTTCCATTTCACTTCTTAGCCAACCTGTTATAGTGCACGTTAACTGATGTGTGAAAAACATTCATGACATGAAAAGGTTTTTCCTTTTCCTCTTCTCTCCCTCTAAATAAATGACCCTAATGATATAATACTTTCTTTTTAGAGCCATAGGGCTAAATTGTATGCAGCTGGCAGGGGTCCTGGTGCCAGGTCCGAAAGGTGAGGGGAAACTTGCCTCAGCTGTTTGGGGGACCCTGGGCTGCATTTAATGGTGCTCAAGCAATTAACTGCCCGAGCCAGGATCACCATCCCTTTAAAGACAAAGGTACCACCTCCAAGAGCTGCTGGGCAATCAGAGGGCTGGCTATTCAGCAGTCACAGCAGCACCACTGGGAACGGTGGCTACTCCTGGTACTGCAGTAGGCGACAGGACCTGGAGCAGTGCTGGAGTCTTGGAGAGCAAGTAAGGGTTGGGGGAGAAGGGTGGTGTGTGTGAGTTGTTGAGGACAGGGAGGGGTGTTGGCACAGAGGTGGCCTTTGCCGCCAAGGGGCCCGCCATGGGCCACAGATTGCCCAAATGGGAGGACACCCCCCCTCCCCCCACAGGACACAGGAAGGCTGCCAGGTGTTACTGGGATCTCTTCCCACGTGGCAGAGTCCCCCCACCCCCATTGCTGGTTAAAATGGCAGCAGCAGTGGGATGAGGCCTTTAAGTGGCTACTTAAGGGCCTCAATTGGCCTCTGGATGGGAAGGCTATCCACAGCCTCCCAGCCCCTGAAAAAATTGAATGGTGTCAGGAAGGCGACAGGCACTCCACCTTGCTTTGCCTCACTATTTCACTGGCCGCAGACCACCCTGCCCATCCCTAGAGGGCTGATAAATTCAGCCTACAAGGCTGAATTTTATGAGGCCTCCAGCATTGGGGGTTGTGGCAAGGGGGCCCAGAAAATTCTTCCCGGAGATGCCTGCCACGACCCCCGACACCAGGAAGGCCCCATGTCATTTTACTGGCAGCGGCGAGGGCTCAATGTGGCACCCCCCACCCCCCGCAATTGATATTAAAATTAAATAATTACTTACCTGGTAGCGACGGCCATCCCACGCTGATATTCCAGCCGCTGGCCCGGAATTCCTGCGCCTTTGGAACTCCATTCGGAGTTCCGAGGCGTGTCACTGGTGGGGAAGGGCAAAGAGTGCAATTTTCAGGACAGAAGTGCGGCGGAAATGCCAGTATCCTATGCGAGTGGTGGGGGGGGGGGGATGCTGGGGATGCTGGGATGGGGTTGAAGGGTAAAGTGGTGAAAGGTCAGGGGAGGGAAGGTCAGAATCTAATCTTTAATATTTTTGTCTGGAAAGGGCTATTCAGATATAGTGTTTTCATGGTGGGGGGAGGTGTGGGAGAGGGATTTGCACTGATAATGAAACTTAAATTTTTATCGGAAGAACATAGGAACATAGGAACAGGAGTAGGCCATTCAGCCCCTCGTGCCTGTCCCGCCATTCAGTGAGATCATGGCTGATCCGCAGCCTAACTCCATATACCTGCCTTTGGCCCATATCCCTTAATATGTTTGCTTAACAAAAATCTATCTATCTCAGATTTAAAATTAGCAACTGTTCTAACTTCAACTGCTGTTTGTGGGAGAGAGTTCCAAACCTCTACCACCCTTTACGTGAAGAAGTGCTTCCGAACATCTCTCCTGAGCGGTCTGGTCCTAATTTTTAGACTATGCCCCCTAGAATCTCCAACCAGTGGAAATAGTTTATCTTTATCTAGCCTGTCTTTTCCTGTTAATATCTTGAAGACTTCAATCAGATCACCCCTTAACCTTCTAAATTCTAGCACAAACAGGCTTAATTTGCATAATCTCTCCTCGTAACTTAACCCCTGTAGTCCAGATATCATTCTTGTAAACCTACGTTGCACTCCCTCCAAGGCCAGTATATTCTTCCTAAGGTGTGGTGCCCAGAACTGCTCACAGTACTCCAAGTGGGGTCTAACCAGGGTTTTGTACAGCTGCAGCATAACCTCTGTGTCTTTATACTCCAATCCTCTAGATATAAAGGCTAGCATTCCATTAGCCTTATTGATTATTTTCTGCACTTGCTCGTGGCATTTTAAAGATCTATGCACCTGAACCCCCAAGTCTCTTTGGACACCCACTGTACTTAACCTCTTCCCATTTAGAAAGTATCCTGCTCTATCCTTTTTTGGTCCAAAATGGATAACCTCACACTTGCCCGCATTGAAATCTGCCACAGTTTTGCCCACTCACCTAGTCTGTCACTATCTCTTTGCAATTTTATGCTATCATCTAGACTGTCTACAATGCCTCCTAACTTTGTATCATCAGCAAATTTGGATATATGACTTACTATGCCATCATCCAAGTCGTTAATGAATAATGTGAATAATTGAGGCCCCAACACAGATCCCTGCGGGACACCACTAGTCACATCCTGCCAATCGGAGTACTTACCCATTATCCCCACTCTCTGTCGCCTACCACTCAACACCTGTTTTAATACCTGTCCCTTTAAAAATGGTAATTAAAATGCAGGGCTTGAGGCCCTTTAAAAATGGCGCTGGTGCCTGCACGGTGGCACTGGACATTGTTGCCGGGGACAGACCGGCTGCTCCCTTTATGACATTGGGAGTGGTCACTCTGCCCCCTCCATTTAAATGAGCCCCTGTGCAAATTATCAAGATCAGAGCACGCCGCTGCAGTTTGCAGTGCGCTCATAAATTTCAGCCCATACAGTCATAACTGTACAGAAGGAGGCCATTCAGTCCATCATGTCCATGCCAACTCTCCATATAGTAATCCAGTCAGTCCCACTCTCCCGCTCTATCCCTGTAGCCCTGCAAGTTTATTTCCCTCAAGTGCCTATCCAATTTTTTTTTGAAATCACTGATCATCTCCGCTTTTACCATCATCATAAGCAAGGAGTTCCAGGTCATTAGCACTCGCTGCTTAAAAAAGTTCTTCCTCACATTCCCCCTGCATCTCTTGCCAAAAACCTTAAATCTGTGTCACCTAGTCCTTGTACCATAAGCTAATGGGAACACCTTTTCTTTGTCTGCCTTTTCTAAAGCTGTCATCACCTTGTACACCTCTATCAAACTCTACTCAATCTCTCTAAAATGGCAGGTCAGTATTTGGAATTGTCAGTTACAATTGGCTGAAAAAGCATCTACCAGAGGCTTCCACCTCCAAAATGGATATTGGGGCCTGAGAAACAAAGGAAAAGATACATATAAAGTACGTCAAGGTTTTTAATACAAAAGCAGTATGAAAAGCTGGAAAAGAGTGCATGAAGTTAAAAGAAAACAAAAAAAAGGGGGGATGGAGAATGAAGAAGCAGAACTTGAAAATGAATGAAGAAGAAAAGCATTTCTAAACTCTTGGGAGTTTATTTTTCTAGTATAGGATTATTATGTAATAAAGTAACTCCTGATAATTGATTTTATTTATTAATGTAGTTTTAATCATTGTTTCAGTATCATAGCAAGTGAGACTAGAATATCCTTGGGTTTTCTGGCAGTCTAACAGTTAACTGATGTAGTGTGTTTACCATAAACTTACTGTTTCTCTGCACAAACCTGACAGTATTTTTTTTTTTAAAAACACTAAATGGACTGTCAAGAACTGATTGAAATGCTTACTTATTTAGACCAACATAAATTATCCAGCATCCTCAAAAGATATGCTCAAAATGCATTAACTCTGCAAATATGTCATTAAGAAAAGCTATGGTTAAAGGTACTATAATTTCCATGACACTGCTTGTCATTTGAGAGTTCATTTGTGCATTTGGAAAGTTCCACTCAGCGATGTTAATGGAAGCAAATATGGGCTGGCTGCCATCTTGTAATTAACAAAGGAACTTTAACTTATGAACACTGATACTATTGCTGGGTTGCAATGTCAAATATTTACAGAACAATATTCAAGGAACGGGAGTACTCCAACCTAATACTGTTATATTGCAGCCAACTCTAGTATTTGCTCGTAAATCCGGATTGGAGTGCACAAACAGTGGAGCTCTGTGTATTGTGAGCTCTGTGAGCAAGTGTGCTTTCTCCTCGTACTAAAAACATTACATTCAAGTTTTAAAAGTTCTAAGGAGAACCAAAGCGTGCCCTGGGGATTTTTGAAACATGATATGGGCGGCACAGTGGTGCAGTGGTTAGCACCGCAGCCTCACAGCTCCAGGGACCCGGGTTCGATTCTGGGTACTGCCTGTGTGGAGTTTGCAAGTTCTCCCTGTGTCTGCGTGGGTTTTCGCCGGGTGCTCCGGTTTCCTCCCACAGCCAAAGACTTGCAGGTGATAGGTAAATTGGCCATTGTAAATTGCCCCTAGTGTCGGGAGGTGATAGGGAATATGGGATTACTGTAGGGTTAGTATAAATGGGTGGTTGTTGGTTGGCACAGACTCGGTGGGCCGAAGGGCCTGTTTCAGTGCTGTATCTCTAAATAAAAAATAAAATAAAAAATGATGTGGCACTGGGCTAGAGTTATACTACAGTTGCTGCAAACTCAGTGATATCGACTCCTAGAGGGCCATCTTGTGCCACTTGGTTTTAGTGCACTAAGACCATACTGCTGGTTTTCACTTTGCACATCCAAAACTTTCGACTGGTACAGTATAACACTATAGCTGTATCCTAAATTATTACATTTTGAAGGGTTTTGATAGAGTAAATGGGGAAAGACCATTACCTCTGGTTAAGGAGCCAGTGTCAAAGGTCATGAATTTAAAATTGTTACTAAGAGAGCGTGGGGAGAGATTAGGAGAAATATCTTTACACAGAGTCATTGGAGCATGGAATACACAGGAAATGATTGAAGGACAGACTATCGTATCTTTTATGGCAAAATTGCAGAACTATTGGAAGTAGCAGAAGATAGAGTTATGGGAAGAGAGAGAGGCAGTAGGATTAGATTTGAATTGCTCTAGAAAAGGGCTGTCACACAAGTTCCAAATGTCATCTCTTAGTTTGTAAACCTTTATGGTTTTACTCACATCAAAAAATGTTTAGAATATCTGCTACCAGAAAAGAAGAAAGTGCCCATATTTCTAATTGACTCACCTAGTTGAATTTTTTGAGGGGGTCACTAGCATGCTGGATAGGCCAGTATCTATGGATCTGGTCTGTATGAACTTCTAAAAGGCTTTTGATGAGGTTCTTCACAAGAGATTATTAGCAAAAATGAGAGCACATCAAATTGGATGTAACCTTATGATATGGTCTGGTAATTGGTTGGGAGGTAGGAGACAAAAAGTAGGGATAAAGGATTCATTCTCTGATTGGCAGGATTTGACAAATGTGTTCCACAGGGATCTGTAGTGGTGCACAGTTTTTCACCACATATATGTTAATATCTTGGATGAAGGATTTAAGAGTTGTATATCCAAATTTGCAGGTGACACCAAGTTTGAAATCATAATAAGCTGTGTGGATGTGAGTAGGAAGCTACTAAAGGACGTAGACAGACTAAGTGAGAGGGCAAAACTATGGCAGTTGGAGTTCAGTGTGGAGAAACGTGAACACATCCACTTTGAATCAGAGAAAGACAAATTAGAATAATTTCTTGGAGCAGTGGAAGAGCAAAGGGATTGCGATATTCATATACACAAATCATGAAAGGCTGGTGCAGAAGTACAAAGGTAATCAAAAAGTCAAATAAAATGTTGGCCTTTAAATCAAGGAGGTTGGAATTTAAAAGTGAAGAAGTGCTGCTTCAGTTTTATGGAGCCTTTGTCAGACTCCTTCTAGAGTACTGCATTCAGGTTTGGGCACCAACCATCAGCAAGCATATAGTAGCCTTGGAGCGGAGCAGCACAGACTCATAAGAACGATAAAGGGTTAAATTATGAGGATAATTTCATCACAAGAACTAACAACATGTGTGTATTAAATAGCTATCTCATAGAAATATAAGGGTAAATTTTGCTGCCAGTGGGACAGGGCTTCACAAAACTCAGTCTAAAATGCATAAATATTGTGAATTGCTGGGTTACATTATTGATCTCCCTTAAAGAATGGCTGATGATAGAAAACCATGAATAATTGTGCATTCCACTTTTAGTACCATTTGAATTTTGTTTTCTCTTTTAGGCAAGTTGATGGTTCAATCCCAGTCCCAACTCATTACTACAGCATTATTACTAGCTGCCTGGATAGCACTCAGCCTGTGGACAAGTGTGATGGACCACTCACTGCGTCATCATTCATTCTCCCACACAGACCTGACAATGATGAAAGTTGTAATGTAAGTGTAGAAAACAGGGGTATTCTATTATACAGTGTGATAATGGCATTGTTTTAATGTTGCACTGTCAGCGATTGCCTAAGACAAATCACCTTATATAAAATAAATGCATGGAGTGCTTTACTCCTCGAATTTCACCTTTTAGTTTTCTTCCCTTTCGCTTACTTTTCCAGGGGCACACCGCTACCCTAGGGACTATACCAGAACAGCTTATGCTCTGATGCAATTCTTTGGATTATCCTCTGCAGCCAGTACATCTCTCAAATGACCATTCTTAATGAGTCTGGATAGTGAGTGTTGGGTACTATCTGAGCTGAGCCAAGCTCCTGTCCATGTGTGTTCTTTAAAAGGGGTGAATGGATAGTGATCAGAATTGAGAACCCTGATTGTACAGAAACATCCTCATTGCCACTCTGGCTGAGATCAGCTAAGTCATTATAGACAAGTGATTGCATCTTGGATGTTGCTGGTCTCTATAGCAGAGTATCACACCAGGCAGTATATTCACATGCAGTTAGTCAAGCCCTTAATGCGTTAAAATAAAAACAAGAAATGCTGGAAATACTCAGGGGTCTGGCAGCATCTGTGGAAAGAGAAGCAGAGTTAACATTTCAGGTGAGTGACCCTTCATCAGAACCGTTGTGTGTGTGATCCTGAGCTATGCAGGTCAGGAAAGCTCCAGCTTCATTTGCTGGCTTGTGCTGAGTTTACCAATCTCAGCCAGGCTTGTGGGGAAAGCAAAAAATATTTTTTTAATAGTCCTAACCAGCCCCTATTTCTGAAACTAATGGCACAGTTACATTTTGTTCTAATACTGTAAATTAACTGAAAAATAATTAGTTATGTAACATACCAACTATTTAACGGATTGCTATTCCCATAAGAACATATCTAACTTAAAATTTTCCTTCACATTAGCAAAAAAACAATTCATTAAGATATTTTTTAAAAACTGCTTGGAATAAAGAAGTAAAATAATTACTTCTCTGCCAAAATTTCTTATTTGCAGCAGCTGCATAAATTCCCACTCTATTGCACAGAATCTAATAGTTTAATACCCCCTTTGAAATTTGCCCATGACCTATGGCTTTCTTTAACATTTTATAAATGCCTTTTATTATTCTACTTTACTCTTCCAAATACTAATCAGAAAATCTGTGCAGAAATGCAGTGTACTGGAGCCAAACCTTTAAACAAACTTTAATTGAGGTGTTTAAGGTGATTAAAAGATTTGATATCATAGCTAGAGAGAAATTCTTTCCTCTGGTGGGGTCCAGAATAAGGAGACATAATCTTAAAATTAGAACGGGGCTATTCAGGAATGTTGTCAGGAAGCTCTCCTTCACACAAAGGGTAGTGGAAATCTGGAACTCCCTCCCCCAAAAAGCTGTTGAAATGGGGAGTCAGCTGAAAATGTCAAAACTGTGATTGATTCTTTTTTAGGGTTAAGGGTTGCGGAATCAAGGCGGGTAGTTGGAGTTAAGCTACAGATCAGCCATGATCTAATTGAATGATGGAACAGGCATGAGTAGTTGAATGGCCTGTTTAAATGGTATGTTCCTATTTAGGACAACAGTTACAAAGGAGGTTACTGCAAGCCAAATGTTGGTCCTGGCCAGCCATGAATATGTTCCAAGCATGACCCACAACATGTTAGTGAATAAAACATTACTAGCACTAAACAACCATTACAACACAAATAAAAAATGAAAAAGTGCAAATGGTGGAAATCTGAAACAAAAGCAGAAAAAGCTGGAAACACAACAGTGTCGGTGGGAAAGAAGGAACAGTTGATATTTTGAGTTCATACCTTTCATTAGAACTGTAAAGAAGGAGACTGACAAGCATACTAATGAGATCAGAAGGGGCAAAAGGAGATTAAAAACTATAAAAACCGAACAACTAAACAGTGAGGAAGTACTGATAGAATGATCTAACTAATCAACTCAGCCACCTAATAGGTGAAGCATTAAAAAAAGGGTTTTAATGAAACAAAGGAGGTGTGAATAGTTAACATAGTGAGAAGCCTAAAGAAAATACAAGAATATGGGAGAGATGGAAAAATTGAGCAACAAGTTTGAGATTTAAATATGTTCGATATTGAAATAATGTTGGCAAAGTATAGTGGGGAGCATCACCTGTTCTGGAAAAAGTGTCAACAGGGAGGGCACAACCCTGCTGTACAACACAACCCTGCCCCCGACAACCCCCCAACTTCCCTCAGTACGTTTCATTAAAGGATTTCTTCCCCCATCCAAAAAGGCAACCTATCTCTTCCCTCTCCCCATCACCCTGCCCTGCACACCATCCACCTATCACCAGAATCCCCTTGGTAAAGGAAATGGGGATATGGCTAAATTCTGAAGTTACCAAAGTCAGTGTTTAAACAGAAAGCTGTAGGGAGCTAAGGCAAAAGATTAGATCATTCCTGAAGCACGCATTGAGCTTTTTTGGAACATTGTAAGACAGAAAAGTAATAGTCGGAATGAGAGGAGGAGTTAAAGTGGCTACAAGTAGCCTTGTACAAGTAGCTTGTAGCCACGCTTGTGGAGAGAACCGCAGTGTAGAAACCATACCCTGAACAGGGAATACAATATGATAGATTGGAGGAAGTACATGTAAATGACTGTCTCAGAAGGAAGGAATGTTTAGGTACCTGGACAGTGGTGAGCAAAGAGGTGAATCGATAGGCCTTGATCTCCTGCAGTTGCTCAAGATACCAGAGGAAGGGCACCTAGGCATTGGGAGGGGGGAAGATTAGATCACAATTTCATGGAGGGCATCGTCTCACCAGCACGTGGAGAGGAGAGGGGAAGATGTGTTTGGTGGTGGAAAGATGGAAATGATAGAAGATGTTCAGGCAACTGTGGAGGCTGATTAGGTGGAAGGTGAGGATCCTGGAGACTGTTACGCAAAAGCAAAATACTGCGGCGGCTGGAAATAAAAACATAAAATCTAGAAATACTCAGCAGGCCAGGCACTCTGATGAAAGGTCATTGATGTGAAACGTTAACTCTGTTTCTGTCTCTACAGATGCTTCCCGACCTGCTGAGTTTTTCCAGCATTTTCTGTTTTGAGACTCTGTCATAGTTGTGAGAGGATTGGTGGGGAGTGGGGTGGGGGTGTGTGGGAAGAGGACGGTCAGAGTAGAAACACAGGAAATGGGACAAACTTGGTTAAGTGCCCTGTTGGTCATTGCAAAAGGGAATCCGCAGCTGAGGAAATCAAGCTGATTTTAGAGTACCCGGTGTATAAAGCAGGGTCATCAGAGCATATCCAATGGACAGGAAGAAACTGGAAGAAAGGGTTGGAGTCTGTATGGGAAGCAGAGTAGAAAGAAACATTTTTCAGGGATAGATAAAAGCTCCAGAAAGGGAAGAGAGTAGTCAGAGATGAACTGTGAGTGTGAGGGATATAACTACCTGCTGGTTGCTAATGGGAGGCTTCTTCAATAGGCAAATTGGGGTCCTATGCCAGTTGTGGAAGGCTTATTGCAATTTTCAGTTGCAAATGAACTGGGGATGAACCGCACACACTCCGTCTATCTGTACCAGTTGCTGACCAGCCTTACTAGGCACCGTTGAAGGTCTCTCCATGAACACCAAAGGAAATTAATTTTTTTTTTTACTTTTGTGGTGTCAGAAGGAATCCTCCTGGGCCACCAAAAAAAGCTTCAGGCTTACTACCAGTCCATATGAGGGCTTTGGTCCCGCCCCCAACCCTCACTCCCAGATAGCTTCACTCTTGCCTGACACCATGCTCGCATTTGTGGCTAGCTCAGTGTGGGAATTGGCTGAATTCCCACGTGCTCTCAACCGGAGAGCTGCAACAGTTCACCCATTAGTGCCCACAGCTCCCTGCCGGTATTTAAATGAGGCAAAAATTGACAATGGTTCTTGTTGGCTTTGAGTGGACAAAACTGCTGATCATCGACCAAGCAGAAATTGAAGGTTGGTGCCTCTGTATTTGGAGAAAGTGAGGTTAGCACCTCTGTACCTGGGTGAAGTGGATGGAATTGAAAGAGTTGTTCAAGGTGAGAAGTTGTTCAGTCAAGTGGAGGAAATGATGGTGGATGGGAAATGGTTGCGCTGCTGTTCAAGAAAGAAGCCTTGATGAGGATGAGAAGTGTCTTCATGATAAGAAGATAATGATTGAGACTGGAGAATCTGAAATTTTCAGTGCTGGAAGGCATCAGAAGAGTGGCGGATGTAAGTGAGTAAAACTGGAAGGGAAAGCTGCAGAAGAAGAGCTCAGCATCATGCCAAGCTGAGAATTGTTGAGCTGGGGATGAAGCTGATACCCTTGTTAATGATCAATCATTTGGAGATTGGAGTAAATGGTGAAAACCTGCCAATGAAGGGGAAGTGGGATCAGTGGATTGGAGGGAGCTAAGGATTGTTTGAATTCTGGTCCTTGCTACCTGAAAAAACAATATTTTTTTCATTTACTGCTGGAAGAGACAATGGATGACATGGAACTGAGGACATGGACAACGACACGACAGATTGAGCCAATGCTTCTGACGAGAGGGGTTGGGAGCATGTGGCAGTGTGTGGTAGAGAGGGTGGATTGCATGAAGTGGCAAGAGCAATGGTTAGAGGAGTGTTAAATATAATGTTGATGTCAATAGTCATGTGTCGAACTGAAAAAGGAATGGTGAAAGTAGAGCAGAATCCATGTGCAATAATTCGGAGCTGGAAGCAGGTAGTGAGAAAAGGGATGTAGCTATGAATCGGGTTTTGGCAAATACATAGGGCTGGATTTTATCCTGTTGGCAGGGGGGTCCTGGTAATGGGCTGGAAGGCGGGCTGTGACCCCACCTCGGCCCTGTTTCAGACCCCCAGCCAAATTCCATGGTGGACAACCAATTAGCTTCCCACCATTGGGGTTGCCATCCCTTTAAGGGACAAACTCCTGCCTCCAGGAGCTACTGGCCAATTGGAGGGCCGGCAGCTCAGCAATACCAGCAACACCACCAGGAGCAGTGGCCACTGCCTTTACTGCAGGAGGCCTCCCCCTGCCTTCCCTGCCTCGGACTAAATTCCATGACTTAGGGAAGGCGACAGGAATTTCACCACCACCCCCTGACCTTCCCTCACAATTTTATGGCCACCCCCACGCACTTCCATTCCCATCCCTACAGGGCTCATAAAATTCTGGTCATAGTCTCAACAAGAAAGGGCTGGAACAGGAATGATGGTGAACAGGGTGAAAGAGACAAACAGAAATCACAGCAAAGAGAGGAAGAGGTTGTCACAGCTGGCACACCCGAAAGAGAAGTGGCAATAAATTAAACAATGCAAATAAAAAGCGAGAAACTGCAATTGCTGGTAATAGGAAAGCAAGCAGAAGAAATTTAACACAACGCAGGGCAGTTGCTATCTGTGGAGGGAGCAGGAGTCAATGTTTTGGGTTGGCACTTTTAATTAGACCTGAAAAATAGGACAGACAAGCATATAAATAGGATCCAAAAAAGGGGAGAGAAAAACATTTCGAATAGTTGTTCTGTGCCACAGCAATTATAGCATGTCAGAGCATATTCTCTGCATGACTTTTCAATCTCGACCATGCGTCTGAGGAATTGAAGAGTAGAAGTCATGGTCTTCCCTACAAGAAAGTAAAATTGGAGGGAAAACCATTCTAGCCCAATCTTTTACAGCATTCTGCAACTGATCAGAAGTGCCTTTGAAATGGTTTGAGAGCAGGTCACTCATCTTTCCCTCCTGAGGGGAATGAGGTTGGGGTTGGGGTGTTAAATAAATGGTTGGTTGTGTCCCCAAACATCTTGGAATTTCTTTTGTTATTCACAAAAGAACTTTAAGGATATGTATTTTTTTCTTGTTTATTATTGTGTTTTTTCTCTAAGTCTTTGAGGCCATGGTGGCAATATATTTTGTTACACTATTTTAAACATTTGGGATTGACATGCTTGATAGCTACTTAACACAACCAGTTTACAGTTATCCTCTTGGATCTAAGTTTGAAAACAAACCAGACTGATGGGAAGAAGGTTTCTCTCCTCTGCTGTCTGCAAGGGGCTTACAAAAAATATGCGTATATTAGAATTAGAATTAGAACATTACAGCGCAGTACAGGCCCTTCGGCCCTCGATGTTGCGCCGACCTGTGAAACCATCTGACCTACACTATTCCATTTTCATCCATATGCCTATCTTAACCACTTAAATGCCCTTAAAGTTGGCGAGTCTACTACTGCTGCAGGCAGGGCGTTCCACGCCCCTACTACTTTCTGAGTAAAGAAACTACCTCTAACATCTGTCCTATATCTATCACCCCACAACTTAAAGCTATGTCCCCTCGTGTTTGCCATCACCATCCGAGGAAAAAGACTCTCACTATCCACCCTATCTAACCCTCTGATTATCTTATATGTCTCTATTAAGTCACCTCTCCTCCTCCTTCTCTCCAACGAAAACAACCTCAAGTCCCTCAGCCTTTCCTCGTAAGACCTTCCCTCCATACCAGGCAACATCCTAGTAAATCTCCTCTGCATCCTTTCCAAAGCTTCCACATCCTTCCTATAATGCGGTGACCAGAACTGCACGCAATGCTCCAGGTGCGGTCTCACCAGAGTTTTGATATATAAAAAAGGTGGAGAGGCTGTCAGGCTCAACAATGCTCATTGTATCAACTACATGGAGTACTGTTCTTTGCAACTACTAGTAATACGAGCACTGTATGTTCAAAGAAAAAAATACATTTAAAACAGAGACAAATAGAAAGTGTTTTGCATATTTCAGAGTAACGATGATGAATCAAAATGGGTTGAAGATCTCATGAAGTTACATACAGCACGTGTGCGTGACATCGAGCACCTGACTGGTTTGGATTTCTACCGGAAGACTAGCAGAGCTTATCCTGAAATACTTTCTTTAAAGACATTCTTACAGACATTTGAAAGTGAAATCTAAACCTGTTGTCTATTTGTTGTTCTTGCAGTACATCTTTTACTTACAGGTGTATATTTTTTTAATACTCTTCGTTTTTGTATTTATTAATTCAAACCCAGAATATTTTAATAGCTATTTCTTTAAAGCTTTGCACCTAATGTGTCACACTTAATAACAAATATATGTCTTTCTCCCCCTTTGTCATTATTTAGCTGTTTGACTGATGCTTGTGTTTAAACCGTTTGTACTACTGCAGTTTTTTGTTTTCCCTAAGATTAGGATTTGGGAGCTACAGGATTCAAACCTGCATTGATACAAATCTAAGGTTATTCAGTGCATTGTTTGTTCTGTAATTTCTATCCTGCATATGAAAATTAGATATCTAAAGCTACATTTATACTTCACTATTGCTGAGACGAGGCAGACTTATATTTATGCTTTATATGCAAATTGAGTCACAAATATAATAAACCCTAAATCAAATTGCAGCAATTGTGCTTCAATTTGAAAAAAAGTCATTTGCCTTTCAAAGAAGTAAAATGTTATATTAAGTGCAAAATAAACAGGCTCCTACTTAAACTTTCATGCACATTACAGAGACACACTCAGCTGAAAAAGATGTATGAGGCCTGAGAGGTGTAAAGGTATGGAAGAAAATAAATAGTGTAGTGGCTGCTTTTACTTTTGGGGGTGGGGGGGGGGCATCTTTTCTTTTTGATATTTGGTAAGAGTTTTTTATTGGAATTTTTATGTGTATAAATATGTTCTGGAATAAGCTGCGATCAGGTTGATAGGTAAATTGGCCATTATAAATTGCCCCTAGTATAGGTAGGTGGTAGGGGAATTGAGGAAAGGTGGGGATGGGGTAGAAATATGGGATTAATGTAGGATTAATATAAATGGGTGGTTGACGGTCGGCACAGACTCGGTGGGCCGAAGGGCCTGTTTCAGTGCTGTATCTCTAAATAAAAATAAAATAAATAATACAGCTTTTTAAAAATATAGTTTTTAAAATAAGCTTTTTGCCATGACAATAAATCTAGAGCTTTCTGTTTGAGGTTTAAGAGTTATTCCACATTAAATATGCCATAACTGGAGCAATATGCATCCTCAGTATGGATAATCCAGGTCCATCTCAACCTTAATTCACTAGTCAGTCACAGAATTGTACAGAATGAGATAGGAACAAATATGCAACAAATAAATGCCATCTCAAAATGCAATGTATGACATGTAGAGAATGCCCAGAGTTACTGCCTCAATTTCATACAGGCTGTGAGTACGGTGAATTGGATGCTTGTTAATATTAAAACTGTGCCTACCAACCCTAATTTTAAAATAGTCCAACTTAATATATCAAGTACATGCATTACTGTATTTGCAAGAGTCACTTACACATCTCAGTGATGAGCATCACCATTGAATGGCCGAGAAGTTGACTGATGGTTGAAAGTGACTTTTTGAACAAGGAATTCAGTTTTAAATCTGCAACTCAGAGTAGAGATTATGGAAGTACATCACAATTTTCCTAAAATATACAGGGGGTGAATTTTGGAGAGGGTCTCATGATGGTCTGCCATAACTTCATTGGAAGAGCCTTAGAAACAGTGGTTTAAACCAGTTTTCTGGGGTTACTACAGCTCTTCCACCAAAGCTCGGATGAACAATGGGGAGAATCTTTGCGGGAATTGACCCCTATACTCTTTTTTATTAAGAAATGTGAATTTAAAATTAAAACTTCAACAAAAATCAATAAATTAGCACTATTTTAACAAGAATACAGCCAAGATGGTGCAAAAAAAAGCATGACCTAACTGACCATGTTAAAGTAGGTTGAATAGTACATTACAACAAAAATGTTGTTGTTCAGCCTTGTGCATGGTTCTGGGATATACTCCTCGGGTTAGAATTCCCACAACCTGGGATGGTGTGGACTATCCCATTTAATTACAAAAAAAATTATAAGTAACAAGTCTGTGTTTCCTTCCAGGATGGAGTCATAGAGTCATAATGGCACAGATGGAGGCCATTCAGCCCATCGAGTCCATGCCAGCTCTCTGTGGAGCAATCCAATTATCCCATTCCTCCGCTCTATCCCCATAGCCGTAGAACCATAGAAAGATTATGGCACAGAAGGAGGCCATTCATCCCATCATGTCTGTGCCAGCCAAAAAAAAAACTAGCTACCCAATCTAATCCCACCTTCCAGCCCCTGCTCTATAGCCTTGCAGGTTACAGCACTTCAGGTACATATTCAATACCTTTTAAAAGAATTGAGGGTTTCTGCCTCCACCACCATTCCTGGCAGTGAACTCCAGACACCCACCACCCTCTGGGTGAAAAAGGTTTTCCTCATGCCCTCTCTAATCCTTCTACCAATCACCTTAAATCTGTGCCCCCGGTAATTGACCTCTCCACCAGGGGAAACAGGTCCTTCCTGTCTACTCTAGGCCCCTCATAATTTTTTACACTTCAATTAAGTCACCCCTCAGCCTCCTCTGTTGTAAGGAAAACTACCCTAGCCTATCCAATCTTTCCTCATAGCTACAACATTCGAGCCCTCGCAACATTCTTGTAAATTTCCTCTGTACTCTCTCCAGAGCAATTATGTCCTTTCTGTAATGTAGTGACCAGAACTGTACGCAATACTCCAGCTGTGGCCTAACCAGCCTTTTATACAGTTCCAACATTACATCCCTGCTTTTGAATTTTATACCTCGGCCAATAAAGGAAAGCATTCCAGATGCCTTCTTCACCACTCTATTTAAAATTCCTGCCACCTTCAGGGACCTGTGGATATGTACTCCAAGGCCTCTCACTTCTTCTACCTCTCTCAATATCCTGCCGTTTATTGTGTATTCTCTCGTTTTATTTGCCCTCCCCAAATGCATTACCTCACATTTATCTGGATTAAATTCAATTTGCCACTTTTACGCCCACTCAACTAAACCATTGATATCTTTCTGGAATCTACAGCTATCCTCTTCACTATGAACTACACGGCCAATTTTTGTGTCACCATCAAATGTCCCAATCATGCCTCCCACATTTAAGCCCAAATCATTAATATATACCACAAACAGCAAGGGACCCAACACTGAGACCTGTGGAATGTCACCGGAAACAGCTTTCCATTCACAAAAACATCCATCAACTACTACCCTTTGTTTCCTGTCCCTGAGCCAATTCTGGACCCAACCTGCCACATTCCCCTGTAACCCATAGGCTTTCATTTTACTGAACTGTCTGCCATGCGGAACCTTGTCAAATGCCTTACTAACATCCATGTAAACCACATCCACTGCACTACCCTCATCAATCCTTCTTGTTACTTCCTCAAAAAACTCAATTAAGTTAGTAAGACATGATCTTCCTTTAACAAATCCATGCTGACTATCCCTGATTAATCCATGCCTTTCTAAGTGGCAGTTTATCCTGTCCCTCAGAATAGATTCTAACAATTTGCCCACCACCAAGGTCAGACTGACCAGCATATAATTATTTGGCTTATCCCTTGCACTCTTTTTAAACACTGGTACAAAATTCGCAGACCTCCAATCGTCTGGTACCTCTCCTGTATCTAGTGAGGATTTGAAGATGATCCTCAGTGCATCCGCTATTTCCTCCCTGGCTTCCTTTAACAACTTGGGATGCAATCCATCTGGGTCTGGCGATTTATTCACTTTCAAGGATGTCAGACCCTCTAGTATTTCCTCTCTCATTATGCTTATCGTATCTAATATTTCACACTCCTCCTCTTTAACTGCAATGTCTACATCAACCATCTCCTTTGTGAAGACAGGGATTAAAAGTTCATTAAGAACCCTGTCCACATCTTCTGCATCCACGTGTAAGTTCTCTTGTACATCTCTGATAGGCCCTACCCTTTCCTTAATTATCCTCTTTTTCTTATTGTACTGATAAAACATCTTCGGGTTTTCCTTGATTTTACCTGCCAATAATTTTTCATGTCCTCTCTTTGCTTTTCTAATTTCCTTTTTTACTTCACCCCTGCACTTTCTATACTCCTCTAGGCTTTTTAAAGTATTAAGATTTTTGTAATCATCATAAGCTTTCTTTTTCTGCTTTAACTTGCTCTGTAAGCTTTGAGATAAACAGGGGGCTCTAGATTTGGCAGTACCACCCTTTATCTTTGTGGGGACATACCTACATTGTGCCTATAATATCTCGCTTTTGAATGCCCTGTAAGTTTATTTCCCTTGAGTGCCCATGGATTAAAATACTGCCTGGATTTCTTTACCATCACACATGCAAGTTCTGTTTCAGTTGAAATATGCACAAATTCCAGAACAGAATAAATACCATAAAAACTTGCCAGATAATGTATACAGTATGTTCTGATAATGAGCTGACTAAATAGTATTTTGTGCATTTTTTTTTACTGCTATCTCTATGTTCTTCATTGACATGCTTGTATACTGAACTGGAGGGAATGTTGTTACAGAATGTACACACAATTGAATTGCCCTAGCACAATAGGTCATTTCTGTGTACTGGTTTTGTAAAACAAAATGGAAACAAATAAACATAATCATGAAAAAGAAACTTGATCGTTGTACTGAGCATTTACTTTGTATATTTTCATTGTTTTTGTAATAATATTCAAAGATTAATTTGCAGCCAGGCAGACCTATAACCATCTTGCAGTAAAACATTTTGACATTGATGTTTTTGCACATTGCACAGGTCACTTACTGTCATATACACTCTTGTCATCAAGTGTTGTGGTGATGTAGGTGAAGGTTGGTTGCATGACACTGGTTTATATTTACTCATGGATTCAGTAAAGATCTTTGGACAAGTGACAGGAATTGCAGTCAGCTAGACCATTTCACTTTATTCCACGACTTCTCTCTTCCCCACACCCCTGTCCCATTACATCCTGAAAAAACGCTATGCTGTTTCTTCTGCATGCCACCTAACAATCTGGCTGAACACAATCATGCATGTAGATCTGAGTCACATGCAACGCCAAGGTTTGAAACCTCAAACTTCTGTTCAATAGGCGATTGAGTGGTAGTGTACAATTAAACAACTAACCGGAGGAGGAGGCTCCATGAATATCCCCATCCTCAATGATAGTGGACATCAGCATGTTAATGCAAAAGACAAGGCTGAAGACCTTGCAACAATCTTCAGCCAGAAGTGCAAAGTGTATGATACATCTTGGCCTCCTCGTAAGTACCCAGGATCACAGATGCCAGTCTTCAGCCAACTCAATTCACTCCAAGTGATATCAGGAAACGGCTGAGCACTCTGGATACATCCCATCCATAGCGCAGAAGACTTGTGCTCCAGAACTCGGGCTGATAAATGGCAAGTAACACAAGTGCCAGGCAATGACAATTGCCAATAAGAGAGAATCTAACCATCTCCCCATGACATTCAACAGCTTACTATAGCAGAATTTTTTTTCTTCATTCATGGGATGTGGGCGTCGCTGACTAGACCAACATTTATTGTCCATCACTAGTTGCCCTTGAGAAGGTGGTGGTGAGCTGCCTTCTTGAACTGCTGCAGTCCTTGGGGTGTAGGTACACCCACAGTGCTCTTAGGGAGCAAGTTCCAGGATTTTGGCTAGCAACAGTGAAGGAACAGTGATATATTTCCAAGTCGGGATGGGGTGTGGCTTAGAGGGGAACTTGCAGGTGATGGTGTTTCCATGCATCTGCTGCCCTTGTCCTAGGTGGTAGAGGTCGCAGATTTGGAAGGTGCTGTTGAAGGATCCTTGGTGAGATGTTGCAGTGCTTGTAGATGGTCCACACTGCTGCCACTATGCGTCGGCAGTGAATGGAGTGAATGTTGAAGCTGGTGTATAGGGTGCCAACCAAATGGGCTGCTTTGTTCTGAATGGTGTCGAGCTTCTTGAGTGTTGTTGGAGCTGCAACCATCCAGGCAAGTGGAGTGTATTCCCTCACACTCCTGACTTGTGCCTTGTAGAGGGTGGACAGGATTTGGGGAATCAGGAGGTGAGTTTCTCGTCGCAGAATTCCCAGCCTCTGATCTGCTCCTGTAGCCACGGTATTTATGTGGCTGGTCCAGTTCAGTTTCTGGTCAATGGTAACCCTCAGGATTTTGTTAGCAGTGGATTCAGCGACTGTAATGCCATTGAACATCAAGGGGAGATGGTTAGATTCTCTCTTGTTTGAGATGGTCATTGCCTGACACTTGTGTGGCACGAATGTTACTCGCCACTTATCGGCCCAAGCCTGGATGTTGTCCAGGACCTGCTGCATATGGACACAGACTGCTTCATTATCTGAGGAGTCACAAATGATGCTGAACATTGTGCAATTATCAGCGAACATCCCCATTTCTGACCTTATGATGGAGGGAAGCTCATTGATGAAGCAGCTGAAGATGGTTGGATTTAGGACACTACCCTGAGGAACTCCTGCAGTGATGCCCTGGGACTGAGGTGATTGACCTCCGACAACCACAACCATCTTCCTTTGTGCTAGGTATGAAGCCAACTAGTGGAGACTTTTTCCTCCTGATCCCATTGACTCCAATTTTGCTAAGGCTCCTTGATGTCACACTTGGTCAAATGCTGCCTTGATGTCAAGGGCAGTCGCTCTCACCTCACCTCTTGAGTTCAGCTCTTTTGTCCAAGTTTGGACCAAGGCTGTAATGAGATCAGGAGTTGAGTGGCCCTGGCAGAACCCAAACTAAGCGTCACTGAGCAGGTTATTGCTGAGCAAGTCCCGCTTGATAGCACTGTCGATGACACCTTCCATCATTTTACTGATGATCGAGAATAGACTGATAGGGTGGTAATTGGCTGTGTTGTATTTGTCCTGTTTTTTGTGTACAGGACATACCTGGGCAATTTTCCACATTGCTGGGTAGATGCCAGTGTTGTAGCTGCACTGGAACAGCTTGGCGAGGGCCCTGGCTAATTCTGGAACACAAGTCTTCAGTACTATTGCCGGAATGTTGTCAGGGCCCATAGCCTTCGCAGTCATTTCTTGATATCATATGGAGTGAATTGGATTGGCTGAAGACTGGTATCTGTGATGCTAGGGACCTCAGGAGCAGGCCGAGATGGATCATCCACTCGGCAGTTCTGACTGAAGATTGTTGCAAATGCTTCAGCCTTATCTTTTGCACTGATGTGCTGGGCTCCCCTATCATTGAGGATGGGGATATTTGTGGAGCCTCCTCCTCCTGTCAGTTGTTTAATTGTCCACCACCATTCACGACTGGATGTGGCAGGACTGCAGAGCTTAGATCTGACCAATCTTAGATTGGTCTCGTAGGGAATCAAGGGATATGGGGAACCGGCAGGAAAGTGGAATTAAGCCCAAGATCAGCCATGATCATATTGAATGGTGCAGCAGGCTGGATGGGCCATATGGTCTACTTCTGCTTCTATTCTTGTGCTTATGTTCTTGATCCATTGGTTGTGGGATCTCCTAGCCCTGTATATCACATGCTGCTTCCGATATTTGGCATGCATGTAGTCCTGTGTTGTAGCTTCACCAGACTGACACCTCATTTTTAGGTATAACTGGTGCTGCTCCTGGCATGCCCCCCTGCACTCTTCATTGAAGCAGTGTTGGTCTCCTGGCTTGATGGTAATGGTAGAGTGGGGGATATGCCAGGCCATGAGGTTACAGATTGTGATTGAATACAATTCTGCTGCTGCTGATGGCCCACAGCGCCTCATGGGTGCCCAGTTTTGAGTTGCTAGATCTGTTCAAAATCTATCCCATTTAGCACGGTGGTAGTGCCACACAACACGATGGTGGGTATCCTCAATGTGAAGGCGGGACTTCATCTCCACAAGGACTGTCCGGTGGTCACTCCTACCAATACTGTCATTGACAGATACATCTGTGACAGGTAGATTGGTGAGGATGAGGGCAAGTAGGTTTTTCCTCTTATGGTTCCCTCACCCCCTGCGGCAGACCCAGTCTAACAGCTATGTCCTTTAGGACTCGGCCAGTACGGTTAGCAGTGATGTTACCGAGCCACTTTTAGTAATGGTCATTGAAGTCCCCCACCCAGACTACATTCTGTGCCATTGCTACCCTCAGTGCTTCCTCCAAGTGGTGTTCAACATGGAGAAGCATTGATTCATCAGCCGAGGGCAGTGGTAGAGGTTTCCTTGCCCATGTTTGACCTGATGCCAAGAGACTTCATGTGGTCCGGAGTCAATGTTGAGGGTTCCCAGGACAACTCTCTCCCGACTGTATACCACTGTGCTGCCACTTCTGCTGGGTCTGTCCTGCAAGTGGGACAGGACATAACAAGGGATGGTGACATCTGGGATATTGTCTGTAAGGCATGATTCTGTGAGTATGACTATGTCAGGCTGTTGCTTGACTAGTCGGGGGGACAGCTCTCCCAATTTTGGCATAAGACCCCAGATGTTGGTAAGGAGGAATTTGCAGGATTGACAGGGCTGGGTTTGCTGTTGTTGTTTCCGGTGCCTCAGTCGATGCTAGGTGGTTCGTCCGGTTTCCTTCCTTTTCTTGGACTGGGTAGTGGTTTGATACAGCTGAGTGGCTTGCTAGGCCATTTCAGAGGACACTTAAGAATCAGCCACATTGCTGTGGGTCTAGAGTCACATGTAGGCCAGACCAGGTAAGGACAGCAGATTTCCATCCCTATAGTACATTAGTGAACTAGATGGGTTTTTGCAACAATCGACAATGGTTTCATAGTCACCATTAGACTAGCTTTTAATTCCAGATTTATTAATTGAATTCAAATTTCACCATCTACAGCGGTGGGATTTAAACCCCTGTCTTTAGAGCATTAGCCTGGGCCTCTGGATTACTAGTCCACTGCCATTACCACTACGCCATCACCTCCCCCACTATCAACATCCTGGGGGTTATCATTGACCAGAAACTGAACTAGAACAGCCACATAAATACTGTGGTGATAAGAGCAGGTCAGAGGCTGGGAATTCTTCAGCGAGTAACCCACCTCCTGACTCCCCATAGCATGTCCAGCATCTACAAGGCACAAGTCAGGAATGTGATGGCATACTCTCCGCTTGCCTGGATAAGTGCATCTCCAACAACACTCAGGTAGCTCAACACCATCCAGGACAAAGCAGTCCGCTTGATCGGCACCCCATCCATCACCTTAAACATTCACTCCCTCTGATGCACAGTGGCAGCAGTGTGCACCATCTACAAGATGCATTGTAGCAACTCATCATGCCTTCTTAGACAGCATCTTCCAAACCTGTGACCTCTTCCATCTAGAAGAACAAGGACAGTAAACGCATGGGAATGGCACCATCTGCAAGTTCTCCTCCAAGTCACACACCATCCTGACATGGAAATATTTCACCATTCTTTCACTGTCACTGGATCAAAATCCTGGAACTCCCTCCCTAACAGCACTGTGGGTGTACCTGCACTAGATGGACTGCAGTGGTTCAAGAAGGCAGCTCACCACCACCTTCTCAAGGGCAATTAGGGATGGGCAACAAATGCTGGTCTTACCAGTGATGCCCACATCCCATGAAAGAATTAAAAAAACTAGCTATGCCCCTAAACAAGCTGCTCCAGTACAGCTACAAGACTGACAATGTGGAAAATTGTCCAGGTATGTCCTGTCCACAAAAAATAGGACAATTCAAACTGGCCAATTACTTCCCCAGTAGTCTACTCTCAATCACCAGCAAAGTGATGGAAGGTGTCATCGACAGTGCTGTCAAGTGGCACTTACACAGCAACAACCTGCTTACTGAGCCTCAGTTTGGGTTCCCCTGGGGCCATTTGGCTCCAGACCTCATTACAGCCTCAGTCCAAAATTGGACAAAAGAGCTGAATTCCAGAGGTGAGGTGGAAGTGACTGCTCTTGATATTAAGACAACATTTGACTGAATGTGGCACCACCGAGCCCTTGTAAAGTTGAAGTTAATTTGAATTGTGGGAAAGCTCTCCACTCTGTGGAGTCATACCTAGCACAAAGTATGTAGTTGTTGGAGGCCACTCATCTCAGTCCCAGGACATCACTGCAGGAGTTTCTTAGGGCAGTGTCCTCGGCCCAACCATCTTCAGCTGCACCATCAATGCCTTTCCCTCCATCACAAGGTCAAAAGTGGGGATGTTCACTGTTGATTGCAGTGTTCAGTTCCATTTGCAACTTCACAGATAATGAAGCAGTCTGTGCTTACATGCAGCAACACCTGGACAGCATTCTGGCTTGTGCTGAGAAATGGCAAGTGACATTCTCACCACACAAGTGTCAGGCAATGACCATCTCCAACAAGAGAGTGTCTAACCGCCTTCCATTGACATTCAATGGCATTGTCATCACCAAATCCCCCACCATCAACAACCTGGGATCAACATTGACCAGAAAAGTAACTGAATCAGCCACATAAATACTGTGGCTACAAGAATAGGTCAAAGGCTGGGTATTCTGCAGTGAGTAACTCACCTCCTGACTCCCTAAAGTCTTTCTGTCATCTACAAGGCACAAGTCAGGAGTGTGATGGAATACTCTCCACTTGTCCAGATCAGTGTAGCTCTAACAACACTCAAGAGGCTTGGGGTCATCCAGGGCAAAGCAGCCTGCTAGGTTAGTATCCCATCCACCACCGGTACACAGTGCAGCAGTGTGTATCATCTACAAGACATACTGCAGCAACTCATCAAGGCTTCTTCGACAGAACTTCCTAAACCTGTGAGTTCGCCCAGCTAGAAGATAAGGGTGGGAGGCACATGGTTACACACCTGCAAGTCACACACCATCCTGACTTGGAAATATATTGCAGTTCTTTCATCATCGCTGGAAAATCCTGGAACTCCTTACCTAACAGCTCTGTGGGAATATCTTCACCACATGGACTGCAGCAGTTCAAGAAGGCTGTTCATCACCACCTTCTCAAGGGCAATAAATGCTGGCCTTGCCAATGATGCCCATGCTCCATGAATGAACAAAAACATTTTTTCGAAGAAATTAATGAACCTGCCACTTATTCTGTACAGATACCATCCTCATAAGAAATTCCTTTTTATTGCAAGGTCTAAGAATGAATGCCTTTAGTGCTTTATTTCTGATGCACACAGATATTCCTGCTCATCTACAATAACCCATGAGTTAGCTATAATAAAAACAGAAAATGCAGGAAATATGCAGCAGGTCTGGCAGCATCTGTAGAGAGAGAAACAGAGTTAATGTTTCAGGTCAATGACCTTTCATCAGTTCTGAAAGGTCATCGACCTGAAACGTTAAATCTGTTTCTCTCTCCACTGATGCTGCCAGAACAGCTGAGTCTTTCCAGAATGTTCTGTTTTTATTTCAGATTTCCAGCATCTGCAGTATTTTCCTTTCATATCCAAAATTTTGTGAGTTGATTCTCAAGTCGGCCTCATCACCTGGGCAAAATGCATCCCTATAATTGAGAAACTGAGTTGAATATTGAAATCTGCCCTCTCACTAGCCACGTCATTGTGAATATTTGTCTTGCAAACCAGAAACACCCACTCACTTGTTATGCAACAAATTTTCTGCTGATAGAGCAAACTACTCCAGTCAGAGCAAAAATGAAGTGGCAGGATGTAAAACAACAAATGTTTCTATAGCAGTGACACTTTCAGTACTGCGTCAGAGGAATCTATTTTTTTCTTAACTTGAGCTAATAGTTATCAAAACAAGCTTAGAACAAAGTTGGATTTGCAACTTTGTCAACCTGGACTTTGAGCTTCCTCAATTTCAGAGTTCAGGTTCATAAAGGCCAATATTGTCAAAAGGGACCAGGAGAACTGAAAGCATGTGCTGTTAGTGAGAGCCAGTTATCTTTCCTGCCACTCTTCCCTCCATTGCATACAGTAAAACTCCCAAACAAGGAGGGTTTTGATAACAGCACTGACATGGAGTTAACCTGTAATGATACTGTTGATGGTTCAGGCAACAATGAACAATAAGTGGAGTATGAATTAATTCTATTGTAATAGATTAGTAGTAGACCTTAGGTGACAATGGTTTTGATAAACAACAACAACAACTTGCATTTATGTAGTGCCTTTAACATAATAAAACATCCCAAGGCACTTCACAGGAGCGTTATAATGCAAAATTTGACACTGAGCTACATAAGGTAATATTACAGCATATGGTCAAAAGATTGGTCAAAGCGGATTTACGACTGCCCTAAAGGTGGAAAGTGAGGTAGAGAGGTGGAGAGGTGTAAGGAGAGTATTCCAGAGATTAGGGTCTTGACATCTGAAGGCATGGCCACCAACAGTAGAACAATTAAAATCAGGGATGCTCAATAGACTAGAATTAGAAGAGCACAGATATCTCAGAGAGTTGTGGGACTGGAGGAGATGACAGAGATAGGGAGGAGTGAGGCTATGGAGAGATATGAAAACATGGATGAGAATTTTAAACTCAAGGTTTGCTTAACCGGGAGTCAATGCAGCACAGGGAGAATGGAACTTAGTGTGAGTAAAGACATGGGCAAGAGATTTGGATGACCTTGAGTTTATAGAGGGTAGGATGTGGGACCCGGCCAGGAGTGTGTTGGAATAATCAAGTCTGGAGGTATCAAAGGATTTCAGCAGCAGATGAGCTGAGGCAGGGGCGGAGTTGGGTGATGTAACAGAGATGGAAATAGGTGGTCATTGTGATGGTACAGTTATATGGTTGGAAGCTCATCTCAGGGTCAAATCTGACACCAAAGTTGCAATCAGTCTGTTTCAGCCTCAGGCAATTAACAGGGAGGGGGATGGAGTCAGTAGCTAGGGAACGGAATTTGTAGCGGACTGAAGACAATGGCTTTGGTCTGTCCAATATTTAATTGGAGGAAATTCCTGCTCATCTAATACTGGATGTTGGCCAAGAAGTCTGATAATTTAGTGACAGTGGAGGTGTTGAGAGAACTGGTGGTGAGAGAGAGCTGGGTGTTATCAGTGTACATATGAACATTTTCAGATGGGGTCGCCAAGTGGCAGCATGTAGCTGAGAAATAGGAGGGGGCCAAGGATAGATCCTTGGGGGACCCCAGAGGTAATGGTGAAGGAGCAGGACAAGAAGCCATTGCAAGTGATTCTCTGGCTATGATTAGATAGATAAGAATGGAACCAGGCAAGAGCAGTCCCACCCAGCAACAGTGGAAAGGTGTTGGAGGAGGATGCTGTGGTCAACTGTGTCAAAGGCTGCAGACGGGTCAAGAAGGATGAGGAGGGAAAGTTTACCTTTGTCACAATCCCAGTGGATGTGTGGAGGAATTTGTTACTTTGATAAGAGCCATTTGGCAGGGCAGAAACCTGATTGGAGGGATTTAAAGATGGCATTCTGGGAAAAATGTGCGCAGATTTTTTGGGGAGGTGACAACAAGTTCAAGGACTTTTATGATGGAATCCGTGGTTGCACAGCTTGTTTCTTTTTCAGACCCTAACTGAGAGGGAAACTAGAACTGAAACAGAAACAGAAACCAAGACAGAAACAGAAGCTGGAAAAACAACTTCAAGTTTCCGGGGAAACTGATACTGGTGACAACCAGATAAAAGGAGACAGACTCCTTCCCAGACCAGGCAGATTCGGCAGGATTGGAGTGCCGACAAGCTGAAGAAAGTGAAGATTAAATCCAGGAGCTGTTCCTATTACTTAAAGTAGCCGACTAAGCAGACCTGGCCATACAGTGCACAGGTTGTCACTGAAGGATTCAGATTAAACCATAGAACTATAGAAAAATTACGGCACAGAAAGAGGCCATTCAGCCCATCGTGTCTGCCCCGGCCAAAAAAAAAAACTAGCCGCCCAATCTAATCCCACCTTCCAGCACCTGGTCCGTAGCCTTGCGGGTTTCAGCACTTCAGGTGCAGGTCCAGGTACCTTTTAAAAGAATTGAGGGCTTCTGCCTCCACCACCGATCCAGGCAGTGAATTCCAGCCACCCACCACCCTCTGGGTGAAAAAGGTTTTCCTCATGTCTCCTCTAATCCTTCTACCAATCACCTTAAATCTGTCCCCCTGGTAACTGGCCTCTCTGCTAGGGGAAACAGGTCCTTCCTGTCTACTCTATCTAGGCCCCTCATAATTTTGTACACCTCAATTAAGTCACCTCCTCCGTTCTCAGGAAAACAACCCTAGCCTATCCAATCTTTCCTCATAGCTGCAACATTTGAGCCCTGGCAACATTCTTGTAAATCTCCTCTGTACTGTCTCCTGAGCAATTATGTCCTTCCTGTAAAGGAAAGACTGATAAATCCACACCATCAAGACTGTTGTGAGCAGAGCTGAAGAGGTTCTGGAGAAGTGTGCCTTGCGATGAAGACTGCACCTGAAGAGTTTGGACTGAAAGGGAACTGTTTCGGAAGAACAGCAGCTAAATCCATGAAGAAAAGAGCTGAAAATCTACCTGAGGAACTTCAGAGTTGTGAAGAACTGTATGACTGTAATTTGATGCCATATATGCTGGGGGAAATTGTGAGACCTATCTCTGTTGTATCTGGTAGTTAAGGTGTAATTTGTAATATATAAACGAACTTACGAATTAGGAGCAGGAGTAGGCCACTCGGCCCCTCGAGCCTGCTCCACCATTCAATATGATCATGGCTGATCTGATTGTAACCTCAACTCCACATTCCCGCCTACCCCTGATAACCTTTCACCCCCTTGCTTATCAAGAACCTATCTACCACTGCCTTAAAAATATTCAAAGACTCTGCTTCCACCGCCTTTTGAGGAAGAGAGTTCAAAAGACTCACGACCCTCTGAGAGAAAAAAATTCTCCTCATCTCTGTCTTAAATGGATGATCCCTTATTTTTAAAAAGTGACCCTTAGTTCTAGATTCTCCCACAAGAGGAAACATCCCTTCCACATCCACCCTATCAAGACCCCTCAGAATCTTATATGTTTCAATCAAATTGCCTCTTACGCTTCTAAACTCCAGCGTATACAAGCCTAGCCTGTCCAACCTTTCCTCATAAGACAACCCGCCCATTCCAGGTATTAGTCTAGTGAACCTTCTCTGAACTGCTTCCAATGCATTTACATCCTTCCTTAAATAAGAAGACCAATACTGTACACAGTACTCCAGATATGGTCTCACCAATGCCTTATATCGCTGAAGCATAACCTTCCTACTTTTGTATTCAGTTCCCCTTGCAACAAATGATCACATTCTATTAGTTTTCCTAATTACTTGCTGAATCTGCATACTAACCTTTTGCGATTCATGCACTAGGACACCCAGATCCCTCTGCATCTCAGAGCTCTGCAATCTCTCACCATTTAGATAATACGCTTCTTTTTTATTTTTCCTGGCAAAGTGGACAATTTCACATTTTCCCACATTATAATCCATACCATCGGTCCCTTCATCCATGTCATTTATATAATATTAACCTTGACCTGTCTGTTGCTTCATGTTTAATTTATGGTTTTGGTTTGAGTGTTAAAGTAAAATTTATAAAAGTGAAATCTTGTCCGTTTGATTTGGTTTCCTAAACTGGGGTTGGTCGGTGTATACAATTCTTTTAGTTTGCTGGTGGCGTCCACGTGGATTCGAACACTTTGGAGAGGAAAGGGAGATTGGAGATGGAATGGTAGGTCGGGTCAAAGGTTTTTTTTTGAGGAGGGGGTGATGATGGCAGATTTGAAAGAGACAGGGACAGTACTGTGGAGACAGAATAATTAACAGTATCAGATAACATGAGACCAAGAAGGGAAGTTGAGTGGTCAGCAGTTTAGTGAGGATAGGATTGAATGAGTAGGAGGTGGATCTCATAGACAAAATGAGCTTGGAGAGGGCTTGAGGGGAGATAGGAGAGAAACTAGAGAAAGATGCAAGTTCAGAGCTAGGGCAGGGGACAGCTTTCGAGGAAAATTGATCCAGTGGGCTAGGGGAAGAGAAGGAAGTGGCAGGCAGCTGATCAGATGGTATTAATCTTAGTGGCAAAGCCATCTTTGAACACCTCACACTTGTTGGGGATGAGGGTGGAGGAGATGGGGCAGAGGGGTTTAAGCAGATTGTTTGTAGTAGAGAAAAGAAGCTGGGGGTTATCTTTGCATTCCATGGTGCTCCTGGAATAGTGAGCAGAGTTAGCAGATGATAACAGTACCTGATAGTGTTTTATGTGGTTCAGCCAGCTCTGGAAATGAATGGCTAAACCAATTATCCACTATAGCTGCTCAGGTCTGCATCCCTTGGACTTAAGGGAGCGGAGCTGAGGGCCGGGCCAGGGGAACAACCAGGCTGAGATAGAGTCATGGTTTTAAAGGGGACTAGGGCATCAAAGCTGGAGGTGAGGGTGTGTTTGGGCAGATTGGTAGCTACAGAAATATCATGGTGAACAAAGGGTCAAAGGCGAGACAGTTGTGATTCTGAAAATGCAGTTCTAAGTGAATTGAGGGATGGTTTTGTCGAGGGGTGTTCACGGAAGGAGATAGGGTGGTGATGGGGAAGATGGATCTGGGTGGAGAGTGATACAAGGAAGTGGTTAAAGAAAGAAAGAAATAGACAAGTTGCAAAAAAAGGTTTTGGATTGGGGGAGAGCGAATTTTAGTAAAATAAGGCAGGATCTGGCCAAGGTAGACTGGAAAGAGTTACTTGTCGGGAAATCTACAGAAGAGCAGTGGGGGGCATTTAAAAAGGAAATGGGGAGGGTACAGGCCCAACATGTTCCCTCTAGGGGAATAGGTAGGAGCAACAAGCCCAGAGAACCATGGATGACCAGAAACATTCAGGGTACAATGAGAAGGAAAAGAGAGGCTTTTAGCAAATACAAGGAGAGCAAATCAATGGAAGCATTAGTGGAGTACAGAAAGTGTAGGATGGAGCTTAAGAAAGCAATTAGGAGAGCAAAGAGGGGATATGAGAAAGCTCTGGCTGGTAAAAGTAGGGAAAATCCCAAGATATTCTATAAGTAAATCAATGGGAAGAGGATAACCAGGGAAAGAGTAGGACCCATTAGGGACCAAGGGGGAAATTTGTGGGTGGAGCCAAAGGTTATTGGTAGGGTGTTGAATGAATACTTCACATCTGTCTTCACCCAAGAGAAAGAGGATGTAGATATGGAACTTAAAGAGAGAGACTGTGAGGTTCTTGAGCAAATTGTCATAGGGAGTGACAAGGTATTGGAGGTTTTGGAAGGCTTAAAAGTGGACAAATCTCCAGGTATGGATGATTTGTGTCCCAGGATGCTGTGGGAGGCGAGGGTGGAGATTGCAGGGGCTCTGACCCAAATTTTTAATTCCTCTCTGGCCACGGGGGAGGTGCCAGAGGACTGGAGAACAGCTAATGTGGTCCCACTATTTAAGAAAGGTTGGAGAGATAAGCCAGGGAACTACAGACCAGTGAGCCTCACATCAGTGGTAGGGAAACTATTAGAGAAAATTCTGAAGGAGAGAATCTATCTCCACTTGGAGAGGCAAAATTTGATTAGGAATAGTCAGCATGGCTTTGTCAGAGGGAGGTCATGCCTAACAAATTTGATTGAATTTTTTGAGCATGTGACCAGGTGTGTAGATGAGGGTAGTGCAGTTGATGTAGTTTACATGGATTTCAGCAAAGCCTTTGACAGGGTCCCACATGGGAGACTTATCAAGAAAGCAAATGCACATGGGATACAAGGTAACTTGATAAGGTGGATTCAAAATTGGCTTAGCTGTAGGAGACCGAGTGATGACAGATGGCTGTTTTAGTGACTGGAAGCCAGTGTCCAGTGGCATACCACAGGGATCTGTGCTGGGTCCCCTATTGTTTGTCATTTATATAAATGACATAGATGACTATGTTGGGGGTAGGATCAGTAAGTTCGCGGATGACACAAAGATTGGCCAAGAGGTTAACAGTGAGGTGGAGTGTCTTGGGTTACAGGAAGATATAGACGGGATGGTCAAATGGGCAGAAAAGTGGCAGATGGAATTTAACGCTGAAAAGTGTGAGGTGATACACTTTGGAAGGAGTAATGTGACACAGAAGTATTCAATGAATGGCCTGACACTGGGAAGTTCCGAGGAACAAAGGGACCTTGGCGTGTTTGTCCATAGATCTCTAAAGGCAGAAGGGCAGGTTAATAGGGTGGTGAAAAAGGCATATGGGACACTTGCCTTTATCAATCGAGGCATAGATTACAAAAGCAGGGAGGTCATGTTGGAGTTGTACAGAACTTTGGTAAGGCCACAGCTGGAGTACTGTGTGCAATTCTGGTTGCCACATTATGGGAAGGATGTGATTGCATTGGAGGGGGTGCAGAGGCGATTCACCAGGATGTTGCCTGGGATGGAACATTTAAGCTATGAAGAGAGGCTGGATAGGCTTGGGTTGTTTTCGCTGGAGCAGAGAAGACTGAGGGGTGACCTGATCGAGGTGTACAAGATTATGAGGGGCATGGACAGGGTGGATAGGGAGAAGCTGTTCCCCTTAGTTGAAGGGTCAGTTACGAGGGGACACAAGTTTAAGGTGAGGGGCGGGAGGTTTAAGGGGGATTTGAGGAAGAACTTTTTTACCCAGAGGGCGGTGACGGTCTGGAATGCCCTGCCTGGGAGCGTGGTAGAAGCAGGTTGCCTCACATCCTTTAAAAAGTACCTGGTTGAGCACTTGGTACGTCATAACATTCAAGGCTATGGGCCAAGTGCTGGCAAATGGGATTAGGTAGACAGGTCAGGTGTTTTAATGCATCGGTGCAGACTCGATGGGCCGAAGCGCCTCTTCTGCACTGTATTATTCTGTGATTCTGTGATTCTGTGATCTGTTATTGATACGATGGGAGTAGTGCCTTTGCCTGTTCTATGCTCCTACACAGTGCCAACCCAATGGCTGTAGCATGGCTGGTGGAAGGCTGTCTTTCACTGGGGGAGACTGCAGATGGCCTTGGAGGATAACCTTATGCAGCTCTGGCCCTAGAAGGCCTGGCTTTTGATTGCACTATTACAGCATGGATGGCAGCAATCTGGGCTGGCCAACAACAGGGGGACTGGTGGAATGTCAGCGGTGGGAGGATGAATGCTTTCATCCTGAGAGAAGACAGCAGGTTTGTGCTCCATGGTCCCACTGCCACTCCTCCAGGGCAGTGCCTCAGTAATCCTAGCAATGCATTGGAGGACAGATTGCTGGACTGCTGTGATACATGTCAAATTAGCATGTAAAATTAAAGCACATGGGAGTGGGGGTAGTGTATTGCGATGGATAGAAAATTGGTTGGCGGACAGGAAACAAAGAATAGGGATAAATGGGTCTTTTTCCGAAAGACAGGCAGCGACTAGTGGGGTACCGCAGGGATTAGTGCTAGGACCCCAGCTATTCACAATATATATTAATGATTTAGATGAGGGAACTAAATGTAATATCTCCAAATTTGGAGAAGACACAAAACTGGGTGGGAGGGTGAGTTGTGAGAAGGAAGCAGAGAGGCTTCAGGGTGATTTGGACAAGTTGAATGAGTGGGCAAATGCATGGCAGATGCAGTATAATGTGGATAAATTTTTTTTGTTAGTGATTCATGGCATGTGGGCATCACTGGCCAGGCCAACATTTATTGCCCATCCCTAATTGCCCTTGAGAAGGTGGTGGTGAGCTGCCTTCTTGAACCGCTGCAGTCCATGTGGGGTAGGTACACCCACAGTGCTGTTGGGAAGGGAGTTCCGGGATTATGACCCAGCGACAGTGAAGCAACGGCGATATTGTTCCAAGTCAGGATGATGTGTGACTTGCAGGGGAACTTGTGAGGTTTTACACTTTGGTAGCAACAATTGTTATCCCTTGCTGTTTCTTAGCTCCACCCAAACAGATTCTATATCCTGTTCTTCCGATCAAAGATCCTCTCTCACTAATGCACTGATCCCAGCCCTTATTAACAGCACTACCTCAGCTCCTTTTCCTTTTGCTCGTCCTTCGTAAATGTCGAATATCCTTTAATATTCAGTTCCCAGTCTTGGTCACCCTGCAGCCACATCTCTGTAACAGCAATTAAATCGTACCCGTTTACTTCTACTTGCGCTGTCAAATCACCTACCGTGTTGCGAATACTGCGTGCATTCAGATAGAGTGCTTTTAATTCTGCCTTTTTAACACTATTCTGTATTTTGACCCTGGTTGTTTCCTGCATTTGTTTCTGCTGCTTTCCACTTTCATTCACAGCTTTTCTACTTCCTATAACCAGCTTTGTTTTTCTCCTATCTGAATTCCCTCGCAGTTTCCCAACCCCCTGACAAGCTAGTTTAACCCCTCCACAAAAGCACTAGAAAATCTCCCCAGAAGAATATTAGTCCCGGTCCTATTAAGGTGTAACCTGTCCATCTTGTACAGGTTCCACCTGTCCCAAAACCAGTTCCAATGCCCCATGGGCCGTAAAATTGTGTGGGAAGCTGGGAGGGGGAGGGCCGTTCCCGATGCCTTCTGCCCCGCTGCAATCTTATGTGGGGCAGCTGCAGCGATAAATGGCCTGCCCACCCCAGGCCAATCAAAGCCCTTAAGTGGCCAATTAACTGCCAATTAAGGGCCTCCTCCCACCACTGCGGGTATTTTACCCACAACGGACAGATGGCAAAGTCCCCAAGAATACCACTAGGCAAAACCTGGAAGCCTTCTTGCGGGCTGGGGGGGGTGGGGTGGGGGGCGGCCCTCATGATGGGGCACCCTGTTCCCCACGGAGGGCCACCCCTGCAGTCCCAACTGCCCCCACCACACAACACTCCCACCACCACCCCTCCCCCACACCAACCGATCCCCCTTGCCTCTCCGGGGGACTGGCCAATTGTCCCCGGCGAGGCCCCAAAAACTTACTGTTGCTCCAGGGCCATCCTTCCTCTATCTTCTGATGGCTGGGTGCAGTTCCAGCAGTGGCCACCACTCCCGATGGCGCTGCGGGACTAGGAGCTGCTGGCTCCCTGATTGGCTGGCAGCTCCATGAGGTAGGACATCCTGCCTCAAGGAGGTGGAAGTCCCGCCCAAGGCCAATTAATGTCCTGGGGGGCAAAAAATCCTGGCGTGACTCCCCAGGCTTGGCAGAGGCAGGCTCGTAAAATTCCAGCCTTTGTTAGAAATATTTCAAACATCCAAAATAGACAAGTTCAAACACATTCTTCTAAGTTTTGCAAATTTTATTGTCTGCAGTATGTTTCTTTTATTCATTTTTGTGGGATGTGGGCATTGCTGGCTAGGGCAGCATTTCTTGCCCATTCCTAATTGCCCATGAACTGAGTGCCTCACTAGACCATTTCAGAGGGCATTTTCAGAGTCAACCAAATTGCTGTGGGTCTAGAGTCACATGTAGACCAGACCTGGTAAGGACAGCAGATTTCCTCCCCTAAAGGAAATTTTGAAAATAATAATTTAAGGAATTGCTTAAAAACAGCAAAATATGCTGTGTAACAGTAAACAAACTGATCTACAGCGTCATCTAGTAGTTGGAGCTGGAACTGCATGAAGACTGGATACCCACCCCCCCCACCCCCCACCCCCCACTCCATTCTAGTAACTTCTTGGCATTGCATAGGGGGATCAAGCAGGGGTAAAGGTATGTTGTGGAAGGAATACCCATTTACATGTCCCCCACCAACCCTGGAATTGAGAGTTAACAGGGATCTTTGATGGGATGGAAATCCAGGTCCTACCCTTAATTCTTGCCCTCCGTGCACAATCCATCCGAATTGTGCACTCCCACAACTCCGCGAGTTTTGGCCCTTGATTGTTTGCCATTAGATTCGTACAGGTGTGTGCTGCTGACTGCCTGATTTGGCAGATGTTCCGTGTGGTCGAATGGAAGGATAAAGTGCCATAAAACATCATGCTGTGGTAACTCTCCTTATGGGAGCTTATGGGAAAATCCATCCCTATTCCAGATGTTGTCTGGGAGGTTAACTTGCTGCAGATTTCTGTGACAGCCAGATGTGTGAAATGGAGGCATCAGAAACATGTTCTGATGGGTATGGAAGGGCCCATAAATACAGGTCCAGGGCAGTGACAGGAGCAGACCAAACACAAGTGGTGTTGTACTTGGATTTGTTGACCCCAAATGGACTCTATTTCTTCATCTACAGCATGCAGCTTGTTTGCAGTCCCACAAGAAATACCCATCTTACCACTTAATACAACAGAATTTTAAGTGCCAGTAGCAGCCAAGGACAATGATGGAAAGCATTGGCAGGAATAAAAGCACATAAATGGTAGAACCAATTAAAGCACAGAATAATGAACAGCAAATATAGTGAAAAAACTTTAACCAGGAACAAATCTTTCATCTCCAATTAAGCAACCTGCTTGAACAGGTCGGATCCCAAGTTTCCCTTGTGGCCAGTTTAAATGTTATGGGTGAAGTCTTGCCTGAAGTTTGAAGATTCAGCATGGAAATGATTTGAGAAACTTAAATGAGGTCCAAGAATGCTATTAACATGGTCTTGTAGTTGGGGCTGGTGCCCATCCAAAATATCTAAATACCCCTAACCTTGAAAAGCAGCCCAGGGTCAGGGGTGCAACAAAAGAGTGGGCAGAAATCTTACCAGGTTCAGGATTTTCCACCATTGTGGCAGACAGAAAATGTAATAGCCAAATTACTTTCCGTATTTCCAATGATAAAGTGCTTTTACTGAAATCAGTTCTATTGGAATATCAAGGTTACTTGATAAAGAAATCAAATTTACAGAGAAATTGGCTCCAGGGATATGTAACAATGAGGTTGGTTCCATGTTGGCATGGCAGCACAGTTAGTCAACTCGGCAAATGTGGTGTAGATTATTGGTAGACAGAGCTTAGGTACACTTAATGATTGAAGCAGAGAATGATAACAAATGGGGATAGGGACAGCACCAGCTAAGCCAAGGCCAATGACAGATAATAGAGGTTGCAGTCTAAAAGGAAAGTTAAATTTTGCTGAGGTAAATTTAGTTTGGCTGCCTGCAGTACTTCTTTTCTTAGACTTTGTGACAATTCCCATACAACATTTATTTTTGGGGGGACTCTAGTTGCTATCTGTGGCTGTTGTCACTGGATATTCTGGCCTCTGACTCCAGTGTACACTCTACTCACTAGATGAAATGCACGGGGAACATCACATAAATATTGAAATAATAGGATCACATGAACCCATGGAAGGTTGAGTCTCTGTCCTAATGACTCACATTTCACCTAATAAGCAGAAATCCCACCACCACTGCAGTGGGACTGCAGAATCGACTTCATCGTGTAGAACTGTCACAATTTGTCAGTGGTCAGGCAAACTCCCCCTTCCCCCACCTGCCAAGACCGAGGCATACATTATTTCGCCACATGAACAAAAACTTAAAATTGCAAGCCCTGACTGGAAGGACAGTTGCATAGTACCAGACAATGTTGAAACAATGGGGACCCAGCAGTTGCTTCCCCAATACACAGAAGTGGTCAGACCAGTTTTAGTCACATGACTAACTGGCTGTTGCAGAGTTTTGAACTGAGAGTTTTAAATTGGACAAACCAGGATTTGAACTGAGACAAAGCTGTGCGCTCATGGAGTAAAGATCTTTCCTGGAACTGAAGCAAGAAGACCTCACTCCTGCCTGCTTCCATCGCCTTCCCACGGAACTGAATCTTGTGAAAACATGTGAAACTCAAAAAGAGAAAAGTTTCCTACGTGAACAAGGTTTTAAGAAGACTACTGGGCCCCAATGAAAAGCAAGACCATATCTTCAATCAAGGACTACAGCGAGCTCGCGAAACAGTAACAAGATATTGCCTCAAACTGTTCTACTTATCTTTTCTTCTGCTCTTTTCTGTCTCTATTTGAATGTGTGTATTGCGTGTGCATTCTAGCATGGGCATGTCGTATATCCATAGGTGTTAACTGTATTAAAGTTTACGTTTAAGGTTTATTAAATTTCATCTTTCTTCTTTAAACCAAAGAAAGTCTATTTGTGCTCATTTATTTACCTTATAATTGGAAAGTTGTGAACAAGGATTCACAAAGGGGGAGCTCAAAGCACAGAGTTTAAAATTAGACCTTGTTACAATAAGACCAGGTGAAGATAGAAACAGACCCCTAGACACATTGCTCACCTGGTCGTAACACAGTATACAAATGTCAGGGTGACACAAGGTTACTGAGATGACTTGCTTTCGGCTTTAGAAGCCTTGTGTCACAGTCCCAAACAAAGCTATTAAATTCTTAATTGTTCCAATGGGGAGGAGGATGAAGGATGTTAATTGAATATAGAGAGGATTAAATGGTGTAGTAATTTAAAAAAATCTTAGTCTTCATCAAAATGAGGGGAAAGCACATAACCTATTTTTCAATTGCAAATGCTGATTGGTACATCATATGTTTCCAACATTTTAAACTTGTGTTTCAAATCTCATCTTGTAGTCTTAGTATGAATATAGACAAACATTAAAAAAGGCGCTGTTATTCACATAGCAGCCAATGCTGCCAGTGATCATGGGAATGCATTAGGACAAATGAGGTTGTAAAATAGTGTGAAAACAGGAAAACAGGTGATTTTCAGTTCCATTGCCATTTAAAACGAGCTGCCAACTCTCACTCATGGGTCTCCCTCCGCTGGTACATACTAGGTTCAGTAAAAGTATGCAACAGTAACTATTTAGCTGGCTAATTATCAACTGATTGAAATGGATGAAATCAAATTTAGCTTTGGTTGAGGTAAAAAAAATCCTTGAATGGTGTAAGATGTGAAATGAAAACAGAAACAGGAGCTAAAATTTAAAAAGACAAACTACAAATGCTGGAAATCTGAAAAAAGAAACAGAAAATGCTGCACATCAGGTCAATCTGTACCGATAAAGACAAAGATAAACTAATAAAATGATAGGTTCACACTTAAACTTTCTCCTTCAGGTGTATTGATCTGCTGTGCAGTTGCAACGTTTTCTTTATATTTTGGTTGATGGGTTTTCAGAGTGCTATAGGGCAGGATTTTGCTCTGCCCTTGAAGGTGGTCATGGAGGCGGGGGGGGGCAAACAAAATGGCAGGGAATGCTGTTCCCAACATTGCCCGGGCCCCTATCATTTTGTCTGGGGTGGAGAAGGCTGAAGATGGCCTTCTGGACCCAAGCAAATTGAGGCCCTTAAGTAGCCAATTAATGGCCACTTAAGGGCCGCTTCCTGCTTCCACCTCAATTTTGTTGAAGGTGGAAGGGCCTACCACCCTGGAGAGATGCTGACAGGTAAAGCATGGCGGCCTCCTAGCATGGTAAGGGGGTGTCCCTACTTTGGGACAATCAGGGATCCCCAGAGGACTCCCCCTGTGGTGATAGCTTCTCTCCCCCCCACCCCGGGAAGACCACCCCCACCCTCACTAATACCTCCCCCTACCCTGTCGCTGGGGCCTGCCTCACTGGCCCTGGTGACCCTGACGCTACTCACCTCTCTCGGGGTCTTCTCCACCGGGAACAATGGCCACTGCAGGTACTGCAGAGCTGCCAGCGCTCCAATTGGTCATAGACAGATGATAGGTAGATAAGTGAGGGCGAGGTCAAGCAGGTTTTTCCCTCTTATTGGTTCCCTCACTACCTGCCGCAGACCCAGCCTGGCAGCTATGTCCTGCAGGACTCAGCCAGCTCTGTCAGTAGTGGTGCTATCAAGCCACTCTTGGTAATGGGCATTCAAGTCCCCCACCCAGAGTACGTTCTGTGCCTTTGCTACCTTCAATGCTTCTTCCAAGTGGTGTTCAACATGAAGTAGTACTGATTCATCAGTTGAGGGAGGGTGGTAGGTGGCAATCAGCAGGAGGTTTCCTTGCCCATGTTTGACCTACTGTCATGAGACTTCATGGGGTCCAGAGTCAATGTTGAGGACTCCCAAGGCAACTCCCTCCCAACTGTATACCACTGTGGTACCACCTCTGCTGTGTCTGTCCTGCTGGTGGGGCAGGACATAACCAGGGATAGTGATGGAGGAGTATGGGACATTAGCTGTGAGATATGAGTCATAGAGTCATTTACGGCACAGGCCATTCAGCCTATCAAGTCCATACTGACTCTCCACAGAGATATCCAGTCAGTCCCACTCACCCGCTCAGTCCCTATGGCCCTGTGGCCCTGCAAGTCTATTTCCTTCAAGTGACTATCCAATTTTCTCTTGACGTCATTGATTGTCTCCACTTCCACCACCCTTGCTGGCAGCGAGTTCCAGGTCATTACCATGCTGCGTAAAAAAGTTCTTCCTCATATTCCCCCTACATTCCCCCTACAAGAGGATGGCCAGAGTGAGGGTAGGGCCGATCAGGGATAGTGGAGGGAACTTGTGCCTGGAGTCGGAGGAGGTAGGGGAGGTCCTAAATGAATACTTTGCTTCAGTATTCACTAGTGAGAGGGACCTGGTCGTTTGTGAGGACAGCGTGGAACAGGCTGATATGCTCGAACAGGTTGAGGTTAAGAGGGAGGATGTGCTGTAAATTTTGAATGATATGAGGACAGATAAGTCCTTGGGGCCAGATGGGATATACCCAAGGATATTACGGGAAGCGAGGGAAGAGATTGCTGTGCCTTTGGCGATGATGTTTGCGTCCTCACTGTCCACTGGAGTAGTACCGGATGATTGGAGGGTGGCAAATGTTGTTCCCTTGTTCAAGAAAGGGAATAGGGATAACCCTGGGAATTATAGACCAGTCAGTCTTACGTCGGTAGTGGGCAAATTATTGGAGAGGATTCTGAGAGACAGGATTTATGATTATTTGGAAAAGCATGGTTTGATTAGAGACAGTCAGCATGGCTTTGTGAGGGGCAGGTCATGCCTCACAAGCCTTATTGAATTCTTTGAAGATGTGACAAAACACATTGATGAAGGAAGAGCAGTGGATGTGGTGTATATGGATTTTAGCAAGGCGTTCGATAAGGTTCCCCATGGTAGGCTCATTCAGAAAGTAAGGAGGCATGGGATACAGGGGAAGTTGGCTGTCTGGATACAAAATTGGCTGGCCCATAGAAGTCAGAGGGTGGTAGTAGATGGAAAGTATTCAGCATGGAGCTCGGTGACCAGTGGTGTTCCACAAGGATCTGTTCTGGGACCTCTGCTCTTCGTGATTTTTAGAAATGACTTGGATGAGGAAGTGAAAGGCTGGGTTAGCAAGTTTGCCGATGACATGAAGGTTGCTGGAGTTGTGGATAGTGTGGAAGGCTGTTGTGGGGTACAACGGGACATTGACAGGATGCAGAGCTGGGCTGAGAAGTGGCAGATGGAGTTCAACCTGGAAAAGTGTGAAGTGATTCATTTTGGAAGGTCGAATTTGAATGCAGAATACAGGCTTAAAGACAGGATTCTTGGTAGTGTGGAGGAACAGAGGGATCTTGGGGTCCATGTCCATAGATCGCTCAAAGTTGCCAACCAAGTTGATAGGGTTGTTAAGAAGGCGTATGGTGTGTTGGCTTTCATTAACAGGGGGATTGAGTTTAAGAGCCGCGAGGTTATGCTGCAGCTCTATAAGGCCCTGGTTCGACCACACTTGGAAGATTGTGTTCAGTTCTGGTCGCCTCATTATAGGAAGGATGTGGAAGCTTTAGAGAGGGTGCAGAGGAGATTTACCAGGATGCTGCCTGGACTGGAGGGCATGTCTTATGAAGAAAGATTGAGGGAGCTAGGGTTTTTCTCATTGGAGCGAAGAAGGATGAGAGGTGACTTGATAGAGGGGTACAAGATGATGAGAGGCATAGATAGAGTGGATAGTCAGAGACTTTTTCCCAGGGTGGAAAGGGCATAATTTTAAGGTGATTGGAGGAAGGTTTCGGGGAAATGTCAGAGGTAGGTTCTTTACACAGAGAGTGGTGGGTGCGTGGAATGCGCTGCCAGCGGTGGTAGTAGAAGCAGATACATTAGGGACATTTAAGCGACTCTTGGATCGGTACATGGATGATAGTAGAATGAAGGGTAGGTAGTTAGTTTGATCTTAGAGTAGGTTAAAGGTTCGGCACAACATCGTGGGCCGAAGGGCCTGTACTGTGCTGTACTGCTCTATGTTCTATGTTCTATGTACATTTCTTGCCTAAAACCTTCAGTCTGTGTCCCCTAGTCCTTGTACCATTAATTAATGGGAAGAGATTTTTATAGTCTAACTTATCTTATCTATGCCTTCCATAATCTTTTACAACTCTATTAAATCGCCCCTCAATTTCCTTTGTACTAAGGAGAATAACACCATCTTTTTCAACCGAACCTTGTAGCTAAAATCCCCCATCGCTGGACTCATTCTGGTAAATCTCCTGTGCACCCTGTCATCCTGGCATCCTTCCTAAAGTGTGGTGAACAAAACTTGACACAATTCTCCAGTTGCGGGCTGGTGGTGTTAATTTTTCAAAATTCGCTAGATTCTGGAAAATTTCCATCAGACGGGAAAATAACAAATATAACCCCTCTATTCAATAAGGGGTGGGGGGGGGGGAAGGCAGAATACAGGTCAGTTAGTTTGACGTCTGTCATGGGGAAGGTGTTAGAATCTATCATTAAGGAGACTATAGCTGGGCACTTAGAAAAACGCAACGTAATCGGGAATAGTCAGCATGCTTTTGTGAAAGGGAAATCATGTTTAACCAATTTATTGGAGTTCTTTGAAGGAGTAACATGCGCTGTGGATTAAGGGGAGCCTGTTGACTTACTGTACTTAGATTTCCAGAAGGCATTTGACCAAGATGCCGCATAAAATGTTATTGTGCAAAGTAGGAGCTCATGGTGTAGGGGGTAACATATTAGCATGGATAGAAAATTGGCTGGCTGGCAGAAAACAGAGTATGCATAAATGGGTCCTTTTCTGATTGGCTGGATGTGATGAGTAGAGTCCCACAGGGGTCTGTGCTGGGGCCTCAACTTTTTATAATTTATATCAATGACTTAGATGAGGGAAGCGATGGCATGGTAGATAAATTTTCAGATGACACAAAGATAGGTAGGAAAGTATGTGGTGAGGATATAAGGAGGTTGCAGACCGATGTAAATAGGTTGAGTGAGTGGGCAAAAATCTAGCAGATGGAGTATAATGTGGGAAAATGTGAAGTTGTTCACTTTGGCGGGAAGAACAAAAAAGCAGAGTATTTCTTAAACAGGGAACGACTGTATAATTCCAAAGTGCAGAGGGATCTAGGTGTTCTAGTGCATGAGTCACAAAAGGTGAGTATGCAGGTATAGCAAGTAATAACGAAGGCTAAAGGAATGCTATCCTTTATTATGAGAGGAATTGAAAATAAAAGTAAGGATGTTATGCTTCAGTTATACAGGGCATTAGTGAGACCACATCTCGAATACTGTGTGCAGTTTTAGTCTCTTTATTTAAGGAAGGATGTGAATGCATCGTTGGAGGCGGTTCAGAGGAGGTTTACCAGATTGATACCTGGAATGAGTGGGTTGTCTTATGAGGAAAGGTTGGACAGACTAGGCTTGTTTTCACTGGAGTTTAGAAGAGTGAGGGGAGACTTGATTGAAGTATATAAGATCCTGAACGGTCTTGACAGGGTGAATGTGGAGGGGATGTTTCCTCCTGTGGGTGAGTCCAGAACTAAGGGACACTGTCTTAAAGTTAGGAGTCGCCCTTTTAGGACAGAGACGAGGTGGCATGTGCGACTTTGGAACTCTCTGTCTCAAAAGGTGCTCTCCCTATTTCTTCAGCCAAAGTGCATCACCTCATTCTTGTCAGTATTAAATTCCATCTGCCACCTCTCTGCCCATCCTGCTAGCCTATCTATGTCCTGTTGCAGGCGGTTTGTATCATCCTCACTATTTGCCAAACTTCCAAGTTTTCGGTCATCGGCAAATTCTGAGATTCAACTCTGTATTCCAAGATTCAAGTGATTTATATATAGTAAAAAAATTAATGGTGCTAGCACCAACCCTTGGGGAACACCACTGTCTCAGTAGCCTTAAAATTAAGGTAAGCAATCATCAGTTAACAGTTGCATTGAACTTACTAGTGGCTATGAAACAAGATGGTCTTAAATCACTTTAAAGCACTTATAGTTATAATTGTTACCTTTCCTCCTATTTTAAAATGATTTTCATTCTCCCCATAATCTGGACCACCTGCCCTCTGTCAATGTCAATCTTGAATCATCCCATGGGAGGTTCATAAAAAAGGCTTAGGTCAAATCATCCTCTAACTTTAAAAGAAGTACCTTCATTCCATTCTGTGTCTCCCATGAACCCTAAATGAGATTGAGAATTTATCATTTATGTAGTCAGCAGCCCACCACTCTTATTCTATTTTCCATGGAATTCCATTCATCAGGCAAATTACTAAGTGAATGATTGATTCATACTTTTAAGTATAGATGAAGCAGAGTGTTAAATCTGAAGGGCCCAAAATTCAAACAGCACTGTTGTGCCACTGGAACTGAGGCAGCCTGGGATTTCTGCCTTAACATTTCAATGTCTAGTAGCTTCTTCTCTTACATCACATGTTCCCCTGACCCCTGACAATTTATTTTTATTCATTCACGGGATGTGGGCATCGCTGGCTAGGCCAGCATTTTTGCCCATCCCTAATTGCCCTTGAGAAGGTGGCGGTGAGCTGCCTTCTTGAACCGCTGCACCAGCTTGACACCTCATTTTGAGATATGCCTGGTGCTGCTCCTGGCAAGCCCTTCTGCACTCTTCATTGAACTAGGGTTGATCCCCCGGCTAGATGGTCACGGTAGAGTGGGGGATATGCTGGGCCATGAGGTGACAGATTGTCGTTGAGTACAATTCTGCTGCTGCTGATGGCCCACAGCACCTCATGGATGCCCAGTTTTGCAATGCTAGATCTGCTCAAAATCTATGCCATTTAGCACGGTGGTCGTGTCACACCACATGATGAAGGGTATCCTCAATGTGAAGACAGGACTTCGTCTCCACAAGGACTGTGTGGTGGTCATTCCTACCAAGACTGTCATGGACATCTATGGCAGACAGATTAAGTCAAGTATGTTTTTCCCTCACCACCTGCAGCAGACCAGCAGCTAGGTCCTTTAGCACTCAGCCAATAGTGGTGCTACTGAGCCACTTTTGGCAATGGACATTGAAGTCCCCCACCCAGTGTACATTCTGTGTACTTGCCACCCTCCAAGTAGTGTACTGATTCATCAGCTGAGGAGGAGGGGGGGAAGTAGGTGGTAATCAGCAGGAGGTTTTCTTTCCCATACTTGACCTAATGCCATGAGACTTCACAATGGTCTGGAGTTGATGTTGAAGACTCCCAGAGCAACTCCCTCCCGACTGTATACCACTGTGCCACCACCTCTGCTGGGTCTGTTCTGTCCTGCTGCTGGGACAGGACATACCCAGGGATGGTGATGTCTGGGACATTGTCTGTGAGATATGATTCAATGAGTATGACTACATCAGGCTGCCGCTTGACTAGTCTGTGGGACAGCTCTCCCAACTTTGGCACAAGATGTTCGTAAGGAGGACTTTGCAGGGTTGGGTTTGCCATTGCCTAGGTCAGTGCTGGGTGGTGTGTGGCAGTTTGATACAAACTAAGTGGTGCGCTAGGCTATTTAAGAGTCAACCACTGGAATCACATGTAGGGAAGACAACAAATGGACAACAAATGCTTGCCTTGCCAGTGATGGCCACATCTCATGAAAGGATTTAAAAAAAATAGATAGAGGGCAATGTCAGTCTACTCCCATACTGGACTGACTATTACCATTGAACCTCCAAAGGTATTTTCATCCAGCTAAATTTGTCAAAAATAGAGCTTTTGTTGCTTAATGGGCCGGCTATATGTCAGATCAGTACCTATCAAGTGTGATGTGCCTCTAACAGACCCAAGTTGTACTTCTGGCCTTTAATTGATATCTGGCCAGATACAGTGGGGCTCAATGCATTCATGCCAGCTCATGTGCACAGAGCTGCACTCACCAGTTACCAAATGCCAGCTATATTTTAATGTTATAATTATAACATTATAAAATTATAAACATTGTAAATTTGAAAATTGCCAACTGAGTCAGAAAATTAACTCAGTTATTTATGTTAATGGTAGGTTAATTATGTTGTGAAAAATACACAGGTGAAGGACATTGTTTAATTAAAGACTTAGAGTAAATATAAAGAAAGTATCCTATGCAGCCCTAGTGACCTAATGGACACAGCCGTTATCTTGTAGCCCAAGAGTTGTAGTGCCCAAATCCTATTGGAGGTGAGGAAATGTTTAAGACGAGGTGGCTGAGTGGTGAAGGTGCTGGATTGCTATTCCATTGTGTTCTGCACGCATGGGTTTGAATTCCATGCTTATCATTTATTTAAGGCTCAGTTATTGAGTATATTCCAGACAGAGATAGATAGATTTCTAAATTTCAAGGGATATGGGATAGTGTGGGAAAAGGTGTTGAGGTAGAAGATCAGCCATGATATAGTTGAATGACCTTCTCCTGCTCCTATTTCCTATGCATCTGTTGGGAGATGGAGAAAAAGGCAAGAGGCAGAAATGTGTAATACTGTATCCTGTTGTCATGCAGGCCCCCACCTGCTGAGAATGAGGCACATTAATTTCGCAACACGGATATTAAAACTTCAAATTGTTGCTGGGGAGAAGAGAAGGCCTGATACAAGGAATTGCCAGGCCCTGGCCGGAAGGACATTTTTTGCACAGTAACAGACACTGCTCAGAACAAAGGACCAGTCCCTGCTCCCAATACACAGAACAGATGTGGTCAGACCAGTTTAGTCACATGATTAACTGGCTGTTGCTGAGTTTGAATGGAGAGTTTTAAATTGGAGAAACAGTGTTTGAAGACAGAAAGCTCTTGGCTCCTGGATTGAAAAGAACCTCTCCTGTCTGCTCCTATCTCTTTCTCGCCAGCTTTGGAATCCGTTGAAGACACATGAACCCCAAGAGAGAAAAATCTATAGTGAATAAAAAGTATACTGGGCCCCAGTGAAAAGCAAGAATTACCTACAAGCAAGGACTCTAAGTGAGCTCGAAGAACCGTAACAACTCTTCAGATATTGCATCAAACCTTTCTACTTTATTTTTTCTTCTGCTTTTTTCTGTCCCTATTTGCATGTGCAGCGTATGCATGCTAGCGTGGGGCGCAGCTTGTATCTGTAGGCATTAACCGAATTAGAGTTTAGGTTTTAGTTTTAATACATTTCATTTTTCTTCTTTAAACCTAAGAAAGCCTGTTTGTGCTCATTTCTTTGCCTTATAATTGGAAAGCGGTGAACAAGGATTCACAAAGAGGGAGCACAAAACATGGTGCGTTTAAAAATTAAACCCTGTTACAGGAAGAACAGGTGAAGGCTGAGAGGGACCCTAGACACCTTTCTCATCTGGTCGTAACATTGTGAATAAACTGACTATTAAGAAAAGTATTTGTGTCTAGATTTATTCTTTACTATCTGGCTTAGATCCGTGTAACAGTTATTGTTACTGAGGTGGGAGGAGTGTCTTTTCTACAGGTCGCAACATATATTTAAACGTTTACCCAGGTACAACAGGGTCAATCATAGACTCTACTCTTTATCCCTGAATAAAATACACCAACCAGATTTCTTTAATAAACAACAAAATTATCAGTTTATTATAAAACAAAACTTATCTAGTAATGAAGCAAAGAATGAACACGCAGATTGAAATATGAAAATTCCCTTTTTAAATACCATTCTCCACCCCCCCTGCCCTCCCACCACCACACACACACTCAGGCATGCCGGTTAACTGAAAAGTAAAGAGATTTTCTCTACAGAGCTCTTTTGCAAAAAAAAAAGAGGAATCCTTTGGCCAAATACTTGTTAATTATTGAAGAAAAAAGAGAAGTTATGGAAGGATATCAGTTGTTCTTTTTTGTCTGGCATCTGGGTATACGGAGATGGATCACTGATATCTTTTCTGGAGCAGTTCATTCTGGAGATCTTGAGAAGTAGTCTTTCCAGGAGAAATGTGGCATCAGGGGTTTCAGTTATTCAGTTCTGGATTCACAGATATTTCAAAGATATAGAGAAAGACGAGCTGACACATTGGACTTATCTGCATCTCTTCAAGAAGGGCAGGAAAGATGAGATTGGTGTTTCTCCCTTGGCAGGTTGATCTCAAACTGCTTTTCAATACTGTTCACACCCCAACCAGAAAGTCAAAGCAATACCTCAGAAGCGAAACCAATTCCTTCCTCATAAATCTTGACATGTCACTTCTCCATAAACATCTCCCTCAAGTCAGCAAGGTTTCTGTTGCTTAGTGAACTTAAGGCATGTGACAGCCAGTAAATGTTTTTTTCAAACAATACCCCTCAATGACCCTTGCAAAAAAAATCCATGGAGTCTTTTCAGTTTTCCCAAATACACCAAAGTCCATAATTCTAATACACGAATCCTCAAAAACAGAAGCACTTTCATAACACAATTCAGACTTTGGACCATCCCATTTTAAGCTACATGAACTGGCAAGAATGGGGTGGGGTGGGGTGGGTGGAAGGGGTGTTACATTGATTGTTGTTAATTTTAACTCCTGGCTTTATTTAACTCCTGCCAATTGCAGTTGTATGAAGGAACAAGACACGTTTTTAACTTGGTGGGACATAAGTTTTATTGAGTAAAAGCTATAGATTGGCTTCAGGCTCTGATTAACGCACTGGCAGCACCATTTAAAGGGACACCCAGCTGCAGGCACTATCATCGTATGTACAGGGATCCTATTGTGCTTAAATAAAACAAAATAAAAGTTCTGATGTAAGGTCACAGACCTGAAACGTTAACTGTGTTTCTCTCTCCAAAGATGCTGCCAGACCTGTTGAATATTTTTGGCATTTTCTGTTTTTATAACCTATTGTGCTTACTGGATATCCAACAGATTATTGAGCTTGGAGATTGCTCATTTGTCTTTTTTGTTTGCCTTACTCACACAAATTAAGCTCTCAGTTTATCATGGCAGCCATTTGTACCTCATTACTTTGGACGTAGGAACCATTGTAGGAAGAGGAACAGCAGCATTAATAATCCTTCAACACTCCCTTAATCCTGCATTAAAGAACATTGAAATCATTCATATCAATGACATACTGACATTGCAAACTCAGAAGGTCCTATGAAAATACACTGCAGACCAACAGTACCTCCAAAGAAGCCTTAGAGAACCTGAGGGCTTGTCTCTGACTTATTTCTGCAGACAATCTTACTCCAGCAATCTCACAGAGCAATGTGCCAGAAGGAATGGAACCTTGCAATAGGGGTCACTTTAAATAGGGCTCTTGGGTCTCACAGGATATTTCGCACAGATAACAGACAGGCTTCTCATTCCCATCATGATTGGGTAGGAAGCCCTCTAATATGTTAATGGGACTCAAGAGTTAAAATACGCCAAGCCTGAAATTTGGGACTGGCTCCCGCCTGGCTGAATCCTGTTCTGGGTTAAAATCGAGCCCCATCTTTTGCACCAGGCTACAGCTACACAGTACCTGATGTGAAACTCAGGTGACAAGAGGCTACCTCAGGTAACTTGTCTCTTACCTATTGATATAACCACTTATCTGAGTCCTACTAGATTTATCGCAGAATACATCCATAACCATTTCAGACTAATGGAAAGCCTAGCCAATATATCATAAATCTTGGAGTATAATAGTGCCTCTCAAGAAATTTAAAAGTGGGACGTGCATATACAGAAATAAACTGTATCAAATATGCTAATATTTTCCTAAAGTTTACTGCTCAGAGTATTGGGTATATATTATACTCAAATACTTACGGTATGTTTTCAAGCAGGAGCATGAAATTGCTAAAGTTCACAGGGTACTTTACAATCAATGTTTTGAAGGTTGATTCAGACTAGGACTTAAATACATATGTAAACAGTGATGGACATAAATCACACAAAGGATATTGAACCTAAGAGTCACAGCATAATAGAGGGATTGTTTTTCAATTCATTCCTGTTCCCCTCCTTGTCCTTTACCTTCCTATGCTTTGCATCATTCTGTTTCTAAAAAAAGCAGAAGGGGAGATAACCTTTCTTTGGCTTTTGCCTTTGTGGGTCTGGCCAGAGCAGTCTGAATTAACCTTGTCCATCACTTGAGTTCATTACCCACCATGCCAATGAATTACCTTGAGAAGCTGCCTTCAAGCAATAAATAATTCTTCATTTCTATTATACCAAGGAACTGAAGATGGGCAGTGGCAATGACGGTGGGTAATGGCAGTGAAGTATTATGGGATTTATTTAAATTGTTGTTTATCAGAATAGTAAAATGCCAGTGATGCATAAGACATGGGATAAAGAATGATCATTCAGCTCTTAAAACCCATCCATCTCTCAGACCAGTCGGTAGCCATTCCACATGTTCAAGACTAGAACCTTTCTTCAGCAATTCTGGTGCTCATACACTTAAACTTTTGTCTTTTGAATGTAACAGAGATTTTCAAAATCAAACTTTTACCCATGAGCAGTGATTTGAAATCAATTTAAGAGGCAATGTGGTGGCCATTCCTTTATGACTAGTTCTGAATACTAGGGAACAGCAGTGAGCAACAATTGCCCCTGTTATGTAAATTAATTATGTCCAAACCTAAATCAAACAAAGAAAAATAATATCATCCTACATGTTACTACAGTGTATAACTATTGGGGACTGCAATACAAGGCATAGCTTGATGACAATGAGTCATGCTAGATTTAAGGGGAAGTTAAGACCATCTTCTAACAAGTATTAAATGTGCCACTGTCAAAGGTAGCAGAATCCACTGTGTAGTCAACAGTCCTAGGGCTATGCCTGTACCATGAATGCTTAGGTTTCCACGTGTAAGTTTTGCAGCTAGCCAGTAATAGAGAAATCCCCATTGCTACTGACAACACAGCTGAAAGGTTGGTTGTTCAACATCAGTGCCTCTTGTGGAGGGTTATTGTCAATCTGAGTGCATTTTTCTGAATTGACTTTGGAAAATACAACTTTAAGCCAATTATAATCCTGCCTTTTTAAACCAGTACTGGGTTAAATAAAGTTCTTCATATAGTGGAGTTTGTCCAGTTGAATGTGATCATGTTTCAACCATTTCCAAATGAAGCTGAGAATTAAACTGATTAAGAGTTGAGCTCTCCACTGAGACAGTTTTTTTCATTTTGTTGGGTTAATAGATAATTTCACATCACCTTGTAAACTGACAAATGATCCCATCAGTAATATAGTAATCTATATAGAACAGAAGTGTATTAGAAATAAGCCCCAAACTATTTCTTTTTTGTCAATTATACTACACCAGATATGAAAGTACATTGCAATCAGTGCAAGGCAAATTTTAAAGTATAATTGTGATTGTGAGATGAAAGTATGTGCATGGGAATTGGGGGATCATCATGATACTTAATTGTAACACTCATTCTATTATTACTTTCACAGTGACCACATGGTGAGTATGAAGCTGGGTCACACTTCTAACAGTAGTTCCAGATGCTCAAGGATATTAGGAACATAGGAACATAGGAGCAGGAGTAAACCAATCAGCCCATCGAGCCTGCTCCGCCATTCAGTACGATCATGGCTGATCATCCACTTCAATGCCTTTTTCCCACACTATCCTCATATCCCCTTAATGTCATTTCTATTTAGAAATCTGTCAACCTCTGCTTCAAACATACTCAATGACTGAGCTTCCACAACCCTCTGGGATAGAGAATTTCAAAGATTTTCAACCCTCTGAGTATAGAAATTTCTCCTCATTTCTGTCCTAAGTGCTTTCCCCTTATTTTGAAATTGTGCCCCTTGGTTCTAGACTCCCCAACCAGGGGAAACATCTTATCTGCATCTACCCTGTCTATCCCTTTAAGTATTTTGCAGGTTTCAATGAGATCACCTCTCATTCTTAGAAACTCAAGAGAATACAGGCCCAATTTCCCCAATCTCTTGTCATAGGACAGTCCTGCCATCCTGAGAACAAGTCTGGTGAACCTTCGTTGCACTCCCTCTATGGCAATAATACCCTTCCTAAGGTAAGGGGACCAAAACTGCACACAGTACTCCAGGTGCAGTCTAACCAAGGTTCTATACAATTGAATAAAGACTTCATTCCTCCTGTACTCAAATCCTCTTGCGATAAAGGCTAACATAAAGGCCTTCTTAATTGCTTGCTGCACCTGCATGTTAGCTTTTAGTGACTTATTGACAAGGTCACTGAGTTCCCTTTGTACATCTACACTTTCTAATCTTTGACCATTTAAGAAATACTCTGCACATCTATTCCTCCTCTTCACACTTTTCTACATTATATTTCATCTGCCACATTCTTGCCCACTCACTAAGTCTTTTTAAATCCCCTTGAAGCCACTTTGCATCTTCCTCACAACACACATTCGCACCTAGTTTTGTGTCAACCGCGAACTTGGAAATACTACATTTGGTCCCGCCATCCAAATCATTGATATATATTGTGAACAGCTGGGGCCCAAGCACTGATCCCTTCAGTACCCCACTAGCCACAGCCTGCTAATGCGAGAATGACCATTTATTCCTACTCTCTGTTTTCTGCCTGTTAACCTATCCTTAATCCGTGCCAGTATATTACATCCTATCCCATGTGCTTTAATTTTGCTAACCAATCTCCTGTGCGGGACTTTATCAAAGGCCTTCTGAAAATCCAACATTACTACATCCACCGACTCCCCTTTACCAATTCTTTAGTAACATCCTCAAACATCTCCAACAGGTTCGTCAAACATGATTTCCCATTCATAAATCCATGTTGACTATGCCCAATCAGATCATTATTATCCTAGTGTCCATTTATTACATCCTTTAGAATAGATTCAAGCGTTTTCCCAACGACTGATGTAAGGCTAACAGTTCTGTAATTCCCTGTTTTCTTTCTCCCTCCCTTCTTAAATAGTGGGATGACATTTGCGACCTTCCAATCTGCAGGAACCACTCCAGAATCTATAGAATCTTGGAAGATGATCATCAATGCATCCACTATCTCCATCTCTTTCAACACTCTGGGATGTAGAATATCAGGTCCTGGGGACTTATCAACCTTCAACCCCATTAATTTCTCCAATACAGCCTTCTTACTGATACTAATTTCCTTCAATTCCTCATTCCCCCTCATCCCTTGGATCTCTAATTCTGGGAGATTTCTTATATCTTCCTCAGTGAAGACAGAAACAAAGTAATCATTTAGCTTCTCTGCCATTTCTCTATTTCCCATTAGCGTGGGACGACTTACCAGGGGTAAGCAATGGGGTACAGGTCTCTGGCACAGAGTCTGTCCCTGTTGCTCAGAAGGGAAGGGGGAAGAGGAGCAGAGCATTAGTCATTGGGGACTCCATAGTTAGGGGAACAGATAGGAGGTTCTGTGGGAACGAGAGAGACTCACGGTTGGTATGTTGCCTCCCAGGTGCCAGGGTTCGTGATGTCTCGGGTCGTGTTTTTGGGATCCTTAAGGGGGAGGGGGAGCAGCCCCAAGTCGTGGTCCACATAGGCACCAACGACATAGGTAGGAAGAGAGATGGGGATTTAAGACAGAAATTCAGGGAGCTAGGGTGGAAGTTTAGAGCGAGAACAAACAGAGTTGTTATCTCTGGGTTGTTGCCCGTGCCACGTGATAGCGAAGCGAGGAATAGGGAGAGAAAGGAGTTGAACACGTGGCTGCAGGGATGGTGCAGGAGGGAGGGTTTTGGTTTCCTGGATAATTGGGGCTCTTTCTGGGGTAGGTGGGACCTCTACAAACAGGATGGTCTTCACCTGAACCAGAGGGGTACCAATATCCTGGGGGGGAGATTTGCTAGTGCTCTTCGGGGGGGTTTAAACTAATTCAGCAGGGGAATGGGAACCTAAAATGTAGTGCCAGTGTACAGGATGTTGAGAGTAGTGAGGTCAGGGATAAGGTTACAAGGACGCAAGAGGGCACTGGCAAGCATGAACCTGGTTTAAAGTGTGTCTACTTCAACGCCAGGAGCATCCGGAATAAGGTGGGTGAGCTTGCAGCATGGGTTGGTACCTGGGATCTCAATGTAGTGGCCATTTCGGAGACATGGGTAGAGCAGGGGCAGGAATGGATGTTGCAGGTTCCGGGATTTAGATGTTTCAGTAAGAACAGAGAAGATGGTAAAAGAGGGGGGGGTGTGGCATTGTTAATCAAGGAGAGTATTACAGCGACAGAAAGGACGTTTGAGGACTCGTCTACGGAGGTAGTATGGGCCGAGGTTAGAAACAGGAGAGGTGAGGTCACCCTGTTGGGAGTCTTTTATCGACCTCCAAATAGTTCCAGAGATGTAGAGGAAAGGATAGCGAAGATGATTCTCGACAGGGGCGAGAGTAACAGGGTAGTTGTTATGGGGGACTTTAACTTTCCAAATATTGACTGGAAATACTATAGTTCGAGTACTTTAGATGGGTCAGTTTTTGTCCAGTGTGTGCAGGAGGGTTTTCTGACACAGTATGTAGACAGGCCAACCAGGGGCGATGCCACATTGGATTTGGTACTGGGTAATGAACCCGGCCAGGTGTTAGATTTAGATGTAGGTGAGCACTTTGGTAATAGTGATCACAATTCGGTTAGGTTTACCTTAGCGATGGGCAGGGACAGGTATATACCGCAGGGCAAAAATTATAGCTGGGGGAAAGGAAATTATGATGCGACTAGGCAAGATTTAGGATGCGTAGGATGGGGAAGGAAACTGCAGGGGATGGGAACAATCGAAATGTGGAGCTTATTCAAGGAGCAGCTACTGCGTGTCCTTGATAAGTATGTACCTGTCAGGCAGGGAGGAAGTTGTCGAGCGAGGGAGCCGTGGTTTACTAAAGAAGTTGAAGCGCTTGTCAAGAGGAAGAAGAAGGCTTATGTTAGGATGAGACGTGAAGGCTCAGTTAGGGCGCTTGAGAGTTACAAGCTAGCCAGGAAGGATCTAAAGGGAGAGCTAAGAAGAGCAAGGAGAGGACACGAGAAGTCATTGGCGGATAGGATCAGGGAAAACCCTAAGGCTTTCTATAGGTATATCAGGAATAAAAGAATGACTAGAGTTAGATTAGGGCCAATCAAGGATAGTAGTGGGAAGTTGTGTGTGGAATCAGAGGAGGTAGGGGAAGTGTTAAATGAATGTTTTGCGTCAGTATTTACAGTGGAGAAAGAAAATGTTGTCGAGGAGAATACTGAGATTCAGGCTACTAGGCTAGATGGGATTGAGGTTCACAAGGAGGAGGTGTTATCAATTTTGGAAAGTGTGAAAATAGATAAGTCCCCTGGGCCAGATGGGATTTATCCTAGGATTCTCTGGGAAGCTAGGGAGGAGATTGCAGAGCCTTTGTCCTTGATCTTTATGTCGTCATTGTCGACAGGAATAGTGCCGGAAGACTGGAGGATAGCAAATGTTGTCCCCTTGTTCAAGAAGGGGAGTAGAGACAGCCCTGGTAATTATAGACCTGTGAGCCTTACTTCGGTTGTGGGTAAAATGTTGGAAAAGGTTATAAGAGACAGGATTTATAATCATCTTAAAAAGAATAAGTTCATTAGCGATAGTCAGCACGGTTTTGTGACGGGTAGGTTGTGCCTCACAAACCTTATTGAGCTTTTCGAGAAGGTGACCAAACAGGTGGATGAGGGTAAAGCAGTGGATGTGGTGTATATGGATTTCAGTAAGGCGTTTGATAAAGTTCCCCATGGTAGGCTATTGCAGAAAATACGGAAGTATGGGGTTGAAGGTGATTTAGAGCTTTGGATCAGAAATTGGCTAGCTGAAAGAAGACAGAGGGTGGTGGTTGATGGCAAATGTTCATCCTGGAGTTTAGTTACTAGTGGTGTACCGCAAGGTTCTGTTTTGGGGCCACTGCTGTTTGTCATTTTTATAAATGACCTGGAAGAGGGTGTCGAAGGGTAGGTTAGTAAATTTGCGGATGACACTAAGGTCGGTGGAGTTTGTGGATAGTGCCGAAGGGTGTTGTAGGGTACAGAGGGACATAGATAGGCTGCAGAGCTGGGCTGAGAGATGGCAAATGGAGTTTAATGCGGAAAAGTGCGAGGTGATTCACTTTGGAAGGAGTAACAGGAATGCAGAGTACTGGGCTAATGGGAAGATTCTTGGTAGTGTAGATGAACAGAGAGATCTTGGTGTCCAGGTGCATAAATCCCTGAAGGTTGCTACCCAGGTTAATAGGGCTGTTAAGAAGGCATATGGTGTGTTAGCTTTTATTAGTAGGGGGATCGAGTTTCGGAGCCACGAGGTCATGCTGCAGCTGTACAAAACTCTGGTGAGACCGCACCTGGAGTATTGCGTGCAGTTCTGGTCACCGCATTATAGGAAGGATGTGGAAGCTATGGAAAGGGTGCAGAGGAGATTTACTAGGATGTTGCCTGGTATGGAGGGAAGGTCTTACGAGGAAAGGCTGAGGGACTTGAGGTTGTTTTCGTTGGAGAGAAGGAGGAGGAGAGGTGACTTAATAGAGACATATAAGATAATCAGAGGGTTGGATAGGGTGGATAGTGAGAGTCTTTTTCCTCGGATGGTGATGGCAAACACGAGGGGACATAGCTTTAAGTTGAGGGGTGATAGATATAGGACAGATGTCAGAGGTAGTTTCTTTACTCAGAGAGTAGTAGGGGCGTGGAACGCCCTGCCTGCAACAGTAGTAGACTCGCCAACTTTAAGGGCATTTAAGTGGTCATTGGATAGACATATGGATGAAAATGGAATAGTGTAGGTCAGATGGTTTCACAGGTCGGCGCAACATCGAGGGCCGAAGGGCCTGTACTGCGCTGTAATGTTCTAATTCTAATTCTAATTCTAATTATAAATTCTCCTGACTCTGCCTGTAATGGACCCACATTTGTCTTAGCCAAACGTTTCCTTTTTGCATACCTATAGAAGCTCTTACAGTTCATTTTTATATTTTCTGCTAACTTACATTCATATTCTATTCAATTATATTCATGCTTTCAATTTCCTTGACCAAACTCATCAGGTCATTAAATTTTTTTCTCCTTGTCGTTGCCACAGATGACAGTACATCAACAGAAGCATCAGAGATTCCGGGGCATTAGCCAGAGCAAAGTCACTTCATTCATTTCTTCTTTGATTGCCAGTGCTTCTGGCCCTGTAAGCAGCTGTAGCCTTTTATATACTGCAGCTGTACCACACTTCCCTCACTCTGGATTACCAGTCATGAGCAGGATTACCACAGAAAACCTGTCCTGCACAAGAAATGAGGCCCCCACCAGCAAAATGGGCCAGGTTTCTGGCAGTGGTGTCACGAGGTCGGGCAAAGGTTTCTCCCCACGGAGGAAAGTCCAGCCTGAAAAGTATTAAGGATTGAAAATATTGGAACGAGGTGAGGAGATGTTCTCAGAAATAATGGTGCAAAAACTAATAAGATAACTATGATTGGATTGTGTCATGCAATTTTTTTTTATTGACTTTTATTTTGTATTTCTGCAGTGAGTGTTGATACAAGACTGGTAAATAGAAAATATCTGAGCAGAATAGAAAGCCAGTAAAGAGAAAAGACAAATACTCAGGCGGTAGTGGCTATGTTACAAATTAAGCTGTTCTCCTAAACTAAGGCTACTGATTCAGTTGCAATATGGATCCACAGGCACAGTATCCACCAACCAGCCATTTTTCCTGTGTGACCACTGGCAGCTGTGGTGTTAATGTGCCTGCACACAAATTAACTGGCCTGCCCACATAGAGCAAAGTCAGCCCAACTGCATCATTTTCTGGCACTCTGGACATCTCTGTAGTCTGCTGCAGCCTTAAAACCATCCGAAATCACTGTGCTCCTCCAGTTCTAGCCTCTTACAGTCCCCAGATTTTTAAGCCTTCCATTGGCAGCCATGCCTTCAGCTGTCCAGGCTCTAAGTTTTGGAGTTTCCTCCCTAAACCTCGCTGCCTCTCTTTCTCTCTCCCCTCCTTTATGATGCTCCTTAAAAACCAAAAACCCATCTCTTTGACCAAGCTTTTGGTCATCTGTCCTAATATATCCTTCGTAGCTCAGATTCAAAGTCTGATAATATTGCTGTGAAGCTTTACCACCTTAAAGGTGCTATATAAATGCAAGTTGCTATTGTTGAGACCCAGAGTTACATTATTGGCAGCAAAGAGTTGTTGCATTACCTAGCTGGAAGGATATCGGTGAGGGCAGGAGCCAAGGGGCAAGACATTGTGGGCGGGGTGGGGGGGGAACAAAGGTCGTCCCCCTTTCGGAGCTTGTTCTGTAGGGACATTGTGTGACTGAAGAGCTGCTCAGGCACTCTGATCGCATTATGTGTTGGTGTTAGTCTTGTAGTTGGGGACCTAATAAGCCTAGCAGCTACTGTGAGCTTCAGCAGGCTGTTTAACAATAGGTTACATCACATTCAAGCCCAAAGCTGTCCGCAACCAATGTCCATGCACAAGGTCTTTCCAGCAATGATACTGGATAGTTATTAGGAGCAAGAACCAGGGCGATTTGTCCATTCTCTAACAAGGGGTTACTGAGGTCAATTGTATGTGTTTTACCCCTCCTCACTCTGTATGTTTGTTTTTAATAGTAGCATCACTGGGCTAGAGGCCTGGTGCTGCTTTTGCACGGTGCTTCTTGCATGGCCTGTGCAGCATTCTGCGAAGAGCAGGGTGCAGGCAGTACATCCCCAGCACGTGCTGGAAGGCCTTGATCGATGCTATCCCGATGTCACAAAGCCCAATCTGCTGATGGAATGCTAGGATTCCTAATTTGGGCAATGCAGGTGCAGGCAACGTCTTCATACATTACTCTGCAAACAGTAAGCATTCTGCTGCAAGATGGGCCCTGCAGTAGCATGAGTTAAAAGGCACAGTGGCTGTTAAGAACTTTTTCTATTGCAAGCTGTCTGGAAGTACTTCGGATTGTTTTTGGAGATGTTATGATCAGCTCTTGGATTTGCCAGGGAGTGTTGCTGCATCCTCTCAGGGGGACCAGAGGAGTAGGTGACCCTATCCACACAAAGCACAAAGTTTGCCACAGGCATGGAGGCAGCAGTGGCAGTGCCTCTCGGTCTTCAGCACAACAGAGAGATGGAGCCAAGGATGCAGAGAGGGAAAATTCTGCACCAGCCCCTCTGGCAATTTGGAGCCAGACACCTCCATGCTCTTTGATAGTGACATGAGGCTGCCCGGCAGGCCAACCAATGCTCCCAGCATCTCAATGTGCATGTCGATCAGTGCTCTCCTGTGTTCCACTCCATTGATGTACTCATCTGAGTCCTCTGTAGAAGAATTTGTCTGTGACCTCACCCTCCAGTGAGCTGGCGAATGAACTCTCCTTTACCTCTGGCCTGGCTGCAGCCCACATGTGTCTGCATGGCTCATCACGTGCTGTTCCCAATTCTATACTAGCCTTTAAGGTACGTGCAGTGCCAGTATTGGATTTAGTGGCTGCGAGTGTCAAGTCAAGTGACAGGGTCTCTTCATCAGTGCTGTGCTGTTGTTCTCTTTCCTCCTCCTTAGGTTTCTGTGGCTGGGCGGGTGGTAGCTCTTGCCTATTACTATCCCAGTCTATAGTCAGGCAGCATCTGTGGAGAGAGAAACAGAGTTAATGTTTCAGGTCAGTGACCTTTCATCAGAACTAGGAAAAGTTAGAAATGTACTAGGCTTTGAGCAAGTGAAAGTGAGGAGGGTGGGAAAAAGAACAAAAGGGAACGTCTGTGATAGGGTGGCGGGCAGACAAGATTAAATGATAAAAGTGCTCATAATGCAAGGCCAAAGGGAATGGTAATGGGTAGAGCAGGTGCGAATAGCACGAGCATGAATAGCTGACATCTGAAAGCAAAGAAAAGGAAAAAAGAGAGAAACCAGCAACGAAAGAGAGAACAAAATGGAGGGGAAGTTTATGATCAAAAATTATTGAACTCAATGTTGAATCCAAAAGGCTGTAAAGTGCCCAGTCGAAAGATGAGGTGCTGTTCCTCGAGCTTGCATTGAGCTTCATTGGAACATTGTAGGAGGCCGAGCACAGAAAGGGCAGAGTGGGAGCAAGGTGGAGAATTTAAATGACAGGCAACTGACAATTACAATGATGTTCCACAAAGCTGTCACCCAGTCTGCGTTTGACCTCCCCATTGTAAAGGAGATTGAATTGTGAGCAGCGAATACCGTATACTAAATTGAAAGATTTACAAGTAAATCGCTGTTTCACCTGGAAGGAGTGTTTGGAGCCTTGGACGGTGAGAATGGAGGAGGTAAAAATGCAGGTGTTACATCTCCTGTGCTTGCATGGAAAGGTGCTGTGGGAAGAGGAGGGCATATGGGGTTGACTGAGGAGTGGACCAGGGTGTGGCAGAATGCTGAATGGAGAGGGGAGTGGAAGATGTGTTTGTGGTGGCATGATACTAGAGGTGGCAGAAGATGATCCTTTGAATATGGAGGCTGGTTGGGTGGAAGGTGGGGACAAGGGGAACCTATCATGGTTCTGGAATGGAAGGCATGGGAGCAGAAGTGCGGAAAATGGAACCAACACGGTCAAGGGCCTTGTCAACCATGGTGGAGGGGAATCCTCAATTGAGGAAAAAGGAATACATATCAGTAGTGTTAGTATGGAAGTTTGCATCATCAGAACAGATGCAACAGAAAGGGAGAAACTAGGAAAATGGTGTAGACTCCTTACGGGAAGCGGGTGTGAGAAACTGTAGTCAAGGTACCATTCCACTACTGGGTGTGTTCTACAGGCCACCAACTCCTGGGAAAGAAATAGAGGAATAAATTTGCAAGGAAATAAAAGAGAGATGCCAAACCAGAGAATAGTTATAATGAGAGATGTTAATTATCCAAATATAGACTGGGATAGTAATAGTGTAAAGGGCAGAGAGGGGGAAAAGTTTCTAAAGTGTGCTCAGGATAATTTTCTTGATTAGCATGTTTCTGGCCTAATGAGGAAGGAGGCATTACTGGATCTGGCTCTTGGGATAAGTGGATCAATTGTCAATAGGGGAACGTGTAAGGGACAGCGATCATAGTATCATAAGGTTTAGGTTGACTGCAGAGAGGGACAAGGAGCAATCTAGAGTAAAAATAATTAATTTTTCGAGGGCCAATTTCAATGGGGTGGAAATGGATCTGTTCCAGTTAATTGGAATCAAAGATTAGCAGGCAAAACTGTAATTGAACAATGGGCTGCCTTTAAAGAGGAGGTAGGTCAGGTACAGTCAAAGAACATTCCCATGAGGGGTAAAGGTAAGATAAAGCAAAGCCAGAGCTCCCTGAATGACAAAAGAGATAGAGAGTAAGCTGAAGCAGAAATATGACAGATGTCAGATTGATAATACAAGTGAGAACCAGGCTGTTATAGAAAGTCCAAAGGCGAAGTGAAAAAAAAATAAGAGGAAAGAGAATGCATGAGAATAGACTGTCAGGTAACATAAAAGGAAATCCAAAAGTCTTTAAAGGCATATTAATAGTAAAAGAGTGGTAAAAGGAAGAGTTTAGGCCAATTAGGGACCAAAAAGAGGATTTACACAAGGAGGCAGTGGGCATGGCTGAGGTACTAAATGAATACTTGGCATTTGTCTTTACTAAGGAGGAAGATGCTGCCAAAGTCGTACTGAAAGAGAAGGTAGTTGAGACACTGGATGGGCTAAAATTGATTAAGAGGAAGTATTAGAAAGGCTGGCTGTACTTAAAGTTGATAAGTCAGCCATACCGGATCAGTTGATTCCGAGGATACTGAAGGTAGTAAGGGTGGAAATTTCTGACGCACTGGCCATAATCTTCCAATCCTCTTTAGATACAGGGTGCTGCTAGAGGACTGGCGAATTACATATGTTACACCCTCGTTCAAAAAGGGTGTAAGGATAAGTCCAGCAACTACAATCCAGTCAGTTTAACCTTGGTGGTGGGAAAAGTTTTAGAAACGATAAGATGAGACAAAATTAACAGTCACTTGGACAGATGTGAACTAATTAAAGAAAACCAGCACAGATTTGTTAAAGGCAAATCGTGTTTAACTAATTTGATTGAGTTTTTTGAATCGGGTAACAGGATTGATGTGGTGTATATGGACTTCCAAAATGCATTTGATAAAATGTCACATAACAGACTTGTCAGCAAATTGAAGCCCATGGAATAAAAGTGACAGTTGCTGCATGGATACAAAGTTGGCTGAATTGCAGGAAACAGAATAGTGGTGAACAGCTGTTTTTTGGACCGGAAGAAGGTATATAGTGGGTTTGCGCAGGAGTCAGTATTTGGACCACTGCTTTTCTTGATCTATATTGATGGGCGTTCAAGGCACAGTTTCAAAATTTGCAGATGGCACAAAACTTGGAAGTATTAAGAATAATGAAGAGGATAGCAATAGACTTCAAGAGGACATAGACAGGCTGGTTGAATGGGCAGACACGTGGCAGATGAAATTTAATGCAGAGAAGTGTGAAGTGATACATTTTGGTAGGAAGAATGAGGAGATGCAATATAAAATAAAGGGTATAATTCTGAAGAGGGTGCAGGAGCAGAGGGACCTGGGTGTATATGTGCACAAATCATTGAAGATGACAGGGCAGGTTGAGGAATTGGTTAATAAGGCATAAGGAATCCTGGGCTTTATAAATAAAGGCATAGAGAACAAAAGCAAGGTAATTATGGTGAACTTTTATAATGCACTGGTTTGGCATCAACTAGGGTATTGTGTCCAGTTCTGGGTGCTACATCTTAGGAAGGATGTGAAGACATTAGAGAGGGTGCAGAAAAGATTTATGAGAATGGTTCCAGGGATGAGGGACTTCAGTTATGTGGATAGATTGGAGAAGCTGGAGCGGGCTGTTCTCCTTAGAGAAGAGAAGACTGAGGGAAGATTTGATAGAGGTGTTCAAAGTTATGAAGGTCTGGACAAAGTGGAAACCGTTCCCATTGCCAGAAATGGTGAGAACCAGAGGACACTTATTTAAGGTGATTGGCAAAAGAACCAAATGCGATGTAAGAAAAATCTTATTCACACAGCGAGTAGTTAGGATCTGAAATGCATTGTCTGAGAGCGTGATGGAGGCAGATTGAATTATGGCTTTCAAAAGGGAATTACATAATTACCTGAAGAGCAAAAACTTGCTGGACTACTGAAAAAAGATGGGACTAACTAAGTTACTTTTGCAGAGAGTTGGCAGACATGACAGGCTGAATGGCCTTCTGGACTGTAACCATTCTGATTCTCAGATTCTAGGTAGCTATGGGAGTCTGCTACCCTTGTCCTTTGAGGTGGTAGATATCGCGGGTTTGGAAGGTGCTGTCAAAGGAGGCTTGGCGAGTTGCTGCAGTGCATCTTATATATGGTACATATTGCTGCCATTGTGCGCTGCTGGTGGTGGAAGGAGTGAATATTTGAGGTAATGGATGGGGTGCTAATCAAATGGTGCTTCTTGAGTGTTGTCGGAGCTGCACTCACCCAGGCAATGGAGATTATTCCATCACAGTCCTGACTTGTGCCTTGTAGATAATGGACATGCTTTGATAAGTCAGGAGGTGAGTTACTTGCTGCAGAACTCCCAGTCTGCGAACTGTCCTTGTAGCCACAGTATTTATACGGCTGGCCCAGTAAGGTTTCTGGTCAATGGTAACCCCCAGGATGTTGATGGTGGGGGATTCAATGTTGGTAATTCTGTGGAATGTCTAGGAGGTGGTTGGAATCTCTCTTGTTGGAGATGGTCATTGCCTGGCACTTGTGTGGCAAGAATGTTACTTGCCACATATCAGCCCAAGCCTGAATGTTGTCCAGGTCTTGCTGCATGTGGACGAGGACTGCCTCAGTATCTGAGGAGTTGTGAATGGTACTGAACACTGTGCAATCATCAAGCGAACATCCCCACTTCTGTCTTTATGGTTAGGCCCTACCAAATTCACGGTCACGAAAATCTCGAGTTCTCTGTGAAATCTTGGGTCTTGCATGAAGTCGCCATTTTGTGAACTTTGCGTGTTTAATTCATTGACACAAGACTCACCTCACTGATTGGTAGATGAGGGGGGGCTTCTGGTGCACTTTTGAGAATAGCAGTCTCAAGTATTAGCAGACAAGTCAGAATGTGAGAATGAGCAAATCAAAAACAGCCACAGCCATTACTGCAGCACATTGAATGAAAGAATTTGGAAGCCAAATTCTGCATGCCAATAGTGGACTACTGTTTTGTACAAGCTGCAATGTTTAACTGGATCACACACAGCAGGCAATGGTTCAGCACCACTTAGAGTCTTAAAGATATTGCAGCTGAAAGGGAGCATCCAACACCGCACTGCTGGAAAACGAACATGCAAAAAACAAGCAACGATTTCATCTCTTTTTAAGAAGTCGACAGAGAACTCAGAAAATCATCAGTTGGTTACAATGGAACTTGTGGATGCGTTTGCAAGCGCCAACAAACCATTGGAAAAACCTGATCACCCAAAGCTGCGGGTATTCATTCAACGTAATGTGTAAAATGATGGTTGCTTGCCAAATGCAAATAAACTACAACAGAACTACTGACTGAAGGTTTTTGCTATACACGGTGAGGAGATGAATTCTCAGATTAATGCAGGGTGAATCTTTTGCAAATTTTGTGATGAGTCCACCGATAAGCAAGACAACTATGTGCTGCATGTTTTGTTTGATTTTATGTCTGGTAAGGTCGAAGATGTACAGTCAGGATAGCTAACGCTGCGTCCACTCAGAAGTTGTTAATTATACTACAGTTTCCCAAGTGATAATCAAAATACAGTGCGGATTTCAATAAAGTGTCTGCTTTCATTAGTGACAATGACAAATCTTTCAATTCTGTGCTTCAAGGTGTAATGCCTAATGCTGTCCATATTACATGTAAGGCACATATAATTTCTCTTGTCAGTGAGGTGTGGAAAAGCAAGTTTGGTGAAGTCAACAAACTGGTCAGCTACATAAAAAAGATCTTCAAACACTGCCCTCGCCACAAGCTTCGATACAAGCAACACATTGCAAATGCAGCTGAAATGGCTGAAATTGGGGAACAAAACATCGTCCTTCCTCCAGAGCCAGTAGTTACCTGTTGGAATTCTTGGTTTCTGGCAGTACACTAACATCCAGCTCACCTGAAATACTACTCAGACTTCATCTCAGAAGAAGCAGAAAGTGCTGGAAATACTCAGCAGGTCATGCGACACCTGTGGAGAAAGAAACAGAGTTAACGTTTCAGGTCTGTGACCTTTCATCAGAATAGAGGACCACACACTCGAAATGTTAACTCTGTTTCTCTTTCCACAGAAGCTGCCAGACCTGCTGAGTATTTCCAGCACTTTCTGATTTTATTTCAGATTTCCAGCATCTGCAGTATTTTGCTTTTATTTTCGTCTCAGAACAGCTCACTTTGACACCAAAAACACAGGTTTTAACAGACATTGTAACCCTTCTAAACGATGCTTAGCTTAATGAGGAGGTTCAGTTTGTTGCCAAGAATGCTACACGACTGATGATTTAACAACTTGGTTTGAATCTCGGCACATCACAACCCACAAAGCTTACAATAAAGTAACGGATGTACTGTTCTGGGCTGAAACACAGTCAAACGAACAACATTCTGATGATGCTGAATTAAATGCCTGTGTTCAAATAGGTGTTTTCTTGCATGCAAAACAAGCTCAAACAATATTACTGCTATGGGGAAGGATCAATCAGTGAAGAAAAATTGGCTCAGAGGTTTCAACAATCTTCTGTGGCGTTCCTGAAAGCTGTGTGTATCTTTGACCCTGCACAAATACACCTGTTGATGGCAGATTTAAATTCTTTCCTTGTGAGACCTGGCTTTGACAAGAACTGTAGTTTGGAGATTCCTGCTTATAAAAACATTGCAGAAAAAATAGATTGTACTTTGCCTATGCTGCAGTCTTGGAACTCTGGAATGCAGAATTCCCCACCTTGCAATTCTAGCATGATGCTGTCTGACAATTCCAACAAACTCTGAGCTGCGTGTAAACATGGTCACACATTCACAGCACAGAGACAGGGACTGAAGAAAAAGACCATTGTAGGTTGCTCCATGCTCACATTCAACCACTGACTTCAGTGAGTAAAGAATGTGACCTGTTTATAGTCAGCTTTTTACAATAGTTTTTGAGTATAGAATAATTGCCATTTGAAACCAGAAACCACCCTTGTCTTTTTTTTGTTTGAAATAGATCATTTTCATGGTTTGTGGCGACACTGTGAAATTTACGATTTAAATGTGTGAAATTGTGAAATTTCCGATTCTTAAAATGCCGTGACCGTGAAATTTGTAAAATTTGACCATGAATTTGCTGAAGGTCATTGATGAAGCAGCTGAAGATGGTTGAGCCTCAGACACTATCCTGAGGAAGTCCTGCAGTGATGCCCTGGGATTGTGATGAATGACGTCCAATAACCACAACCATCTTCATTTGTGCGAGGTATGATTCCAACTCGTGGAAAGTTTTCCCCCGATTCCTATTGACTTCAATTTTACTAGGGCTTCTTGATGTCATACTCAGTCAAATGCTGTTTTGATGTCAAGGGCAGTCAGCCTCACCTCACCTCTTGAATTCTCCTCTTTTTTCCATGTTTGGACCAAGGCTTTAATGACGCATGAAGCCTAGTGGCTCTGTTGGAACCCAAACTGAGCAAGAAGGCAAGAGAAGGGTGGAAATTGGAACCAAAGTCGATAAAATCTTCCAGTTCAGGGTAAGGGCAGAAAACAGCACCAAAACAGTCATCAATATAAAGGGAAAAGAGATGAGGGTGGGGGCCTGAGTAGGACTGGAACAAAGAATGTTTCACATATCCGACAAGAAGGCGGATTTAACTAGGATCCAAGCGGGTAACCATAGTAACACCTATTATTTGGAGGAAGTCAGTGGAGTTGAAGGAGAAGTTGTTTAATATGAGAACAAGTTCAGCCAGGCGGAGGAGGCTGGTGCTGGATGAAAACTAGCTGAGCCTCTGTTCAAGGAAGAAGCAGAGAACTCTCAGATCATTCTGGCAGGGATGGAGGTGTAGAGGGCTTGGACGCCCATGGTGAATAGGAGATAGGTAGGGCCAGGAAACTGGAAACAGTTAAAGTGACAGAGGGCATTGGAAGACTCATGGATGTAGGTGAGAAGAGACTGGACAAGGGGAGAGAAAATAGAGTTGAGAGACGAAGAAATCAGTTCAGTAGGGCAGGAACAGGCTGAAAAGATGGGTCTATCGGGGCAGTCCTGTTTCTGGATTTTGCAAAGGAGGTAGAGCGGGCTGTTTGATGTTGGGGGACTATGAGGTGGGAGGCCATGGAGGAAAGATCTCCAGAGGAGGTGAGGTCAGAGACAGTCCTGGATACAATGGTTTGATGTTTGGTCTTGGGGTCATGGTCCAGAGGGTGGGAGGAGGAAGTGTCAGAGAGTTGATGTTTAAGTCAAGCCAAGCTGTCCTGGTCTGCAGTTTCATTCTCAATGGGTAGCTCTTGGGTGTCTGAAATCAGGAACTCAGAAGGGGAAGGTTGGTGTGAGGGAAGGGGTGTGGGATCGGAAGCACAAAGTCAATGGTCACACTATCTGCAACTTGTTCATCATACCAGATAGCAGGATGAGGATGAGCTGCAAGTTGACAAGGAGCATAAGGCCAGAACATTCCATCATCCTTAATGTTCTCAGTGACACTGGATGTCACACGCCCTGTCGCAGATGGCCCTATGATGAAGAGAACCATCTCCTCTGTGGGCTCAGGAGATCCAGGCAGCATTGTTCCCTTCCATTGTGTTCCACCTTGTCCTGCAAGAGAGAGAGCAGAACGCCAGTCAGTGTTGCACTGTGTTTGGGTGATGTGCCTGCCACAGCTGAATAGCTCGAGGTACATGGAAGCAGTGAGAGGTAGGTGTGAGGTTGGCAGCATTGGTAGGTGTGTGAGGATGAGGTGGAGTATCTGGATGTTAGGTGTGAGTCCTGAGTGCCAGGGGATCCTGCTAGGTAAGTGATGGGGATGTGATGCACTGAGCAGTGTTTGAGACTGGTGGTGTCATGGGTTGGAGATGTCATGTGATGTTGACCATATGCATGAGGTCATTAGACATCCTGTGGCAAGGTCCTTTGGTGCAGACTCCCTGTTGACCTCCCTGGTTACCTGCTACAACTCCCTTCTGAGTAAGGGTGGTCCTTGAGGGTCTTTTGGTCCCTCGAGGAGCCATGTTATTTCATTTCCTACCCACCTCCACGAATAATACCCACAATGCCACATCCTTCACCCTTGACCCCTCTCTCTCTGCCCTGGTGTTCACTTTGCCGTCATTTAAATTGCAGCAATACTCTTTAGTGCAGCTTCTCTTTAAGAGGAGCTTTAAGAAGAGCAGGCTGGGTGCCCGACGTGGTTTGTGAACAATGCTGCTGGGCTCCCCTGCTGAATACAGAGTCAGCAGCAGAATTAAAAAGACAGCACCGCAGGACTTGCTCGGCCAAACACTACAATCATTCAGATGAGGTGGATGCACTAAATCTTGTGCTGCCTACCTTGATATGAATGGGTGCGGGCATGTTGCGAATCATGACTTTCACTCCTGAAAGTTGGGGTAACCCAATTTCTAGCCTGCTATATTTACGAGAATGATACTAGAACGGAGAGGTTATACTTATCAGGAACAATTGAATATGTTGGGGCTCTTTTCTCCAGAAAAGAGATGGCTGAGGGGTGACCTAATAGAGGTATTTAATATTATGAAAGAATTTGATAAGTTAGACATAGGGATGATGTTTCCACTTATGGGGGTGGAGCAAAACTAGGAGACATAACTGTAAGATAGTCATCAATTAATTCCGTAAAGAATTCGGGCGAAACCTCTTTACCCAGAGAGAGGTTAGAATGTGGAACTTGCTATCACAAGAATTAAACACAAGAGAGAGAAAGAAATAGGATATGCTGATAGGGTTAGGCGAAGTAAGGTGTGAGAAGGCTTGTCTGGTGCATAAACACCAGCATAGACTTATTGGGCTGAATGACCTGATCCTATGCTGTAAATTCTATGTAATTCTATGTAAAGTTAAGAATTTCTGGTATACCATCTCCTTTAAACTGTTTTTTAAACCTATCACTTTACTTGCTGCGTTTATTGATTTTTGATTAGTCACAAAGTAACTGTATGTAAAGTATATAGTGATGTAGTGTGAGTAAAAGTGAATACTGGTGAACCTTAGGGCGACAGTAGAATGAAATAATGTTGGAGAAGATTCAGAAATAATGATTAATTAGATACTGGGGAAATTGTTTTTAATATTACAGATGTGATCCAGAAGTTCCTGCACATGCACTCGAGGCATTGCTGCATGAAGCA